>NC_142776.1:12932500-13532500 GCF_988280905.1 Pimephales promelas | reverse complement strand
CTCTGATATCCCTAGTTCTTCAAATTTAGAAAAATAATTCTATAATGCATCATTTGATTTGTGCACTATATACTGTTTTCTAAATGTTGGGTAAGAAAAGTATGCTCTTTTGTTGTGTTCACCATGGCCCAGTTTCACAAAAAATTAGATTAAGCCTGGAGTAGGCCATAGTTAAATTAGGACATTGAAGTAGCTTTTATAAATGTGCCTTAGTGTGCATCTTGAAACAAAACAATGGCACTGAATTGTTTTAAAATATGTCAGTGTCAGCTTTCAGTTAGCTCAAATATCAATTTTAGTCTCAGACTAGGCTTAAGCCTTATCCTTGAATCCGGGCACATATATTTTAAGCATCTTTTCCACAGTTCTGCATGTTCAAACCACTCCCAATACTGTACATGCAAGAATCTGTGAAATCTGTGTGCAGTTTCTCCTCCTCTTTTGCCTTAAATGGTGTTAAGTACACCAACCTTTCAAATGTATGCAGACAAAGTTGTTCTTGGATATTGTGGAGATTGAAAAAGATTTTCGGTGTGTACTGAAAATATATATATATATATATTTTTTTTACTTCAAACAAATCTATGCATATTCTTCTTATTATTTTAAGAAGAAATATCCTGAGCATTATATTAAACATAAATAGCTGAAATCATAGAGGTTTGGGAATTTCAGGGTTTTTTTTTTTTTTTTACTTTTTTAGTTTTTTTTAAACGTTTTTTAAATTATTCCTTAAAATGTTTCTTAAACATATATTTCAGTTTATATATATATATATATATATATATATATATACACTATTTTAAGAAGAAATATCCTGAGCATTATATTAAACATAAATAGCTGAAATCATAGAGGTTTGGGAATTTCAGGGTTTTTTTTTTTTTTTTTACTTTTTTACTTTTTTTTAAATTATTCCTTAAAATGTTTCTTAAACATATATTTCAGTTTATATATATATATATATATATATACACTCTAAAAAATGCTGGGTTGTTTTAACCCAACTTTGGGTCAAATATGGACTAACCCAGCCGTTGGGTTAAATTTTTACATTACATTTTTAACCCAACATTTCGGGTTTGTCCATATTTGACCCAAAATTGGGTTAAAACAACCCAGCATTTTTTAGAGTGTATATGTGTGTGTGTGTGTGTGTGTAATTGTCTTTAGATATTTAATAATAAGAGTTCATTAAAATTATGTCCCATTGAAATTGTATTGAAAGATTACATCACCACTAGCATCAAGTGCCTTGAAGGAATGCACTTTCACCCTTCATGATACTGACATTACTTAATCTTTCTCTTCTACTAGGTTGGTCCAGCAGGATCTCAGTTCGGTTTGTTAGCCTGTCTTTTTGTGGAGCTGTTCCAGGCCTGGCAGATGTTGGAAAAGCCATGGAAGGCTTTCCTGAAGCTATTAGGCATTGTTCTCTTACTTTTCTTCTGTGGCCTTCTGCCCTGGATTGACAACATTGCTCACATCTTTGGCTTCCTCAGTGGTCTTCTGCTTTCCTTTACTTTCCTTCCGTATGTCGCGTTTGGCACCTTAGACAAGTACCGAAAACAAGCTCTTATTTTGTTGTCATTGCTTGTCTATGTGGGGTTGGTGTCCTCACTTATTGTCTGGTTCTACATTTACCCCATAAACTGGCACTGGCTAGAGCATCTTACTTGCTTGCCCTTTACCAGCAAGTTTTGTGAACGCTATGATATTGATCATGTGGTACACTAGCTTTGTTCTTGTGTAGACTAAAACTTTCAAGGACTGCAAGGTAAAGAAAGCTGAATCCCAATGAAAAAATCGAGGAAGACAGCAAATAATGGCATATTAAATTGGTAGTTTAGCACCTTTGTAACCGCTAGAATGCACAGTGTTTTCCCGAAGCAGCTCTGATTTTCTCTTATAGTGTTCAGGTAAACTATGACGTGTTGTTACTGAAGCCTGTATTGTACTCTTTTACAAATATATGAGACTAAATGTTCATCCAAAGCTTTATACTCCCTTTTAAATGTCCTTAAACTTTAAAAAATATGCAACTGTTAACTTCACAATAACAATAATAATATTAAAAAAAAAAAAAACATTCACATAAAGGTTAATTCCCTGTTACTTTAGTTTGTGTTTGCCGAAAGAACTGCAGAGCATTTAAATAAACGGTAGAGTAATTTCACTGAACTGGCTATAAATAATAAGGTTTTATGTTGAAATCTCAGTGACATTCAAAATACTTTATTCTTCATTTGTTTTTTGTGCCTCAGACAACTGAAAACCTCTGTCTAGGCTAGAAATGTCTAGTTCCACATTTATGAACACACTAGGGGTTTGAATGTTGATAACTCTAGCTTCCTGTATGTGTTCATGGATGCAAGCATGCGTTTGAATTGAACAAGGGGAGCTGTTGTTGACAACCAGCTATTAATGTTTATTGATGCACTGCATGCATAAAATTGTGTGCATTCCCTTGGAACAGAATGTATTGTTTTGGTCTTTTGTCTCCATTTATTGTAATTTCAAAGTTAAATTCAGCTGCTGTTCTTTTTGATATTCAGTGCATCATTGTTTACTGGGGGCTGCACTTGAGCCTTAAAAGAAAACAGAAGTGTCAATCTTACAATCTGGAACGTTTTTTATGTTGAAGGTATTTGTACACATGATTAGAGGTGGACCAAATAACTAGTGTTTCAAATAATAATAAAAAGTTAATTTGGGAATGTTATTTCCTGTGAAACAAATGTTTATATTTTTGTCTTTCACAATTTGTGAGAAAAAAGTGCTTGCATTTGACTAATTCGCTGTGCCTTATTTAATAAATAAAATCAATGGTAAAACCAGAATCGTCATCCTGTGAACGCTACAGAAATTTACACAATGACTTGGACTAATCTAAAAAGAGAAAAGAGCAAACGTTCTGAAAAATATATTCTTTTATTTATTTTTACTTGCAAAATGTATACAAAATCATAGATGTCTTGATTCAAGACTGTGGAGGCATATGTGGTGGATTTCTACAGGGAAAGGCAATGGAAACCAGTCTTAAACATCTCAAATTGTCCGACACATTTAGGTGATGATTTCTGTTTTGCAACACCTCTGTACATTGAACATTATCTCTTCAATCCTTTGCTTTGAAACAAGTAAACAAGCAATTCTAATCAATAAATCAAATAGTTCTGGTGCCAAACCAATAGTTTTTCATGTTTATGAGATTGTATATTACATGTTTGTCACATTGGCACTCACAGAAATACCAGCCAACACGGATGCTCTCTTGTGGCTTTTTTCATAAGAGATCACAGTGGAAAAATATTCAGTTTATGCTATTTTAATGCTTCCATTGAACAGACACACATCTAAAGCAGCCACAAGACACTGAACACAAAAAGTAGCCAAAAGTAGGTTTACAGCTGAATCACTGCTGTGTCTTTTCAGCCTTGACCATGATCTCACAACACAACAGACAAATCTGTCATGAATTTAAAATTTGCTTAATTAAAAAAAATGTAATAAGGGAAATGCATACAAAATAAACAATAATATAAACATAACCTGACTTTGGAAGAAAAAAAATATCCAAGTTTGACTTGATGAATTCAAATAATACATTTCAGCCATCACTGTTAAGTAAAAGGGTGGGATGCAGTTGCAATTTTTTCTTTTTCTATTTTTTCTTTTTTTAAATTATATTTCTAACCATTTTTTCTATACTGATCGAGTATTGTATACACAAATAGCACTAGACCAAACCAAAAGCTGCTTCGACACACCCACTGCTTCACTACTTTAGCCTTTTGGAGATCCAAAAAGCTACATGACTAGCGATCCCTTAACAGCCACTGTTACGCCGCATGAATGCATGTCCCCGTATTGGATAATGCATCTCGATGAAGGTAAGTGGACCTACAGTGATTTCAGAAGGACCCTGCCCTTTAAAGCCAGACTTCTGGTAGAAGGGCACCAGGAAGTCCTCACACATTAGCACGGCACGGCGCACATATGGTAGACAGCGCAGATACTGCAAGTAACGCCACAGCAGGATTGATCCTTTTCCCTGCTGGCGGAAGGTCCGGTGGACGGCCAGCACATGGATGTGGACAGAAGTCCCATGAGGCTTATGAAGGGTCAATGCATCCTATTAAGAGATACAACAAAAATAAATCATGTGTACCAATTACAAGAAACATAACTACATGCTAAGATTAAATAATAATAATAATACTACACACTTTTAAAAATTATTTATTTCTGACCATAATGAATACATGATTTGAAGGTTAGATTACATTGGTTAGGCGGTCCTGGTCCCAGAGTGATCCAATGATAAAAGCAACAAGCCTCCCCTGTTCAAACCAGCCCAAAGAAAGCTCAGGACAGAGGGTGAGGAAGTGTCGGACCTCATCCAGATGAAGAGGACATTCCCCAGACACTGATATAAAAGCTGAGAGATAAAACGAGAAAATAACTGTATAAAAAAAATCTATACTGAGTAGGCTATATATATATATATATATATATATATATATATATATATATACACACACACACACACACACACACACACACACATATCCTACTCAATATAGTAACCAAATTTAGGATAAAGTATTTAATAATATCAAAACGCACTTTAATAAAATTTCATATTTAACTCAATACAAACATATTTATGGTTATAGCCTATATGAACAGTACTATAACGGTTATAGTAACGAAAAGTACTGTTCCCCAAATGAATGAATAACACACTTTGATGGTTATAATTAGGAGTGTTAGTTTTGTCTTACCCTCTCTCTCTATTTCGAACACACTGATGGCGTCCTCAGTGTTGAGTGAGCGGAACTCGCTGGCGGGGAGCGTGTGCCTGCGCTGGCGGCCAGGGGAGATCGGAGCTCTCGTGTAAATGGGCTTCAGGAAAGGTAGTGCGCTCACTACTGACATTTCTGTTGCTTTTAAAAATCTCTTTTGCCTTTTAAATAAATAATATTCGAATGTATTTTACAGGTGTTCGATTTCCAGGAGCTGTGTCAAAAGTGAATCATAGAGGCGTACCAAGAGCATTTATACCAATCCATCTGCTTAAGATCCATTAGTCACCATAAGCCTTAAACCAGCCCCCATTTCACCATTAATCACGTTTACTGAAACCGGGAGAGTGTATTTGATAGTTAATAGGCACTAGGCAGATATTGTTAAACTCGTTTGAGGTGGTTAGAAACATCTCCCCCCACCTATTTACGAAAGTGGCAAAAAACTATATCTGACATCTAAAGTCTGGATTAAAGCAGTATAGCCTACCTGTACATTAACAAATCACCTTCACTTGGGCTGGTGGATCAGAAGCCTACAAAGCTGGTAGATTAGAGTTATTTAATAAATACCGATAATGACAGCTACAGAGTTATGGCAAGCAATAGTAGCCTATGTGATTCTGACATATGGCACATCGGGCCTATTACGTAGCACGACTCATCACGCCTTTGAGTGATAGCCTATATAGCTTACTACAGTAGGAAGTAATTAACCTTAAGTAACTTTTATACAAAATGGACAGCCAGTTATTGAAGCCATGTTTTCTCTGCAAACAACAATAGTTCAAAGCCACTTTGTATGTTACATACATGATAAAAGCGGTTTAACAGTGGAGCGACAGATTTCCCCTTTAAAATAACTAAATCCAGAATCATCAACGGTATAGGGCAAATATTGGCTATTTAGGCTTGTTTTTGATTAATTCTTCAAATATGTTAATGTGGTGAGCTATTAGCCTACTGAAGTCTATATGATGAATTAACATTAAATGCAAAGAAAGAACGTTTCAGGCTGAATCCTGAATAAAGTGCAAACATTTTGAGTTCAACAGCAGCCTTTTGCTGCCAGACACTGACACCATGTGGATGATCTCTTAACTGATCAAGTTTGGGTGAAGTAGCAGATTAATTTTCATCTTCAAAGTAGCTGATTAATTTTCATAAAACACAAATGTATCCAGTCTGTGCATGTCCTCAATGGTTCCATCCAGAGCCATTGGAAAACAGATTTGCGACATTCATTTGATTTTTAATATATTTTTCTTATAGGCCTATTTTTTATTTTTGTATTTTTATTTTTTGTGGGTGAAAGTGAGTAAAGCTGTTTGTTGTTGTTACAAATGTTTTAAAAGTTAAAACTGTGGCTGCTCTGCCTAGCACTCGTCAATGTGAAATTAACAAGATGGCTAACAAGAAGGGTCTTGTCCAGAAGATGTGCAAAAGAGTGCGTTGAAAATATATCCAGTGATGCAAACTAGTCAATGTTTAGGATATTCTGTTTTGAATTGAATATACAGTAAGATATTGTATCATTCATGTAGGCTAATTCATAACTGATTGTGACGAGACAAGAATAAGAATTCACGAGTTCACACTTACAAATAAGTCAGATCAAATAAATGTGTATTTGGTGTGCTGTCCGAGGAGAGGGCTCCGAGTCGGTATTCGGCCCGAACCCAGAGTACTCCCCCTGTATTACTGACTGTGAAGAATAAGCCAAGAGTGAGGAGTGGGGGTGGTGGAGGGATGCCAAAACTGTCAAGGGAATATATATATATGCTTCCTCTCGTGCTGATAGGGTAGACATTGCAATTGTTTGAGGACAAGTTGATTGGAATGATTATTTGAATGTTCTCCTCCCGAACTTTGTTTATAAAACAGAATTTCATGAGTTCACACTTACAAATAAGTCAGATAGAATAAATGCGTATTTGGTGTGCGGTTCGAGGAGAGGGCTCCGGGCTTGGTATTCGTCCCGAACCCAGAGTACTCCCCCCAAAAAGCTGCAAATAAAATGCGGGACACAGGGTTCTCAAGTATGAGAAAAAGCTTGGAGTGAGATCACACGCGGTTAGGGGAGGAGCCATAATGAAGCCCCTCCCCACCCATCCCCGCCCCCAATTTTACCCATTGTTCATAATTAACCAGAACAAATTAAAATTATAACAATTAGTAAATCTGATAAATGACAGAGCAATTCATCACATCAAATACTCTTTAATGCAGTATTACAAATATAACTAACCAAAAATATAACAAATTGCTCCAAACAGTTTCAAACAAATCTTTAAAAATTGCATTTTGATTTTTGAATGCGTCTTCTATCTAGACGAATGATTTATTGTGTGGTGGGACATTGAGAACAAATGGACAGATTAGAGTGCACCACCTCTTCCATTGTCTCCTCCTCTAATCTGGCAACCTTTTTAGGGGGCTTACCCTTTGGTGCCCAAAATGACAAAATATCTCCCTGCTTTTTTCCTGACATCTTTGAAAAATACAAATGCAACATTATGACAATGATTAAATATTACCCAGAGCAATCTGCTGTAATACATCCTTAATGTAACTAGAAAGACTATTAATATTACAGTATAATATAATTTAAAATAAAATCAGTAAATCTTCATTCCTTTCCATACCCACTAACATTTCTCTTAGTTTCAGATAACGTAAGAACGTAAAACTGAGCCTGGTTGCAAAGTAGTTGTAGAGTTTTTGACTGCATCAATAATAATGTACGATGGGCTACATATTAAATGTTCTAGCCCAAAAATGTTAGACGAGCTTCTTCCAACTTACCTTCTTCTCCATCACGACACATGTGTTCGCACGATGTTGTTGGTTACCTAGTAACGAACGTACGGTGGCCGAGGATGTTCCGTCCATTTCCGTGTGTTCGCGCTACTGAATGACATGTCATGTATCCACAAGTTTCCTACGCCCCATGAGGCCTTGCGTCAAAAGTGGGCGCGACTTCCGGTTGGAAGTAAACAAAGCACGATTTGACATGCTTGACACTCGTTCATTCAACAGTTGACAGTCATTCAAGTTATAGCGATCCAAACTAGCTAACGATGTGGGAACACAACCTCAACGAAATTAAAAAAGGTGAAATAACAGTACCTTTACCCTCCGCAGTAGTTGATTGGGAGTATTATAATAACATTATTAATAATCAATACTCATCAAGGCATGGTGACAGACAGTTGTGCGAGCTGACAAACAATTAAAATAAAAAATACACACTTAGTCATTGTGCTTTGGAGTTTATTCAAAATTATAAATGAATGTGCTACTTGAATACATTAACTGGCACATTTGGTATTCTGTCAACTCAGGCTTTGATCCTGAGTTTAGGTGCAACATCAGTAGCGAACAGCTAATCACATGCTGATAAAAGTTTATAGAATATTAAGAATTTGTCACGTGTCTGTCCTGTCTTGTATTACACTTGGGTGTCTTTGTTATGTTGGAGCATGTGCTCTCGTTATTGTTTGATCCCTCCCCCTTGTTACCTGATTAGTGTTTGAGTTCTTCCACCTGTTCCCTCTTGATTTGTTCCCTTTTTAAGTCTCCTCTTGTTTGCAGTCCTTGTCGGATCGTTGTCATATGTTTCCCAGTTATGGTCAGCGTGTTCAGAGTAAGTCTTTGTTCTTCGAGTTCAGTTTTGTTTCATGTCCCATTTATGGTGTTTTCCCCCTTGTGGGTTTTTGCTTTGTGTTTTGTTTTTTTTGTAAATAAATCATCCTTTTCTGCACTTGAGTCCTCCCTCCACTTTTTGTAATCCTCCCGTGACAGAACGATCCGACCATTTGAGGACTCAGCAGTATGGATGACAAGGATTTTGAGTGGTTGGATTATGATGCTTGCATGGACGACAATGACTTGGATTGCCCGGACTACACTATCGCTACATTTGGATCGACCCAATTCTCCTCTATCTAAGGTGACAGAAGGACTTCGTCAAACCCTGGTTCCAGCGGTGGGTTTTCGAACTTCTCTTCCCCAGCTACGGAGCGGGAGAGGAGAGTTTTTCAGGGGACCCGCCTGGTCATTTTTCGTGGGACCCGGGGAGGTCGTAGAGGAGGAGGAGGTGTTCGAGAAGAGGTTCAACATCACTCTCCATCCTGGCCCCCCTTCGATCCTGGGCCAGTGAGGAACAGCTCAGAGCCAACTTCTCGCTGTCACGGACGGAAAAGGAGGAAACGCCCGTCTGCCCAGCGAGAGACTGTCCACGTCCCGTCTGCCCAGCGAGAGACTGTCCATGTCCCGTCTGCCCAGCGAGAGACTGTCCACGTCCCGTCTGCCCAGCGAGAGACTGTACACGTCCCGTCTGCCCAGCGAGAGACTGTCCACGTCCCACTGGCAGAGCCAGTGCCTGTTCCAGAGCCGGGGGCAGAGCCAGTGCCTGTTCCAGAGCCGGGGGCAGAGCCAGTGCCTGTTCCAGAGCCGGGGGCAGAGCCAGTGCCGGTTCCAGAGCCGGAGCCGGAGACAGAGCCAGTGCCGGTTCCAGAGCTGGAGCCCCTGTCGGTTCCGGACCCAGTGTTTGCTTCTGTATTTGTATCTGTCCTTGTGACCATTTCTGTTTTAGTGGCTGTTCCTGAACCGGTGTCGGCAGTTCCTGAGTCAGTGGCTGCTGTTCCAGAGCCGGAGGCAGAGCCAGTGCCTGTTCCTGAGCCACTGCCTGTTCCCGAACCGGTGTCTGTTCCCGAGCCGGTGTCTGCTGCCCAAAATGCATCTCCGCCCTGGCCGCCCGAGGGGTCTTCACCGCCCTGGCCGCCCGAGGGGTCTGCTCCGCCCTGGCCGCCCGAGGGGTCTGCTCCGCCCTGGCCGCCCGAGGGTTCTGCTCCGCCCTGGACGCCAGAGGGTTCTGCTCCGCCCAGGCCGCCCGAGGGTCCTTCGCCGCCCTGGTCGCCCGAGGGGTCTTCACCGCCCTGGCCGCCCGAGGGTTCTGCTCCGCCCTGGCCGCCCGAGGGGTCTTCACCGCCCTGGCCGCCCGAGGGGTCTTCACCGCCCTGGCCGCCCGAGGGGACTGCTCCGCCCTGGCCTCCCGAGGGTTCTGCTCCGCCCTGGCCGCCCGAGGGTTCTTCACCGCCCTGGCCGCCCGAGGGTTCTTCACCGCCCTGGCCGCCCGAGGGTTCTTCACCGCCCTGGCCGCCCGAGGGTTCTTCACCGCCCTGGCCGCCCGAGGGGTCTTCACCGCCCTGGCCGCCCGAGGGGTCTTCACCGCCCTGGCCGCCCGAGGGTTCTGCTCCGCCCTGGCCGCCCGAGGGTTCTTCACCGCCCTGGCCGCCCGAGGGGTCTGCTCCGCCCTGGACGCCCGAGGGGTCTTCGCCGCCCTGGCCGCCCGAGGGGTCTTCGCCGCCCTGGCCGCCCGAGGGGTCTTCACCGCCCTGGCCGCCCGAGGGTTCTGCTCCGCCCTGGACGCCCGAGGGGTCTTCGCCGCCCTGGCCGCCCGAGGGGTCTTCGCCGCCCTGGCCGCCCGAGGGTTCTGCTCCGCCCTGGCCGCCCGAGGGGTCTGCTCCGCCCTGGCCGCCCGAGGGGTCTGCTCCGCCCTGGCCGCCCGAGGGTTCTGCTCCGTCCTGGCCACCCGAGAGATCTGCTCCGTCCTGGCCGCCCCATGGACTTTGTTTTTCGCCCGGGTCACCCAGGACTAAACGCTTTGTCCCTCCCGTCCCGCCCTTGTCTGTCCCGCCCGTCCCGCCCTGGTCTGTCCCGCCTGATGGAGCGTCTGGTAGCCGCTCCGTAGGGAGGGGGTAATGTCACGTGTCTGTCCTGTCTTGTATTACACTTGGGTGTCTTTGTTATGTTGGAGCATGTGCTCTCGTTATTGTTTGATCCCTCCCCCTTGTTACCTGATTAGTGTTTGAGTTCTTCCACCTGTTCCCTCTTGATTTGTTCCCTTTTTAAGTCTCCTCTTGTTTGCAGTCCTTGTCGGATCGTTGTCATATGTTTCCCAGTTATGGTCGTCGTGTTCAGAGTAAGTGTTTGTTCTTCGAGTTCAGTTTTGTTTCATGTCCCATTTATGGTGTTTTCCCCCTTGTGGGTTTTTGCTTTGTGTTTTTTTTTTTTTTTTAAATAAATCATCCTTTTCTGCACTTGAGTCCTCCCTCCACTTTTTGTAATCCTCCCGTGACAGAATTTAAACAAATGTACACAGGAAGATTCGTCGTCGAACTACAGTCGTTGGCAGGAACACTCTGATTTCGTTTTCAGCTTATGTTCAAAACAATCACGTTTAAGCCACTGAACTAGTTTAGTCCGGTTATACATACAACTGCGAACAGCACATGTTGTCCATGAGCTCCGTAACGACATCTCTCACAAAGATTTGCGTCTTTAAATAGTAAAATAATTCTCCGAAAAACAGCTAGCCTCTTCGCTAACTAACACACAAAATACCATTGGAATGCTACTTCCGCCTCCTCACCGGAAGTTTCACCCACTTTATTTTTTACAGGAGCGCCCCTCGAAAAACTTGTGGATAGATCAGTGGTGCACGCAGCGTTACTGTTGCCTAGTAACGAACGCAATCTGGCGGAGATGCGTGCTGGCGGCAGGAAACTTCACTTTGTTTGCCTGCGCCTCGTATACAACGTTAGAAAGCTTTCAGCCAGGACAACTTGGTTGGCAGTGCCTTTTCAGCGTGAGAAATACACAGTGTGGCGTGTGAGCGTGTGAACCGGTCGAAATGCGTGTCTCACGGCCAATGCGTGAGACTTGAGAACCCTGGTGGGACAGATGCCAGAATGATGTTGATGACCCCCCAAAACTTGTGGAGTGCAAAGCTTAAAGGGTTAGTTCACCCAAAAATTAAAATTCTGTCAGTATTTACTCAGCCTCATGTTGTTCCAAACCTCTATGTGTTTATTTGTTCTGCTGAACACAAAGGAAGATATTTGGAAGAATGTTTTAATCAAACAGATCTCATTCCCCATGCTTTGAATAGTGAGGTACTGGGGTTGGGAACGGGTCTGCATCTGGTGCCAGCAGCCTGAATTTCTGGAAAGCAAAACGAGAGAGAGAGAGTCAGCTATTTGATTTTTTTGACCCAGGAACATGTTTTGCAGTTAAGATGAACTGATCGCAAGCTGCGATCCAAAGGCGTCTTAGGAGAGGCATTAGTGCAGGGGAATTTGAGCGGCTTTTGTTGATGCAATGCACAGTTGCTTCATTATTGCAGTGTACCATGATGCTGTTAGTTGACCATTCCTTACCCCACAGGAAAGCTGCTACCACTAAAGGATACAACTCGAACAGCACTGAGGATGTTAGTGGTTGCGGTGAGTCTAGCAACTGGGCGGACCATGTGGACACAAACAAACGGCCTTGGCAGAATCCCCCGAAACCAATGGAGGGACCTGCGTCAGTGAACAGTTGGATATCCACGGGGAGAGAAATCAGATTATTATAGAAAAAGGACAGGCCGTTCCATTGTTTAAGGAATGTTATCCATAACCTGAGCTTGTTACAACATGAAGTAGTTAGGGAGATTCGGTCCTCTAGTGTGTGATGATGATGATGATGATGATGATGCGAGGAAGAGGAGATGTGAAATGAAAGGGCGGCCTTGTGGGATGATGCGCATCGCAAAGTTTAAGTGGCTGAGCAGAGATAGTAGCTCTCGTTTAGAGGAATTTGGATTTTCTAGAAGGGTGGATGCGACCAGAATAATCCTGTCAGATTTTTCCTTGGGCAGTGAAGCCTGGAAGTTAACCATGTCCAATTTAATGACCCATGTTTTTTTCTTGGGCGATTGGAATCCCGTGCTCAGCAAAGACTTATTGGACTGTGAGAAGATGTGCAGCTAGGACGGTGTCGGGCGGTGAAATGATTAGGAAATCATCTAGCAAGTGGATTAAGTAGGGTATCGAGTAGTTATTGGAAAGAATCCAACAAATGGCTTCTGATAGCATGTTGAAAATCTTGGGGCTGCTTTTGCAGCCAAAAGTTAAACGGACGGCAACGTAAAGTTTTTCTTGGCAGTGTACACCCAACAAATGCCATGAATCTGGGTGAATGGGCATCACTTTAAAAGCAGAGCTGATGCCGACTTTAGTGAGCCAAGCGCCGTAACCTTCATCTTGAATCAAGGTTATGGCTTGGTCACTGGTGTGGTAAAGAGGAGAAAATTGTTCAAGCTAGACAAGGCTGTTTATGCTCAGAAACAGAGAATTATGCGGGGCTGAAAGATCGATTATTAAGCGTTTTTTGCCTTAAAATTTTCCAGAGGCCACTCCAATGGGGCTGATGCGGAAACATTCGAAAAGAGGAATGTTAAAAGGATGAATAAAGCCTGATTCGATTCCTTTTTTAAATTTTTTATAAACAAGGTTTGGGAGGAGCATGTTCTACCCTATCAGCACGAGAGGAAGCATATATTCTCTGTCAACTCACCTAACATTCCTTGACAATTTCAGCATCCCTCCACCACCCCGACTCCTCACTCCTGGCTTATTTTCACAGTCAGGAATACGGAGGGAGTACTCTGGGTTCGAGCCACAAACCGAGCCCGGAGCCATCTCCTCGGACAGCACGCCAAATTTGCATTTATTCTATCTGACTTATTTGTAAGTGTGAACTCGTGAATCAGGATGTCGACTGTGTCAGGTTCAGCAAAAGAAGACTGGAGATTGTCACATATGATACTTTGAGTGGGAAGGCTTTCGACACCGGGTTTAAAGCCGCACTCAAGACCAGGCACTAAATGGTCCGTAAAGTTAGTGTTAGGGTGGTGAGATAGTTCAGAAGACAGACTAAAAAATTCACAGGAGTCGACAAGTAGTTTTTGGAATCTTTATTTACAGACCTTTTTACCGGGCATATAGTGCTAGCATGCAAGCTGCCATAATAGCTACAAATGTGTAAATAACGGCAGTGTTGCCATGAGCAACGTCCTAAATTGAAGTCATTGCAAGCTTGGTTGTTGGATGGAAGGAGGTTTTTCTTCTTTGAGAATCTATGGCTGAGTCGTTGAAATTTATGTTTGCTGGCCGCGGGACGTGACTGATTGATTTTCCGGCTGGTGAATCTGGGCGTGGAGAATTTTCAGGGTTAATCAAGGGACAAGCCGTGGTGGAGTGCGAAACGGATCTGCAAATGGTGCAGGGTATGTTACGGCAGCCTAGGAACACTCTATTGTGTAGCTCTGTGTCAAGGCCGCCCCAGTAAGGGCACTGGTTCCATTGAGCTACGCGGACGGCATATTTTGCTGAGAACAATTTATGGTAAGTATAGAAATGGGTTCCTCCATACGATAACGCAAGCTCTGCGATTATCGCGAGATAGTCGTTCAGTTCTCATCTTCTGTGGGGAAATGTGGCGTAAATTATTTCGCTATACTGGCTGAAAGCAATTGCGAATTCAGAAAACGACAGAATGCGGGATGAATTATGAACTGGGTTTTTTAAGGTGAGTGCAAAATCTGAAGCTGAAGCAGCCTCACGCTAGAATATTGCGGTGGGGCTGCAGGCCATGGACAGGAGAAAGGGTTGGAAAAGGTTACAGGAGAATGCCTGCGCCGTTGGCATACTCACGCTGAAAGAGCGGTCAGTTTCGCTTGAAGCAATGTGACGTGAGGTGCGGTGCTGGAAAAAGCTATGGTCTGTAGTTCAGCAGAGCCGAGAGAAGAGTGGGGCCTGGCGGTGACGGAAGCGGCTGGAGATGGTGTATGGAGCGAAGTATGTGCCTAAACCTCACACACACACAAAACGTGTTTTACTCACACCCAATGATTCACAAACAAACTCAGTGTGGTTTGTAATACAAAACATCACTCACAAACTAATGCATATTGTTCTGCAAATAAAAAACGTACCTATCAAACAAATAGTATGTTTTACATATACATAGAAACGTATTTCTTCAATGACCAAAATATCCTGCAAGTACAAACTAAAATCTTTAAAAGTACAAAACAAAATTCTACAAGTACAAAACAAAATTCTACAAGTACGAAACAAAATTCTACAAGTACAAAGCAAAATTCTACAAGTACAAAGCAAAATTCTACAAGTACAAAACAGAATTCTACAAGTACGAAAAACTGTCACGTGACTTTTGGCACTATTTTTCCGCGTCCAGGCAGAATCAGATTTTCTCACAAATACAGTTGAGCAACTTCCTCTTCTAGAACAGTAGATGGCGCTAAGATAAGGGATCAATTTGCTCGCCTTTGCCCATGGGAAAATGAGCGGTGAACAGGTGTGTTTCTGTCTAACATTATCTATAATTAACCTTATTGAGGTTTTGGAAAATGTTTATTATATAGACAGAAATCCACATTAGCACTTAGTAGTAACGTAGCCTACTCCACTCTAGGATAAGGGAATCTATAAGCTGAAAGCTCTGCCATCGTGTTGCTTTTACATTTTTGTAAAAATGTTTCATTTACTGAATGACTCTATTTCTTTCGTTCTCCGTAAATTAATGAGAACATTTCATTTAATTGAAAGGGTCCCACTTATTCATTAATTTTGTTGGAATTCAGTCAGCATAACTGTTAATGTAATAAAATAATGAATGAACAAATCAAACAATATACAGTTGTTTCTTCCCTGTGATGTATTGTCCAAATTATTATTTTGGACAGACAAATGAAACCCTCCTTTCAATTAAATTAAATGGTCTCATTAATGTATGGAGAACGAAAGTAGCTAATAGATTCGTTCAGTGAACATAATCACTAATTTCATTTCACACGCGTCTTAGATTCCTATTAATATTATTTTTTTAAAGCAACAAATGATATAGATTTCAGTCTATTCCCCTATCCTAGAGAGAGTGAAGTGCTAATAGCGGTAATATGGATTTTTGTCAAGAAATAATTAACATTTTGCAAAAGAAAACCTCAAAGTAAAGTAAGACAGAAACACACCGTTCACCGCTCATTTTCCTCAGCTGTAGTAGGCAGTGTTGGGAAAACGTATTTCGTTACAGAATAAATGCCCCAAAAATGTCATTTGTAACGTATTCCATTACATTAGCTAATCAATCTGAGGAATTACATCCGCATTGAATTGCCTTTTATAAGTGTAAGAATTGTGGCCATCTAATTCTGTTTACTAAACTGGCCTATTCTGGTGGGTGCGGTGATGCGGTGGTGACGCGTGTAACATGTAGGGTGGCACTGCCAATAAAGCACCTTAAAGGTAAAGCGTAAGTTGTATGACGGCCTGGGATCGCCATCTACCGACGTTTAAGGGGGCCCTAAAAAGGCGGATATTGACGTATGGTCAAAAGACGTCCCAAGACGTCAGTTATATGACTTTTTGGGATGAGACTGTGTTACCTTAACCAGCTCCTCTACCACGTAGATGAGCTCATTAATGAAAACACCTGTTCTAGATGTAGAGGCAGATCCAAAAACATGGCAGGATTTTTACTTTCTGGCACCTGGACTATACACGGCTGGTGTCTATACAGTATGTGTGTGTGCTTGACCGTGTGCTTGTGCCACGTGTTTGTTAGTGTGTGTTTGTTAGTGTGTGTGTGTGTGTGTGTGCTTAGCCATGAAGATATGATTTGGCAATATCTTCCCACACATCTCTTTTTATTTCAACATGACGTGCTGTTTACATGTTCACATGTCATGTGCTGTGGGGCAGGAATCAACCTGAGCACATCCTCTTGCATTGGCCAGTAGTAATGATTGTGTCCCACTCTGTGCATGCACTTAACATGAACATGTGTCTCACTCACTTTAACAATGGTTCCAGGGTAAACCTCATCGTCATATCTGATGACACACCACTGACCAACAATGTCATCTCTGTCCCACTGTACTTCAAGTTCTGGTTGTTCTTGGTGCAATGCAGGAACAGCTGAGTTGACTTTGACCTGAAAACAAGTTTATATACTTTTATAATATTTATTGCAAAGTATTTTATAGTTACTGTACAATTAGAATATTAAATGAACTCATGAAAACTATAAGAACATGTCATGAATGTCAACTATGTTACTCTTGGTCAACTAAGTTACCTTTGCAGAGTAACATAGGTGACTGTTAACCTAGTTGACATTTTTGCTGTTTTTAGGGATAAAGTCAAAATGGTTGCCTAGCACCAGACACCACATGGCATTTTACAGAGAGGTTCTTCTGAATATTATATGCACAACTGAGTAAAATTGAAATTCAAAGTTATTTATGAATTCATTGTAGTAACATTGTTGACATATGATAAGTACACATTTGCCCCAAGCACTACTTTAGGTGAAATAATTGAAAATGTGGAGAGAGAACATACCTTGGAGTCTTCATAGGTTTCTCTTCAGGAGGAAATGACATCATGTGGAGCAGGTCATGTGATTTGGAATACACACTCTTCCTTGAGAGGTGTATTTGCTATGGGTAACTTAGATGACAGTGACTTCTCGGACACATATTCAATTTGTCAATTTCTATTGAAAATGTGACATATTGCCCAAAAAGACACATTGTTCACAATTACCTCAACTTAATGTAAATAATATAATTATAACTGTTTTTGAATAAGTTCTTTAAATGTTTTTTTAGGTAATGAGATTGTGGTTGTAATTCATTTCGGACGGTTATTTAGTTGACATTTTAGGGATATCTAGTAAATTTTTATAAATAAATTATTATTTCCATAAAAATTAACTATGGAATTTGTAAAGACAAGATCATGAAGAACACTGAAGACTTTTAAAATTTTATTTTAGTGAGCATGTTTGCGAGATAAATCTCATGGACATGAAAACTCCCATAATTATATATTGACCCTACTGTATGTTTTTTTTAGCTAATTACAGTAGCTCAAATTAACAACGCACGCACCTATTAAACATAATGCCATTATCATTGTATTTATAGGCTTATGGGCTTTATTTGTGTGCAGAATAGGCCTAATTATTGAAACATTTCTCTTTTAAGGCCATTCCTGATTGGAATATGTGATTGTGTTTCGTGACATCTTGACAAAAAAAAAAAAAAAAAAAAAAAAAATGTATGCCACTGACTGACATGCTTCTACTAAATCTATAGTTATCCAATTGTGGGGCCTTAAAACACCTTAAAATGCACATGTGTAGATCAAGAACATCAAAAATTCCTAAGTGAGGGATCCTAAGTGATTCCTAGCAAGATCACTTTCGTTATCTCAGTAGGCTATTTAGAAATTCCTGCATTGTACCCTGGGTGGAGACCATTCATTTTGTGCAAAAATATTTCATTTGCCGCTCACACATTAACTTTGTGCTCAATAACTGTTATAAATATGAGGGGGGTCCTTGGATTTTTTTTTCCCCTGAAAGGGGTCCCTGGCACCAAAATGTTTGAGAACCCCTGCTCTATATCATACATGAATGACATTTGCAGCAAAAACAAAAAACAAAAACAAACAAAAAAAGTGTGAAAATGCATGCCGTCAACTGTTTGATTACCAGCTTTCTTTAAAATGTAAAATTATTTTGTGTTCAACAGAAGAAATCTCATACAAGTATGGAACAACTTGAGGGTGATTGTGATTGATTCATTTTTGGATGAACTATCTCTTTAAGATTATTGGAGAATATTTTCAATCTGATGTTTTACAACGCAACGTCAAAACGTTTGCATTGAAGAGTTGCGTTTTCTGTTGAATGCAATTCTGTCAAATAAACGTAGCCTATGAGTGCTTTGCTATTAAAGACACTGATGTAATTCAGGACAGTGGTAACAGGTGACTCTTCCTCCATGCTACGCTCTACGTACAGACGTAAACACGTGCTGCTCCTGCTCACAGGGTTCTTTTCACTTCTCCATCCCTCTCCTCCCGCATCATTCAGCAGCAGCAGAGATGGCGGAACCCGCCACAGCAACGCTTTCTCCGGCCATGAGCCCGAGCTCCGAGCCTCCGTCCGGCACACACTCTCCCACGGCAGGCGGAACACAGCGGCTCCTGTTTACGCATGACCTGGTCTCTGGAAAACACCGCGGGGCGATGCGTTTTGGGCTAGTACGGATGATTCACGGCGAGGAGGATTTTGAAGATTCGGACTCCGAGATTGACTGTGATGGCGGAGGGAGAGGACGTGGTGGCAGCGGTGGAAGAGGTGGAGGCGCTCCGGGTAACTCCGACAACGAGAGCGGGGCGGCCGACACACGGTCATGGCCTCTCGGTAGAGAATTCGTGCGGGTTCAGTGGTATCCTGAAGGAACGAAGCAGGATATTCGGGAAACACAGGTAACGTTATTGAACGGCGCTGATGATTAGTGCGTATTGTTCTTCCCATTGCCATAAAGCCAACCACAACGATCAGCAACTGAATATTCACTTTCATTCTCTGTCCCAATGATTTAATTAGGCCGAGATACGTTTATTGTCTTTTACTTTCATCAGAACATGACCATGATGATGTAATTTGATTGACGATCCCCAGAATGCTATAATAAGTAGCACACAAGGTTGAGGGATTCGGCCGCTGAATCTAACAGATCTAGCAGTTAGCCTATCGAAAGGGCGCAGTTAGCTATTTATGAAAACGCTCCAACAAGAGAATTAAGCTTATGGACTAACATGGAAGATGTGAACAGTTAAGTTTTTAATCTCTAGATTGTAACGAGTCATTGATCATCATCTGTGTAATTTAGCCTATTTTATTCAGCCCTGGATAATATCCAATCATTGGTCAATAAAAAGTGTTTGTATCTCTAACTCAGCCAGCAGTAAACAATGTCAGTCTATGGTCAGTACACAATAATGTCAGTGCACATAATTATGGCCAGGTAACGTTAGACCTTCCTCTGATGTTTCTGGACCTTCAGTGTATTTCTTTTGCACAATGGTTTTCAGATTTTTGTGTCAGTTCCCCGTTAAAGCATGGCCCAGGCCCGGCTAGAACTTACCATTTTATTCACCAGCTCTCAGCTGTAGTTTTAGAATAATGAGAATGAATGGGTGAATGAGACTACAACACTGGACAGCTGTTGTTCCTAACAAAGACATACCATCAGGCTGATAACCACCCCACCCTTCAATGCATGGTTAAGGCCTATCAGTGCAGGAGTGAACTACAATTGACAAAAATAAAATAAAAAATAAAAATCTGTAGATTGTTTAGTTGTTTTACTAACATAAATGTAATCTACATATCTTAATGTTTCTAGTGCCAGTGCAGAATTATTATTTTTAAAACCAACTCAGAAAAAGATGCACATAATGCATTTTTTTAAACTGAAAAGACTATCCATACTCTATTCTATTACTAGAATGTGTAGATGTTTTATTTTTGAAAAAGGTGGTGGTAGTTTTTTTCTTTCAAGTCATGTATTTAAAGTGTTCTCCCAATTGTACAAATAAATGTTATAGGTCTACACACAGTATAGCTTTCTCTCCACAGAAAAGACAGCCATCCTCATGACTAATCACATTTACATTTAAACATTAATCATTTATATTTTAACAATAATACTGTATATGGAGTCTTATATTATCTTTTCCATGTTTATTTAAATTCCTACTTCTTATCGTGGCCTGTATTATCATAATATTGCATTGTCTTTACCACTAGCAAACGACAATATTGTATGAAATGTATTGTTATCTGACATATTTAACTTTTTCTAGACATGCACTTTATGATTTAATTTGGTTTGTGGTGTCTGTGATGCAGCATTCAAGCTGTCAGGGACCAGAAGCATGTGTCAGCATGTGGTCTGCTGGGAAAAAGGTCAGAGTGGGCAGGAAGGACCGACCAGTTCAGAAGCTCTTTATTTCTTTTCTGAGCTTTTGGACAGATGTTGGTTATGCTAATGATGACTTTGCTTGTTAAGTACCTTGATAAGTAATTAGCATATCCTTCCTATTAGAGCCCGACGATGTGGATTTTGGAGGCCGATACCGATAAAAAAAGCCAGTGGCAGATACCGATATATATCGGCCAGTATTATTTATGTGTATATTATAATAAAGTAGCAATATTGTGTGCATTATAGTACAGTACCAGTCAAAAGTTTGAAACTGTTGTATAAGAATGCACAGTATAATCAGAATAAATATATAAATGTTTTGCAATGATCACTCAAATGTGGTGATCAAACACTTGTCACAAGGATATATAATTGAGGCAGGGTGAATGATAGAATGAGAATGATACATTTGAGCTGTAACCAAAGCTCAAATAGTTTGCATTGCATGTTATATTATAGACTTTGTCTTTTAGTCACGTTATATAAAACATAATTTGTGTATAAATATATCAAAAGTGTCACTGACAAAACCTTATCTTCTATTTTTAGTCTTAATTCCTCTAATCTCTACCAGTGGAGGAAGAACTCGGATCTTTTTACTAAAGTAAAGATCTAAAGTAAAATTAATGGATTTCATAATGAAAATGTTTTTAATTATGTACAGTACTTTTATACTATTCTTAAATAGTAGCCTAAGCAAAATGTTCTTAACGTTAAACATTGTCAACAGTGTTATAATCATATGAATTATTGTGTGTGTATTGTAGCGTTATAGGCAGAATGAGCTTTAACACTGTGCACACGCAGAATGAGGCATCAGTTTATGTTGTACGCGCAATGCATTTTAATTTCGTCAACCAATTGCCAGGATTTGCTTAATAATAGCTCAATTGCTTAATAAATAAGAAGTAATGTAGCAGACAATATAATCAGGACTTCTCAGCTGCACGCTTTCCCTGTCATCACAAGCTCACACAAAACGTAACAGAGGCTGGTAGCGGAGAAATCAATTCTGTGAATTACACTGTGCAAATCAAAAGTAATAGGCTACTACCCACCTACTTAGAAGGGTTGGCTCTCAACAGAACATAAATATTCATTTTATTTTATTTTTCGTGTTCGCATTTATGAGGAAAAAACAATGTTACAGACATGTTCTCCGTTACGGCGGCAAAGCGGCACTAAAAGATCCTTTAAAGGGGTGATGAACTGAGAAATCAAATTTTCCTTGAGCTTTTGACATCTAAGAGGTCATCCAACATGACATCATGACTTTTGCGTAAACATATACGCCACTTTCGCGCCAGGTGGCGTGTTATCTCTACGCATTTTGAGCTATCCGCGTGTATCCGCGTGTATGCGTATATGTCTACGCCATTAACGTCCGCGTCATTCCGCGTGTCCGAACACGCAGTCAAATCCCCAGTCATAAATGCCATTAACCCCAGTGACGGTTAAGTTTAGGGATGGGGTTGAGGTAAGTCATATCTTTTTCTTTCCTAGGATGGTAAGGGAACAGTCATAAATGCCATTAACCCCAGTGATGGTTAGGTTTAGGGACGGGGTTGAGGTAAGTCATATATTTATATAACGTTAAGTCAACGGCGTTCATAAACACGCTGAAAGGCGATTATGCGTCTTGATAGCACGCCAAAAATGGAAATACGAATTGGCGTGTCATACACACGCTACTTCATGAGATCAGTCTGGGTCATCATATTATAAGAATATCCTGTAAGTTTCAGAACTGAAAACGTCCTTGTTAGTCCAATAAAAGCTTTTATTGACACAGATTTTAAAAGTGGGGCACTATGACGACAAAGAGGATAAAACACCACCCCCACAGAAGATGATCAACGCCTGCTTCACCACGGCAGGTTTAGCCCCGCCCACCGATTCGCGCATTACACACATAAGTATCATACATGTACATGCTTACCTCGTGATGACAAACTGGATCACTACCGAGCAATACAGAATATTGTGCAGTGCCTGGTTGTGCAAGACAGTCGCTGTATAAGCTTCCTGCGGATTCCAATAGGACTTCATGGATAAAATTTATTTTTAATGACGTTCCAGCTGATGAGGTAAAACATCGTCGTCTGTTCGCTTCATTTCACTGAGGATTGTTTTGTCAACAAGACTGGATTTGCAGACCGATTAAGAGTAAAGAACGGTGCTGTGCCGTCTATATTGGATCTGACAGGAATATTGTGCAACACACAGACTCTGGGTTGAACATGTATGGGCGAATCCGGTTGCCATTTGACAACATAGGACGTTTTCCCCCACGTACACGATGGGTGAGTTAAATTCATTATAATATGCAAAACTGTTCTCCACTCGCAGCAGTGGGTGTTTACTTCCAAGTCTTCAGTGCGACACGCCCATAAAAACCGACTGTTTTTTAGGTAGGCTCACAACCAGGGTACAAAATAGCCTATTACTTGTTCATTTTGATGTTTTTGAATGCAAAAACCAAGCGAACGTTATAAGTTGACCTCAGACAACAATATAATAACATTTAAAAAGCCAGTTCATGACCCCTTTAAAAATTTCATAGAACATCAAACAGAAAGCTCAAAACCTTTCTTTAACTTGAATTTCGTTTGTATTTATTGTCTTAATTTTAATCAATGTTTCATCAACTAATTGCCTGGATTTAATAAATAAAAAGTAAATATAGCAGACAATAGATCATCGCATGAACTGCAACTCGTCTCATAAATGAACCTAAATTCAGCATATACTGTAGACCTGAGAAATACACTCACCGGCCACTTTATTAGGTACCCCATGCTAGTAACGGGTTGGACCCCCTTTTGCCTTCAGAACTGCCTCAATTCTTCGTGGCATAGATTCAACAAGGTGCTGGAAGCATTCCTCAGGGAGTTTGGTCCATATTGACATGATAGCATCTAACAGTTGCCACAGATTTGTCGGCTGCACATCCATGATGCGAATCTCCCGTTCCACCACATCCCAAAGATGCTCTATTGGATTGAGATCTGGTGACTGTGGAGGCCATTTGAGTACAGCGAACTCATTGTCATGTTCAAGAAACCAGTCTGAGATGATTCCAGCTTTATGACATGGGGCATTATCCTGCTGAAAGTAGCCATCAGAAGTTGGGTACATTGTGGTCATAAAGGGATGGACATGGTCAGCAACAATACTCAGGTAGGCTGTGGCGTTGCAACTAGGGCTGCAACTAACGATTATTTTGATAATCGATTAATCGGACGATTATTTTTTCGATTAATCGATTAATCGGATAAAAAATTATATTTCATTTTTTGTTTATTATAACAAAATAAAACCCTAAAAACCACACTCTTTTGTGTGTTAAACAATCTACTTAATACAGATAACTTCATTATAAAGAAAAACAACAAATAAAAAATATATATATGACCATAACCTATGACAAAAATGCTATTGTAAACTATATTAGTGGATAACTCAGCAAAACTTAGCCTAGAAATATCACAAGTGCACAATAATTTTATAAAATCTAAACATTTAGTGAAAAAAACATTCCTTAGTGGGGAACAAATAAGAGACAATAAGTGTAGCACTAACTCTGGTAAAACGTACACATTGCTATTTGTATTGTTGTTATACATTCATGAAAAACATCGTAAAAATCAGATGCACAGCTGTTTTAAATGTAAAGCACAGCTGTTTAGTGAGGAAGCAAAATATAATAGATAGGACAGAACAAGAAAGGCTATTAATAAGCTTTCATTGCGCTAAAAAGTATTATGACATAATCATGAAAGAGCTGCACAGAGTGCAAATGCGCATCGCGAGCACTGAATGATGCGCTTGCTTGAAGCAACACGGAGTCACTGGGCGGCGCGCAGCTCTTCAGTGTCCGCCGCATTAAAGTTAAAAGCACCAAGGAAAGAGAAAGACATATTGACGGTGTATTATTCAGGATCTATGCAATAGTTTATTAAGACTTTTCTTTTAACAGTTTTAAATTTCAGTTAGGCTACTGTGCACGTGAAGAACAATTATACTGCGCCGACTCTACTATAGTGTTGTGATCTAACAGACACTCGGTAGAAAGTGATTAAGTTACAGCAATAAAAGTCTAGCAAGATAGAAAAACCATCATAGACCTTTATCTACGGATCAATTATAATAATAACATTGAATCATTGGAAAGAGATCATCATGTTAACTGTTGTAACGCGACGCGCTGTTTGAACACCGAATAGAGAATGACTGACAGCCGCAGTGGAGGGAAAAGCTTAGGTTAACTTGAATTTAATGACTTAAATATACATTTCTATCTCACATTATACTATAGTATGGCTTCATAAAGTATACACGATTAACGTAGGTCACCTATTTTGGTTTCAAAACGGCGAATTTACCGAAAGGTGAATGATTTTCGTGTGCTGCATATTGATAGCGGTTTCCTGATGACCGCAAATTAGTTCAAACTCACTGAATCAAGAGTGCGCATGCGAGACAGAAGATAATGTGCTCCAAACTGTCCGTGTTGCGCGCGCGAGACAGGGTAGAGCGGCGAGGGAGAGAGACTGCATGTGCGCCTCATGAAGCGCACGTAAGAAGCGCATGTTCCATGTAAACAATCCCCGTGACGTAATCAGACCAACTAATCGATAATGACATTCGTTGACAACGATTTTCATAATCGATTATAATCGATTTTATCGATTAGTTGTTGCAGCCCTAGTTGCAACGATGCTCAATTGGTACCAAGGGGCCCAAAGAGTGCCAAGAAAATATTCCCCACACCATGACACCACCACCACCAGCCTGAACCGTTGATACAAGGCAGGATGGATCCATGCTTTCATGTTGTAGACGCCAAATTCTGACCCTACCATCCGAATGTCGCAGCAGAAATCGAGACTCATCAGACCAGGCAACGTTTTTCCAATCTTCTATTGTCCAATTTCGATGAGCTTGTGCAAATTGTAGCCTCAGTTTCCTGTTCTTAGCTGAAAGGAGTGGCACCCGGTGTGGTCTTCTGCTGCTGTAGCCCATCTGCCTCAAAGTTCGACGTACTGTGCGTTCAGAGCTGCTCTTCTGCCCACCTTGGTTGTAACGGGTGGTTATTTGAGTCACTGTTGCCCTTTTATCAGCTCGAACCAGTCTGGCCATTCTCCTCTGACCTCTGGCATCAACAAGGCATTTCCGCCCACAGAACTGCCGCTCACTGGATGTTTTTTCTTTTTCGGACCATTCTCTGTAAACCCTAGAGATGGTTGTGCGTGAAAATCCCAGTAGATTAGCAGTTTCTGAAATACTCAGACCAGCCCTTCTGGCACCAACAATCATGCCACGTTCAAAGTCACTCAAATCACCTTTCTTCCCCATACTGATGCTCGGTTTGAACTGCAGGAGATTGTCTTGACCATGTCTACATGCCTAAATGCACTGAGTTGCCGCCATGTGATTGGCTGCTTAGAAATTAAGTGTTAACGAGCAGTTGGACAGGTGTACCTATAATAAAGTGGCCGGTGAGTGTATATCTATATTGAAATATCTACTTTTAAAGAGAACAATTCAAAACAAAAGACAGACTGCTCTCTGCTGTAATCCGTATGAAATATGCATTTCTCTCTGGTGTGTTCACTGAAGATCGCGAGTCAGCGTTGTCAACTTTGCAGCTACGCTGACTAAAAACACTTGTTCATTAAAGGGTTAGTTCACCCAAAAATGAAAATTAAGTCATTAATTACTCACCCCCATGCTGTACCAACCCCGTAAGACCTTCGTTCGTCTTCGGAACACAAATGAAGATATTTTTGATTAAATTTGAGAGCTGTATAACTACCACATTGGCTCCTAAGGGACTGCCTCTTGACGGCCCAAAAAGTCAATGAAGAAAATGTTTAAATATCCCAAGTGACTACCGTGGCTCAACTATATGTTTATCAAGCGACGCGAATACTTTTTGTGCGAAAAAACAAACAAAAATAACGAGTTTATTCGACTATTTCTTTTCTTCCTTGTAGGCCAGAAACGAGATTTCCTTTGATTTCCACGACGAAGATCACTAAAGATCGCAATTCTCGCGCATGCGTCGTGGAAATCTAAGGAAATCTCGTTTCTGGCCTACAAGGAAGAAAATAAATAGTCGAATAAACTCGTTATTTTTGTTTGTTTTTTCGCACAAAAAGTATTCGCGTCGCTTGATAAACATATAGTTGAGCCACGGTAGTCACTTGGGATATTTAAACATTTTCTTCATTGACTTTCTGGGCCGTCAAGAGGCAGTCCCTTAGGAGCCAATGTGGTAGTTATACAGCTCTCAAATTTAATCAAAAATATCTTCATTAGTGTTCCGAAGACGAACGAAGGTCTTACGGGGTTGGTACAGCATGGGGGTGAGTAATTAATGACTTAATTTTCATTTTTGGGTGAACTAACCCTTTAATAAACAATTAAAATGTCTTCATGCTATATTTGATGTATTCACATCACAATCATTACTTTTGCCAGATCTTTGTGACCGCTTTTATGTGCTTTATTGGCAGCGCCACCCTTACATAAATCACCGCACCCGCATTTTTGAAAAAATATGAATTTATCGACCGTTATAAATGCCAATACCGATAGTTAGTAAAATGCCTAATATCGGCCTGCTGATATTTTGGTCGGGCTCTACTTCCTATCAAAGCAAAGTTTTCGTCCTTGCTCTAAATGACAAGGCTTAGTACACAGGAAGATCGGTCTGCTTCTATAGATGAGTTCTGCTCTACATCTCATCTGTTCAGCAGATGTTTCTTACCAGAGTAATTTCAAATCAGGGATTGCATTTTTGTTAGTATGCTTCATCCTATTTCTTGTACTCATCAAATGGCTGCAAAGAGGAAATTGATGGAAAATAGTCTGTTCATGAGATCTTTAAAGGGTTAGCCCCTTAACTGTCACCGTCCCGGTACCGGGACGCCTAACTTTACTTCACTATATTTCTATTAAATCCTAATCTAATTATGACAAATTATATATTTTTGGAAAGGTCTAAGACTTCTAATTAAATATTCGACCCCTGTTTTGTGTTAAAAATTATGTAGGAAGAGTAATTAATGAATTTATGACAAGAGTGCACCTAAAAAAATCTGCATCATAACAGGAGGTCTGACCTTTGTCACAAAAAGTTGATGCACCCACTTTTAATCATTGAAACTTCTGTTTTTATGCTAAAAGTTCATAATAAAACATATAATCTAGTATTTTTCAATAAAAAATAAAAAGTATAGTATAAAATTATCCTCTAAAAATTATAATATACATGTATATATTATCCTCTAAAATATAATAATATTTTTTATCGCCTTTTTTTATTATATCACACATTTTAGTAGTTATCATAAATTAGGTATCATTTGAAAGCTTATAAACTCAGAATTCATCCTGTGAAAACCATTTTATAATTGAACGTTGCGTTACCATAGAAACGGTACTTATTTTATGAGGCTCCTCCCCTTTTGGGCATCCTTATTTTTCATAATTTATGATCAAAACCTTTATTAATCTTGACAAAACACATATTGTCAGAAAGGTCTGAGTCTGAAGGTTCCAAATTTTGTGACAAAATTGATATTTGGACAGAAATGTATTAATTTGTTAAGGCAGAATGTACACAACTAAATTCAATGGAATTCAATGGCACCCGGTGGCTATTTTTGGTACTACGCCTAAACAAAATCTCATGGGAACTTCAATTTTTGTGATATCAACTTCAAATTTGGAACATAACTTGGTTAGATTTATGGCTTTGATTTTAAAGTAATTTTAGAGTAAAAATATTTTGTAAAATATATATTTTATATAAAATAAAAAAATATATAGTACAGTATATTTGATTTACTGTGAATTAAAACTTCCATAACTTTTCCATACTTTCATTTTTTGAAGTGTTTTCACTTCAGCAATAATCTGCTGAGTGTTTTCATTAAAACAAGACCAAACTTGGGTATAGACGAATCCGACGAGCGTTCTTGTGTAGGCTGCCATCTTGTGGCGACGCCATTACTAAGCTGTTACACCGGCATAGACATATGCACCGGTATGTAAACAAACCTCGGAGATAAGGTGATAACGCACCCTTGATGACAGCTACAGCCAGGCAGACTTGTTGGGTTGATGATGTTAGACATTGGCCTCCAGTCACAGATGAAGGTACAAACGATCTTACAGATTATTTATGAAAATAGCTTGGCAAGCAAGCTAGGCTAACGTTTGCTACCGAGGAAACTAAAAAAAGATCTGTCCATTTGGCAACAATAAATAAATAATGGACACAAATGAAAAACATGAAATTGTTTATTTGATTTCATTTATTTATTTATCTAATTTTTACATTGCAACGGGCATGGGTAAGGTAACGTTACAGCTAGAAAGTATACATAATATCGACCAACTACTGTTTTTAAACCATGGAAAGAGGTCAATATAACAGCAGGAGAACAAATATGTCACATAACGTTACATTCAGCTCAGGAAAGCCATTTAATGACCATAGCATGTAAATTGAATAGAAAAAATAACAAGAGAGGAGATTTTGCTGATCACTATATCACACATCTATTATATTTTTTTACTTATGTCATTAAATAATTGTTATTATACGCGATTGTCCGCGTCTTGTACTCGCCCAGGAAATCTGTGTAAACCGTACGGCTCCAGACAGGGGCACTCGACCCGGGGTATTCACAATGTTTTCTCTTCAAAATTGAAATTTTACTGCCACCATTGAAACAATTTATAACGGAAACTGTTTACCCACTCGACATTATACAAGGGCTAACGTTGTAACGTTAGTGACAGTCGTAAATCCGGGAGCTGTTTATTCCAATGGACGCAAGTTGCAACTAAAACAATAGAAGGCAATGGCGCAACGCTACCCAGCAACAGCTCAGTAATGGCGCCCGCTTACTTCCGGTAGTTTCGCCGGATTCGTCTATATATTCCAAGGCATTCTTGAATTACAACCATTTAAGTGTGAATAGAGCATTTAACCCCCATTCTCAAAAAGGGGGGGTGACAGTTAAGGGGTTAAAGTATTTATATAACCAAAACTAAGTTTTCAATATAATTTCTAAATAATATCTCTTATGTGCGATATTCAATTTTAGTATTGATATTATCCTTGTAGCTGAGTGATATTATCCTTATAACTCTTTTTTTAGGATTATTAATTTGTCTAGATCAAGTACAGATAGGCCATTCCTTCATTTTGTCCATCTCTGCTATGCCATAATGCAGTATTATGCCATCATATTAATAGCTTGTTTTCACGTGACGTTACGCCACTGCGTTGCCATGGCGCGAAACGGAGATGGAGGGCAGGAAGTGATTTTCTATATTAGGAAGCACTATAACACACTCAAAATGCCTATCTTTTGCGTCGTTTATGGTTGCTCAAATTAGGGATGCACCGAATATTCGGCCGCCGAAAATTTTAATCACCGAAACAATACGGCCGAAATGTTGTGATGACGCAAACAGAAACCGCGACCTGCACGTGCTTGTCTGAAGCAACATGTCTGTGGTGTGTGCGTATTTCAGTGTATCTGAACCCGCGATGAGACGGAAACCTTGTTTATCCACCTATATATCCACCTATATCCACCTATATCTGCGAGGCAGGCGAAAGTAAACAAGGCAGCGCGAGTCTCCACAAACAGCGCGTGCACCGCTCCAAACGGTCGAGGCTTTTATACTTGACGCGCTCTCTGTTGTACTATTCCTTGAAACGACAGGGGGACGACTCAAGTAACTGTCCTCTAACCATCAGGAATCGGTGAGAAGAAGACAGATAAATACATGACAATGTTTATTTTTTAGTATTCCACCAACAATACAAAAATAATCATGTAAAACCCAGTAAACCCTGAGATTATTACTTGTGACATTACAAAAAAATATGTATATGGGAACATGTATGTATAGAACTAAATTAATGCTCTCTTAAATATTTTCTACATTCACTAAACATGTTTCATTAAGTTTCATGTACATTTGTATTAAACATGGACCATTGTTCATTTAAAAAGGCTTTTTATGCTATTGTATGCTAAATTTTTAAAATGTAACTAATTTAGACATGCAAACTGGGTGCTAATGTGATGAGAAGTTTGTGCTCGGCTTTGTTTTTGAGAGAACATTTCATTTTAAAACCTTTCTGCAGGCCAGTAGATTATTATTTAGTGTACACATGAGTGGGGTCAAGTTAAACATTTTAGTTTGAATTTTATTTTATACTGTGCATTGTGCTAAATAAATATTTGCATAATTTGTAATTGATTTATTATTTGAAAATGTTATATTAATTTATGCAATTGCAATGTCTTGATTTTAGTAAAGTTTGTACACATTCATAGCCATAAATGCAATGATACTAATAATTGGCATAATTTCTTTCGGTGTTTCGGTTTTCGGTTTTCGGCCTTGGTTTCCTCTTTTTCGGTTTTCGGTTTCGGCCAAGAATTTTCATTTCCGTGCATCCCTAGCTCAAATCGATCAAAACACGAGGAGTTTCTTATCGTGTGCCAAAAGTTGTTGTTCATAAGGGGGGAAAATACAAGAAATTTACAGAAAAACACCGGGGAAAATGCCTTGCAAACGTCCGTCTGCGGTCGGGAGCAACCGAATGGGAAAATGCCTGTGTGTGTGTGCAGTGATCACTTCGTCAAATGTGAGTATACATTATTTATGTGGCTGATAATTACATTATTCGGGTGTTTAAATACACTTATGTGGCTGTTTGTGTAACGTACCAGTTTCCGAATTTTGTAAAGTCAAAGTATGTCTGTAAGACGAGTTAGTTGCTGATATCTAGCCTCGATGGCAGGCAAATCTCTCAATTCAGTTGAAAATCGGTCCTCTTCATAACGTAAGGATCACGTCCAACATATGTTTCGATTTTCTTTTTATATATTTCTCTTGTAATAGCGTCTAAAGAAGTACAGTACGGATTTTCCTCCATCTCGTCCATTGCACTCTTCACTCCTTGCCCTCCATCTCCGTTCCGCTCGTCAACACAATCACGTGACTGCAAACCACCTATAGCCCGATACGTTAAATATCAGAGCTTTCTCTGTTGCATAAGCCTTAAAGGATTAGCAGCAGACAGCTTGAGCTCAGGTTTTCTCTATTGCCATTTGCCATGCCACTGAGTCTTTAATTGACTTAACTGTAGTTTGAAACTCACTCATGTTCTTTCCCCTTTAATTTTACTTTCAAAGTATGTTTGTTGGTCCATTTTAATCCCGTAAAACAAAAGTTGTCTTGATTTTTTTTTTTTTATATATATTTTTTTATCATAGTTTTTGTCCATGTGTAGATAGTTAATCTGTAGTACTGTAGATCTGATCAAGCAGGTTAGGACACCCTGCCATGGACCCACGTGCATTTAAGTTCAGCTTTGTATTAGAAAGATGTGGGCAAAGTGTCACCATGGTTTTCTTTTCTGTTTTTTAAACCAGGAATTAGGGGTGGGTGAGATGACCAACACATTATATCACTATGAGTAAGTTATATATATATATATATATATATATATAATGGTTTATTAATAAACTAGTGTTTTCTGTGTCATTCTTGACTCAAAAGAGGAAGTTGACGATGCTGACTCGCCACTTTGCAGTATTGTGAACGTACCTATGGAGTTGGCTATAAAGCCCGGAACACACCAAGCCGACAGTCGGCCGTCTGGCAGTTTTTGTGCGTCAGCCGACTAAGTTTCCTCTGTGTGTTCCACATGGTTCCGTGCTGTCGGCTGAAAATAGTCCTCATCGGCTTTGTTTCGCCCGATTTGACATGTTGAATCGGCATCGGGCCGTCGGGGAAAGAGAGAACTCTGATTGGCTGTTCAGCTTAGTGAAAGCAAAACAGCAAGCAAAGAAGTCAAAACGGTAAAGATAGAAGGCTGTTCTTATGTTACGTCGTTTCACCTGAGTTTTTCTTGGCGAATATTTTAATATTAACATGAGCGGAGTGGAATGAAGAAAGAGTTTAGCAGGATTGATATTCAAAACGGTAAGCATACGCTGCTTTGTTTACGGTATGTGTATCTGGAGCCGGCAGCGTCGGTTTTCCTTTTTGAGTGACGATTATAGAGTAATATATCTGCAGAAATAGACAGTTGTCTCATTTACACACAGGTGCAGAACGGACATTATAGCTGACAGTCGCCTGTAGCTCTCGGTGTGTTCAAGTGCAGCTTTTTACACAGTCGGCTTTCATCACCCCGACGAGAGCGGACAAGACGACAACACAGTCGGCTTTCATCAGCGCTAGTTCGTCGGCGTCGGCTTGATGTGTTCGGGGCTTAAGAGAGAGTTTTATCTGTTTCTTTTCGTCTTGAATTGTTGTTCGACGTTGTTTAAACGTAGATATTTCAAGCTTTCTATATATTTCTGAGTTTCGGTTCATTTATGAGATGAGCTTCAGTTCACAAGCAATGCAAGTTATATCGCGCCGGTGCGTCCATGTCCTGATTATATTGTCTGCTAGGCTATAGCCTATATTTGCCTCTTATTTATTAAATCCAGGTAACTGGCCGATGAAACATTTATTAAAATTAAGATACAATTCATACAAAAACGAAATTCACTTTAAAGAAAGGCTTTATACGAAACAAAACTTAATGTGGTCAAAATTAGGTCTCCCGATATGTTGCGCATCTTATTATACTCATGCATGCGGTTCACTTTTCATAATCAACATTGATTAAATAAAAAACAAACAAACATATGTTTAAACATACATATTAAACTAAATGCATTTCTTTAATGGCTACAACACAGCCTACAATAACATTGTAAATGTCCGAGTGTAACATCGCAGGGGTGCATTTTTTTGAATAGCCGTAATAATCAAATAATTCCCATCGATCATTGAATATTATTTTTGCCTTCCCTACAAAATACGACGTCTTGATTGGATAACAGATCAGCACCATAGCATATGAAAGAAAGAATAGGCCTAAAAAATAAATGAAATAAAAAAAATATATAAGTAAATAATAAATAAAGGAATACAAGATGCTCCGTAGTTTCTGCCGCATTGTATATTATTATTATTATTATACAAGCAGTTCGGCAGTTGTTGTTGCTGTTACGTGACCATCTGACTAGTCGACACATGGGGTGATGACATCGTTTCAAAAAATATACGGATTGGCCGTACACACGAAAACGCAAGGGTGTCGTTTTCAGATTTATCCACCCTGGGACCCGGTTTCAAAAAATAGAGGTTTCAGTGTCCCAAAACGCCGGATCCGTCTGGACGAAACGGCAATAGTACAAAAAATGTGTATGTATACAGCCTGTATACATACACTAAACGCGTCTCGTTGTGTGGACGGGGCCAAAGAGTGACAGCATCACGTTTTTGTGAAAAAAAAGTTTAACATCCTTAATCTTTCAGGGTAATTAGTATGGGGTCAGGTCGTTTTCAGAAGTTTTGCATCTAATAAAGCCCAGTTCTGTGGATGTTATTAATTTATTAGTTTATTTTTGGAACAATCCTAGTCTGGCAGTTAATCCAGTTTGGCAATAGGTATGATCTAACTGCTGAATACTACTAATTGCTTACTACAAAATCAACAAAATGACAGGAAGATTTTAATCAATGAAGTAAGGCATTTAAAGGGTGTGTCCTTTTAAGGCGTGGCTTCTGTAGTGCTGCAGTGTTCTGCTGCAGTCCCTCCTTTACTCCAACGCACACGTAGCCTACATGTACTGCATTTTGTTCATTTGCACATGAAGTCTAAACAAACATACAGTGAGCAGATTCTTATTGATTTTTGTAATTGAGCTTTGTTTTGGGCTCGGTCAGTGAAGGTTACTGAAAACTGAATAAATAGCCTGTTTTACTGAAAAAGGTTCACAAATATGGGACCATAATATGTGACATATTAACATGACATAACGTGGCATTTTTTTTTCAAGAATGAAAGAATAAAACAAGAATTAAACTTATCAGGAGAATATCTTTTGTGTGTGTGTAATAAGCACCATCTGTTTTTAATATAATACTGTCAGTGATCCATTTAGCTCTCTTCAGTGTGTTTATTTGTGTGCATGTGTGGATGAGAGAGAGACATTGCTGGAAATGCTGGGATAACTGCCCATTTTACTCTCCACGTCCCACCTGACTGTGCATTACCATGCACTGCACTGCTCGGTGCTTTAAAAAATTCCTGCTGTGAGCCAGAGCTGATCTGGAGCTATTTGTAATCAATTTCTTGGCTTCTACAATTTTCTAAAAACAGGACAGCTCTTTCTAGAAAAGTCATGTTGTGGAATGGCAAAACTTAATATAATATAAAGTCTATTTTTGGATGAGGGGTTGTTTTCGTGTGGAACTAACCTTAGCAAAATATTTGTTTTGCCTAACTTCTAGGTAAACACTGTGTCCAAATATATATGGGTTTGCATGTGATAAATAAAAAAAAAATCAAAATATCCTTGGTTACAGCTGAATGAAGAGAAGTGAGCATTTGTCCTCTTTAAGCAACTGTCTTCAGGATACACTCAAAAACCAAGACAGTTTGAGTTTAGTATCTAAGGGTGTATTCACACCTGCCTTGTTTGGTTCGATTGAATCGAACTCTAGTTCGTTTGCCCCCTTGGTGCGGACCTTTTGGCCAGGTGTGAATACAGCAATCGAACTCGGGTGCGGACCAAACAACCGAACCGAGACCCAGCTGAAGAGGTGGTCTCGGTACGGTTCCAAACGAACTCTGGTATGGTTCGTTTACGGTGTGAACATGAACCGACCCAATTGCAAGAAAGCACTGCGTCGAAAGAGAATATTGCGCGTCTTTCTGCACGTCCGCGCGTCGTGTGTGAATGTCTAATCGCGCAAAGATGCAAAAAAAATATCATTTGCAGTTCACCACCTTTTGGTGGTGGTTGACGAGTTTCCCCCTTAAAGCGAGTGCCGAGAAAAATTCTATATAAATGTAATGAATTATTATTATTATTATTAATGTAAGGATAGTTACAATACGAGGATGATGATGCGTTAATTTACGTTAAACTGGACAAACTTAATCGCAAGCGTTAACATTGACAGCACTTGTTAGTACACAATAAGAATCTCATTATTTAAATGAGTGAACATAGCCCCTCTCTATGAATGAAAACTTTATACTGTACCTTCTCCGTCTTCTGTGCAGTGCCACTTGTAACGCAAAGTTGAGATGTTGCCCAGAGATAAAAAAAAACAGAAGGTGGTCGAATGAAAAGATGCACGAGAGACGAGAGTTGTTGTATTTCCCCGCGTTTATAGAGCCACTCAAACGTTACACTTGTCGTCTTCTCAAAATCCGAATTACAACTTCGTATAGATGACATTGTATCATTGATACTCATTAGTTTCTTCATATTGCGTTTGTACAGAATTAACACAAAATTAGTAAAAGAACAAATATTGCAGTATGAAATATATGGAAATATCTCCATGCTGAGCCTTTTTTGCACTTCCTGATTTCCCTTGAGAATCCTTGTCCAATGAATGGACGACCTTAGCACACGTGTGGTTTGGTTTACAAATTTTGGTTCACTTGCAAAAAGAGCAGTGTGAAAGCAAACCGTACCAAAAAAAAAAAAATAATAATTTATTTGGTCCGGACCAAAGCAAGTGAACTATCGGACTTTCCTGGTGTGAATACACCCTAAATTATTTGTAAAGAACACCATTGTCACTCAGTCACTCTTTCTAGTGTTCTCACCCCACACTTCATGAACAGAAGGATGTAGCATAGATCACAAATGGGTATTATTAATAGTATCCTACCCTCACAAGAGACAGAATGAGCCCAGGGCCTGATATGAATCACAGCTATATTATTTTACTATGGAGGTAAATTGATTTTGAATTAAATTGGTTTGGTTTGATGAGTCATAGTAAAACTAGTCCCATTTGGAGTCTGTAAGGTGAAAATATCTCAGGAAAAAATGCTACAGATGCTTAAACAATAAGATCAGATCCATGTCCCTAGAGATTTTTCTGGATGGCAGCTCATCAGGACACAGCATGAATCCTGAATACATGATCACAAAAAGAAGGTTGCAATGTCCCATCTGTCTTTTGTCTTATGACATCTTTCCTTTTTTTCTCTCATTCTGTCTTTCTCACCCCTGACTCAGCGGTGGGGGTGGGGCTAACCTATAGATTGCCCAATAAGACAATGGGCGATCCCTGTACTGTGGCTTTGTTATAGATCAATAAACCTGTGTCACAATTTCAGATTTAAACAAATTTAAGCTCTAAAATGGACAAAACTAATCCGTTTTATAAAATGATTTTTTTTTTTCAGATGTCTCAACAAATTTAGTTGTTTTTATTGTATTAGATGTAGTCTGAAAGGTTTAATTTTAAGCTACCTTTTGGTTTTTGTCAACTGTTTTTTTTCTCCTGACCTATTCAGAATACTTTTCATATATTCAATATTCTTGATTTTTGTGTTTCACCTCATCTCTTTCTCTTTGGTTCTTAATGCATTTTGTCTGTTCTTTACAAAAAACTGAGATACTACATTCTTCCTTTTTTTGTTGCTTAATCTGTTTATTAAACTTTTACAATAACAGGATACAGGTACAAGAAAACAGGGAAAAATATCATTCCCACTCCACCCCAAACCCCCCACACAAAGGGGGAAAACAATGCATAACTATATAGTGCATGTTAAGCATTTGCGAATATTAAGTATATATATAGACAGGTATGTAGACATGCATGCACACAAAATCATAAACGTCTCATCAGATTTGAGCCATCATCATGATAACATCTTATTGTTTAAATCGACAGGATGTAGATGTAGTACTAGAAATTTCAGGAAAAAAAAAAGACAATGAATGGGTCCCTGGTCTGAAAATATGCTTGTGTTGCCTTTAACCATAATTTTGCATCTCGGAGCCAGTTGTCAATTGATTGAGGAAAATTTTGTTTCCATAACAGGAGAATGTGGTGTCTTGCCAGTTATGTTAGGAAGAAGGCAAAAGTGTTTGCAGTATATCCGGATAGGCCATTGACATTTGGGGAGATTCCAAAAAAGTGCAACCAGAGGACAAGGCACAATCTGTTTCTTTGACACCGAGTAGAAGTTATTAAAAATGTATATTCAGAAAGTTATTGATGGGCATAACAAAAAACATATGTATTAAATCAGCCGGGGCCTGATGGCAATGGTCACGAAGGGGATCAATACCTTATTTATCCAGTTAATTTTTTTTTCAAGCATCACTTTTGTCCAATGAACACAATGAATACATTTTAATTGAAGGATGAGTATGGACACGGAGCAGGATCTGGTTCCAAGTCTCTTCTTCAAATGTAAGCTCTTTACCACTGCTGTTTAATAAAGGAGAGATGATGGAAGAGATCAGTCTGTATAAAGTGGACATTTGTACCCCCTTTGTCTTCAAGAATATTATATATCTGGGATTATAGTGGGCGATTCGGAAAGTCAGGGAATTAATTTTTATCAAATGATACTACATTCTAATTTTATCTCATGGGGAGGGGTTGATCTGGGAAACCTGTGAAAAAGACCACCATCTTTCAGAATTAAGTACATTTTGAACCTGTACAAATGATTTATACCTGTTCTAAGATTAATTTATTTAATTAAATACTTTTTGAGTTGAATTTGGGTATTTATTTGGCCTTTATTCGAGTGGATCAGCAACAGGATCTCAAGGATGCCCCAATTAACAGATAGAGCTGTCCTGGATTCAGATTTAGTGTTTAACCCAGTAATTGCATCTCATGTTCATGAATTACACATACACTTGGTCCGATTGTTATTAGTTGCATTGTTTCTACCACAGTTTTATGATTTTGACAACCAAATTATATGAAATATTTGTAGACAGCAGATATTGTAAAGAACAATTTAAACTGATATTCAGACCTAATAGAATATGGCACTATTCAGTGTCTCATGAATAGACGATAGATTAAAATTATTTCAATAAATCCGAATCTGATGTTCCGAAACTAGACTGACTTTTTTAAATATCCAAAGCATGTTTATGAGCATTGAGCAAATGTACATCAGGTCAGATAGAAGTTAGAAGTCTGCTGCGTAGCTTGCAAGCACTTGCGAGCCCGGCTAAAGTGCGCATTGCCTATTGGTCGCAAAGGGGGCGCTTACGATCACCCTTCTGAAACCTAAAGAGACAAATGAGACGTCCCGCAGTCTTGCGAACTTGAGCATGAAAGTCCATAAGACTGCAAGTGCACATGAAGTGTGCCATTTAGGACAGGTCCACAGAGGTCATGGTCATGGATCAGCTGTCGTTTTTCTTTTTCTTTCTTTCTTTCTTTTTTTTGCAGTCATGCTGTGAAGAAAAATGTTGAATTATATTTATGATAAATATATGAAATATATTTTTTTGATTAGGAGAGTGAAGAGTCAAATGGAAATAAAGTTAAAGTGGTTGGAATTATTTGAGATATTGCTATTATCAACTGCTCACACATCTCTCCCTCTCATATAGCTCAAACTTGAAGATCGGTCTATTGTGCCTAGAGACTTTGTCCGGCGAATGAATTCAAATGTAAGTTGTATTTTTATTACTTGTCTTTAAAGACAAAACTATGTACAGAATAATAGAGAAAGTGTCTCAGAGACTCTAAATTTACTAGAATGCCTAGGACTACTAAAAAGTCCAGTTATGTAGTACAGACGCCAGTAGTACAGACGTCTTACTTTTTTTTTTTTTTAGGATGACAGTATCAGTACTTGATGGTTATTAATTTGTTCTTTTAATCCTGCAGGATAAACAGTGTGGGATTGTGACCAACATAAACACCAAATGTGCAGTGAAACTTGTAGGAACCAACTGTGTTCTATATCCTGTAAATAGCAAAGACCTGCAGCACGTCTGGGTGAGTAAAAAAAAAGAGGTGTTTCACAGGTGTTATATAGTGGTCTATATGGGTTTTCAGTTTCATTAGATTATTAATGAAAATTATAATAAATGCAAAAACTAACAATGAAGAAATATTTCTGTAAATTAAAATAGGAGTTTGGAAATGTGCATTACATTATTAACTATAGAAATGTATTTTAGTTTTATTTGTCTTTTTCTAATTCACACATAAATGCATACAAAGAGAACATTACAGTACATATGGTAAACAGGGAAGCTTGTGCGTGCGTCACACACTTGAACAAACTTCCTTAGTTCTCTTGCAGCATTCATGTTTGTGCTTCCATGCATAGGATGACCTCTGTCTAATTTCTATGCATATGTGTCAATAATTTTTTTAGATGTCAATTAAAGCCTAAATTAAATTTGTTACCTTGGTAATGAGAGGTTGCACAATGTCCTGAATGTAGGGAATGCTAATAATTGTGTTAGCTGAGGAGGAAAAAATTATTCTTGTGGAGGGAACATTGTCATTAAAAATGAAAACTTTACTGACCCGTAATAACTAACATTAATAGTAATTTCAATAAAGCATATTCAAATTGATGACTAATTGATAAATAGCTAATTATGTATCTGTGTTTTGTACCTGTCTACAGTCATTTATGTATGGTGACTACATTGTATATGACTTCTGGCTTGGAAAAGTGTATGATCTCAGCATCCAAATCGTTGTGAAGCTTTCCAACGGTGCACGGTAATGTAATGTATCTTATTACTTCACGTCAGTGTGGGTCATGCAGTATGATGCTGCATATATTGAACCTTTAAACCTTTAATCTTGTTCAAGTGCAACTCCACAGTAGAGAAGAAAGAATGCTACATAAACTGACTTTTTAGTATTTGTACTGAAGTGTTGTGTTTAATACAATTAATTTTTTAAATGTAGATGTTCTATGAGTGAGGAAGATGGTGCAAAACTCTATGATATTTACCCTCACGTCAGTGATGTGGTAGGTGTTCTTGTCTGCATTATCAATTATGTGGTTGATTTTTTTTTTTGATGTCATATAATATTCATTAGGGCTGGGTGATATAACAGTATTCAACAGTAGAAAAATGCTGGTCAAGTAAATTTTTTTTGCCCCAGTGTTATACTGTGCTATAAAAAACCTTTCCCCCCAGTTTCACAGACAAGGCTTAAAGGGTTAGTTCACCCCAAAATGAAAATTAAGTCATTAATTACTCACCTCCATGCTGTTCCAACCCCGTAAGACCTTCGTTCATCTTCGGAACACAAATAAAGATATTTTTGATTGAATCTGAGAGCTGGATCAGTCCTAGATAGACTGCATAAGGGACTGGCTCTTGACGGCCCATGAAGTCATTAAAGAAAATGTTTAAATATTCCATGTGCCTACAGCGGCTCAACTATAAGTTTATCAAGCGACGAGACTACTTTTTGTGCGAAACAAAACATAAAAAAACATAAATAACGACTTAATTCGACTATTCTATTACTTCCTTGTGGGCGCATGCGCGAGAACTGAGACGAGGACGTTCTTCTCCTTCGACTACTTTTTGTTACCGGCTGCTCCGCTTAGGAGTTTTACCGCCCCCTACCGTATAAGATGATGTGCTGATATAGCTGGAAGCGCAAAACGTTCTGTTTACAAGCAGAGGAAGATGCGCGCTGTACATACGCTTTTCAATTAGCGTATTTTCCGCACTACAAGGTGCACTTAAAAGCCTTTAATCTTCTAAAAAAAAAACGACAGTGTTCCTTATAATCCGGAGCGCCTTATATATGGATCATCATTTTATACGGTAGGTGGCGGTAAAACTCCTAAGCGGAGCAGCCGGTAACAAAAAGTAGTCGAAGGAGAAGAACGTCCTCGTCTCAGTTCTCGCGCATGCGCCCATAAGGAAGTAATATAATAGTCGAATTAAGTCGTTATTTATGTTTTTTTCGCACAAAAAGTAGTCTCGTCGCTTGATAAACTTATAATTGAGCTGCTGTAGGCACATGGAATATTTAAACCTTTTCTTTAATGACTTTATGGGCCGTCAAGAGCCAGTCCCTTAGGCATCCTATGTAGGACTGATCTAGCTCTCAGATTCAATCAAAAATATCTTTATTTGTGTTCCGAAGATGAACGAAGGTCTTGCGGGGTTGGAACAGCATGGGGGTGAGTAATTAATGACTTAATTTTCATTTTGGGGTGAACTAACCCTTTAAGCCTAGTCCCAGACTAAAATGCATGTTTTAGCTGTTTTAAGTGAAAGCAACTTGCACTGACTTATTTTAATATACCGGTATGTCAGTGCAAGTTGCTTTCAGTTAAAACGGCTCCAACATGTCATGTCAGTACCATTGTTTTGTTTCAACTGCACACTAGTAATGTTTTTTTCTAAGGTATGTTTATAAAAGCTACATAAATGTCCTAATTAACTAATGCCTACTACTGGCTTAATCTAACCCCTGTCTGTGAAACCTAGGCCATTATGTTTAATTCATGCATTATGCAGCTGTCTCACTCAAATGGTTGAATATGTCTCAGTGTGAAATGTTGCTCTGCATTTTACTCCAGGGTTTGTTCTTTGATGATGCCTATGGGTTCTATCCGGGGCAGGTTTTGATTGGGCCCTCAAAGGTTTTTGCTAACGTGCAATGGCTGTATGGTGTGAAGCCTGTTCTCAGTAAGAAAAGCAAGTTCAGAGTTGTTGTGGAAGAGGTAAGACAAAAGTTTGACTCCAACTGAGACAAGAGTTCTGTAATTGGGAATGTCGAAATAATGAAACCAAATCAGGCTTTTGCTACATGTCTCAACATGTTTTAATAATTTACATTAATACATTAATAAATCTGTCTATAATTACAGATTCAAGTGGTGGAGCTAAAGGTGACATGGATTACAAAAAGTTACTCTCCAAAGGGGTCAGACAGTGTCTTTCCACCGCCTTCAACCATCACACAGGAGAACCTTTGCAGGTACAATCAGCTTTTCACACTGCAGTTTTATCATTTTGATTATTTATAACTAGAGCTGTTGATTGATTTAAAACAAATTATTCACTAAACTGCCAGAAAGATTGTCACAGAGATAGATGGACAGTAATCCAAAGAGGCAAAGACCAGTGAAATATCAACAGATGTTTGGCATTCCATGAGCTTTTTTAATAGGAAATATTTAATTTTTTTCATTTCCATGTTGTAAGTAATCTTATCACTGACCTATAGACCACAGAAATGGCTTAGGGGCTGTTCATACAGGTGTATTCCTTTGTACAGGATTAGTTCACCTCAAAATGAAAATTTCCTGATAATTTACTCACCCCAATGCCATCCAAGATGTTCATGTCTTTCTTTCTTCAGTGGAAAAGAAATAAGTTTTTTGATGAAAACATTTCAGGATTTTTCTCCATACAATGGATTTCAGTAACCAAATCTGAACAGTAACCAAATTGTTGAAGTCCAAATCAATGCAGTTTTAAAGGGCTTTGAAGAGCTTCAAAGGGTTCTGCACAATCCCACCTGAGGAGTAGAGTCTTATCTGGCGAAACGATCAGTCGTTTTCTAAAAAAAATAACAATGTATATATAATACTTTTTAACCACAATTGTTTGTCTGGTGCTGGTCTGCGACGCGGCAGGCATTACGTAATCACTTTGGAAGTCACTCTGGACGTAGACGGAAGTACCAACCCATTGTTTTAAACATCCAGGTTACGCACACGAAAGGTCCATTTTAAACAATTAACTGACATAAATATTTCATTCAACATACAATAAAATTTGAATGATCCTCCTTCTACACACTTGTACACAATGGGGCAGTACTTCAGTCTATGTCCAGTGTGACCTTTCCAACGTGATTACGTAATGCCTGGTGCATCGCAGACCAGCACAAGATGAACAATTGTGGTAAAAAAGTATATGCATTGTTATTTTTTTTTAGAAAATGACCGATAGTTTTGCTAGATAAGACCCTCTTCCTCAGCTGGGATCGTGTAGAGCCCTTTGAAGCTCTTCAAAGCCCTTTGAAACTGCATTGATTTGGACTTCAACAATTTGGAGATTTTTCAATTAAATATTTTCTTTTGACTTTCTCTAATGTTCAGGGTGAAGCGACTTGGGTACTTTGATCATACTCAAAGGCAACTTGGGGAGAGATCCCTGTATGTTTTTCCCGCCAAGAGTGAAACCACACGGATAACTTGTGAGGGGCCAGAGGGGGCACCTGCTCACCCTGAAGACCCTGTTGTACGAAAGGTATGGATGATTTAACCATATCTGGCATGTCTTTTGAAAAGCAGATTCTTTGTTGTTAGAAGTTCTGCTGAGTATAGATGTCTAAAGTATCAGTACTGCTGCACTAACTTGATTCTATAGTATCAGTAGTACAGAGTACCTTTTCAGTCTGGTACCAGAGTGGATAAGACAAAAGTCTTTGGCGTGAGAGACCCGGGTTCGAATCTACTGTGAGACGCCAATGTGTCCCTGAGCAAGACACTTAACCCCTCAGAGGCGTGCGACCTCTGACATTTATATAGCAATTGTAAGTCGCTTTGGATAAAAGCATCAGCTAAATGAATAAATGTAAATGTGACTGTTTACTGATGCTGCCGTATTAGCATAGACCACGATTGAGCGGTACACAGTCCGCCATTGTTTCGACGCCAGAACAGCTGTAGACTATGCATTATTCAGTCCCTCCAGAAAAATGCGATTATGCAATCACATTATACAGTAGATAATCAGCCAAAGTCGCCATATTTATGCGCGGGTGGGCGCATTTTTTCAAATATGCCGCACTTTCGCCGTATATGCTTACACAATTTTATATTCCTTGCATTTTTGTCGAAAAAATGTCACATGTATCTTAGCAGAAAGTTGAAAAATGTTGCGTTTGCTTCACACGAGCAGCAATTTCCCCATGTTGCCATTGGAACTTTATGAAGTGACGTAATTATGCGACATGAACATCATCGAAAAGCTGTAAAACAGGAGCACACTATTTTTTTTTACATTTTATGTATTCATTTTTACAGAAGTTGTAGCATATTCCTTTTGTAAAGCTACAGAGCTTGTTTGACTCATCAATGTTTTGTAAGTTTGGTGTGTTTATTAAGGTCTGAAATAAAACAAGATGAGAACTTGTATATTCCCAGCACTTTTTGTGATGTACTGTAGTATGCTTGCTTATCATAGGAAGGAATAAGAAATGACTCTTTACATTAAGTTCGTAGCCTAGTGAGAACAGGGTGTTGGGGGGAATCACTTTTTTTTTTCTTTTTTTCATCAGTTTTTGCAAGTTCCTGCAATTTCAACGCATAAAATGGCATAAATAACCTGCATATTCCATCGCATTTTTAAAGAAAAACGAGCCGCATAATCAAGGATTTTTGCCTGCAACAATCACAAAACAGATCAGATGCATATTTAAAACTGGTATATAATAACATTTTTACCTTTCAAAAGCCTTTCCAATATTTAGGGCCCAAGCCTTGAAAAGGCGAAGTCCATATAGTTTTCCTTAGGATTATTTTTTTGTTGTTTTTAGGGCTCAAGCCTTGAAAAAGTGAAGGCCCTATTGTTTTCCTTAGGATTATTATTATTTTACTACCTTTTAGGCACTTTTGGGGCCCTTAAAGGAGTAGTTCACTTTACAGTTTTTTTCAATTGTTTACACGCAATTTTGAAAACCGCGTTCTTTTTTTCAAAATATAATGACAATTATCCAAACACCACACTCAATTTGCATAATTCCTAGATTGTTTGCAAAATGACACACTTCTGTCAAAACATACACACTTAAGTCAAAAGATATACACATATTTGTAAAAAAAATGCCATTAGTTTTCATTTAACCAACACAATCCTCAATGATCAGACACTATTGAAGCCAGTTTCACACTGCTGTGATAAATAAACACATTTGTAAAAAACTATTTTTAGGAAATAGCATGTGCTAGATTTTTGGCCAGACATTGTTATGTAATGCCAAGTTCAGACTGCACGATTTTAAAAGTAGTCAGGTCGCTGCTCTTTTCACACTGCATGACTATCTTGGCCACCATTCAGTCACTGCTGTGTTCACACTGCATGATAGATCGGCGAAAGAAGGTTTCACACTGCATGACTTTACAATGGGAAAAATAGAAAAAAACTACGTTTCACAACAAACACACTTGAGATGTACAAGGAAACAGCCCGACATCACACGTGCTAGTCCGGAGTTCTCACGGTGAGACTTTTTTTCTTTTTCGACCCGGTTGTGATAGAGCTCAGATGACACGTCAAATAAACGCGGGTGCTCCTGCCAAATTTCTACTCATTTTGCTTCCATTTCTTGGGTCCAAATAGACCGAGAAGAAATCTTTTTTCTGAAACAATGCCATGGATGTTGATATGTGATCAATAACTCCTCCCCGAACTCCCCTGTATCTTGCTCTCTCACTGGTTGTCGGTAATCACCGATGTAGTTTTCAGTCAAAACACTTTTCACACAGCAGGATTTTGAATCGCCGACAGGTCCAGATATTTAGCATGCCAAATATCTCACGGGCGTCAGCGACTCATCGTGATTCTCTCAAATCACGTCTTTGCTCATTCACACTGCGTGATTGTCACTCGCGTGAACGAGCACCGATTTGCCTGTGATTTCGGGCATTTGTCGGCGATTTCTCAACCTGTCGGCGAGCCAAAATCGTGGCTAAAATCATGCAGTCTGAACTCGGCATAAGGGATAATTGAAAAAAAGATGAATTAAAAAAAAAAGTGACAAACTCACAACATTCTTCATGATTAGTTTGAGATATAGTGAGACTGTACACAAATATATAAACTTACCAAGCACTGCATGCACAACACTGATGCTGCAGACTGAAAATTTCAAGTATTTATTTCAATACTTACAGTATTTCTTAGCATAATCAGTTACAGCAATCAACCAAAAATGAAATCAATGAAACAAATAATATCTGTAAACAAATTACAATTAGGCCATCCTTAAAAATATTTTGGTTTGCAGTAACAGCAAATTTTTTTTTTAAAAAGGGTCGGTAGGTAGGTCAATATATTTTTTTTGTCAAGATTCAGTATAAAAAAAAGTACAATTTTGGTCATGGTGATCATGAATTTTTGAAAAATTGCATATTGTGACATCACTGACTGGGTCTTCAAACTGTGCATCCACCGCTAGTGTTAATGCAACCTACAACCGGTTACGTTTTAGGCCAATCACAAAATGGAAAAAATATCTATTTGTTATGCAGCAGTGTGCAGGCTTTTTTGTTTTTTTATATACATGAGATATAAGCAAAAACAAGTACAAACACATGGTGAAACAAAGAATACAATTAAACAAAGATAAAAATTAGCCTATATACACAGTGCTTTAATTTTAGAAAGGTCTAAAATTAGCTACTTTTCAGTTAAGTGTGTCGCTCTGTTTGAAAAAAGTTTAAATTAGTAATTAGAAAGTTTAAATTAGTTTAAATTAGAAATTTAAAAGTTTAAATTAGAAATTTAATTTAGTAATCAAATGTAAAATGACACTGCATGGTTTATCATAGTTAGATTAATGCTTATTATAGTTTAAGTTATTCATTCAAGAGCTGTGAGTGATTTTTCTCTGCTTTTTGTTGTTTGATTCGCATTACTGGCTCAACCATCACATGTTTATTAGACTACTGCCCCTTTAAGACCGAGTGCGGATCTAATAGATGACTGACGCACCATCATTTTCTCCCAACTATTTACGTCCATTTAAGACAAACTGTGTTAAAATATAAAATGACCTGCTCTGAGATTCATTTAATGTATATTTGATAGTTTAGCTGCGAACATGAAGCGCAAAATGAGGCTATAGCCTACTTTTCTTGTCTCGTTGCAGTGGATTTCGGAGCGCGCGTCGCCTTGTGAACAGCGTCTCTTGCGCAGACTTTTGTGCTTTTAATAGCTCTTTTAATGATTGAACGCGTCCGCAGTTTAGCAACAGTACAGACTGCGTTCAACAACAATCACCGATCATGCTGATTCTGACGGTACGTTTGGGTTTTAGGAAGAAATGACAGCGCAACGCAGTGAAGGGAAGGAAGTTGCACTAACGTTAGACAGAATGCGTCTGTAATGGTTTCATCTCAAATATCTTCTTTTTATAATCTTTGAAAGCGGAAATCTAAAATACTATTAGAATAATATCCCAGATCTAAAGTGTAACCACGTTCTGTCCTCATTGTCACTCATTAAGCAGGGCTGTCGTGTTGTCCGCGCTGTGGCTCCGGGTGAGAGATCGCTCGCTTCTGGACTGCAAATAGCAAAATTGCATCACAGACAAATTCTTTATTATTATTATATATAGAAATGGTTGATATTCAGCGCCGTTGCCCGTTTAATACCGGGTTTACGAAGCGGGAACACTGAATGAAACGAAGCGAACGTAAAAGCCATAGTGTGACACGGGTTTTTATTTAAAAGAAAGAACGTAGCCTATGTATGTAGACATAAGAAACTTTCACAATACTAACTAAAATATAATTAATATTATTTTATTGAATAAATTAGTCGTTTGAACTGAAGAGTAAAAAAAAAAAAATCGATCGGTCTGAACTCAAGTTACAACCGGCAAGTCGGTCGGACTAAAAGGAAAAAAAAAATAAAAAATTGAGTCGGCCCTAAATTGACAGGGTCGGTCGGGTTACGGCAAACAAGAATATTTTTAAGGGTGGCCTTAATGCATGAAGTACATACTTGACTCGGAAGAAAAACTAAAGTAAAAGCAACAAGAATATTGTAATTATTCAGTTACAGTATCAACCAGAGATTTGGTTGATCTCTTTGTCCAGCTTCCATCAGTGTCAGTGTCATGGTTGATAACATGGTAACACGGTCAATAAGTGTTGCACGGATTTCTTGAGTCAAATTTGGTCCTCGTCTTCTTTGTTCAGGTTCTATCAACTCTTCAAAGTCATTCTCTACCTCTTCCTCTACCTAGGCCTTTTTCTCTATCTCCTTCTTTTCCTCTTCCTCTATACCTCTTTCTCCTGTTCTTCATCCTCTACCCCCTTCTCCTCATCCTCTTCTTCCTCTACCTCCTTCATGTCCTCTTTGAGCTCCCCCTCTTATTCTCACTCTTCTTCTTCTTCTTCTAGATCCTTCTTTTTTTGTTGAAGACTCATCTGAGTGCTGCGTTTTCAAATTAGCACATCTGTGCTTCCACACCTGGTGGATGTGAATATCCAATTCGTTCATTAGTGTGGTCAATGGCAAACTGGGGCTTTGTAATGACAAGGAAGTAACCTCACAATCCTTATTTGTGTCTAAGGTGTGTAGAGTTTTACAAATCACTGTGTGTAATGTTTTGCAAAAAGGGTGAAGCTGACAACGTGCTTACAATTGTGCAAATCTAGGCCGGTGTTTTGCTCCTTGAGTGTAAGGTTTGCTAATAGTGGGAAAGTTTTAATTTTAGTGTGTAAGCAACTGTAAAATTGAAAAAAACTGTAAAAAAAAATCTTGCTGATAATTTACTCACCGCCATGTTCATCCAAGATATCCATGTCAATCTTTCTTCAGTTGAAAAGAAATTAAGGTTTTTGATGAAAACATTCCAGGATTTTTCTCCATATAATGCACTTTACTGGTAACCGAACGGTTCAAGGTCCAAAAGACAGTTTCAGTGCAAACTGTTCAAAGGGCTTTAAAGGGCACCTATTATGGCATTTAAAATGTTCCTAATATTGTTCTGGGAGTCCCCAACAACAGTTTTACATGAATACAATGACAAAAAAACACTTTTGTTGTCTTATAATATGCATTTATTTTTACCTGATTTGCTCACTGACTCCCAAATGATTCGTACAACATACTCATTTTTTCAAACCACTCCTTTGCTTGACGCTAATCGGCGGTGATTGGTCAGATGACCCAGTCAGTTAGTGTTTGTTAGCATAACGCATAAACATATTGATAAAGCACTGCAGTACTACAAGACGCTCTATTCTTTATGACAACTCCAATAACAGCGACAAACATTTCACATATTTAAAAAAAATTGACATTGGAGACCTAGAAGCTGCGCTGAGCGTAACTTACACACACACACGCACGCACGCGCGCACACACATAATTATTGCGCCTTCCCTCCTCGCGCCACGACGCTACAAAACCGTACAAAACCCATAAAAGCAACAATTAATAATAATACTTACAGGTTGTGATTCGAAGGAGGAAGCTGATCCATATACACTGGGTAAGTTACTGAGCCCTCCTTTGCATTGTAGAACACAGTGTCTTCTCGACATGATGCTATGATGAAGTATTTGAATGTGTTCTAGACTTCCGTCTGCGCGCGTAGTAACTGGGCGCGGCCAGTTTGTATCTGCGTCACGATGTAACAGCTAATGACTTGTTTCAAAAACAATTCATTTCTTAGACTCAGAGTCGACTCTCACTTTTGAAACACAATAACTTTATATACGGTGCACTTTCACATATAAAATTTTGCTGGATGCTTTCATTCCCTTACAGCTGTATTCCACACTTAATAAACAGTCATTTTCAAATGCCCATGATAGGGGTTCTTCATACAATTCCAGATGATGAATAAGGGTCTCATCAAGTGAAACGATAGCTCATATTTAAAAAAATAAAATAAATAAATAAGTTTTATATGCTCAAATGGTCGCCTTGCTCTGTTCTGTGATGCACATTTGTGACTCTCCTGTTCAAACTCGTTCATCAAAATGAACGAATCTTTTAAACGTGTCATTTGGTTCATTCAACGACCGAAATGAACGAATTGACTCGGGAAAAGATTCGTTCATTTTTCTTTTCGACTCAAGAAAGAAAGACATGGACATCTTGGATGACATCGGGGTGAGTAAATAATCAGCAAAAGTTTTATTTAAAAGTGAACTACTCCTTTAACGTGCTCAAACTCTTGAAACTTTGCACACGGTTCAGAGCCCGCGGCTATCTGGGCCGAGCTGAAGCTGGTACCCAGGCGTGGCAGGGGGGCTCGACAGCGCCCCGTGGAATGGTGTATGAAAACTTGGTCCATAAATCAAACATGCTTGTATGTAATAATATGAAACTCAGTACACATATAGATTTCATCGGGCTGAACAACTTTCGTGCTCTAAGTTTTACCCCAGTCCAACAGGAAGTCGGCTTTTTAGGGTTGTTTGGAAAACGCGTACAATGGAATTTAAAGTCCCTGTAAAGTCAAAATTAAGTATGTGTTTGTCACACCACAGAAAAATGTGTAATTAGCCACCCAGCCAAATTTGAATAAATTTGATAAAAATGATAAAAGCCGGGAAGTACATAAAATAAGCTATCAAAATCATGAAAAAATTATCAGATTCTTTGCTCTCAAACGCTGGGGGTGTGTTCGCTGGCTGCGCTGAAACCACGCCCACTCACGGGAAAGCTGTCGACGGTGATATTAGCTGATTAGCTTTTGGAGACGGGAGGATGAACACTGAGGCGGGAGATCGTCATTTCGGCCCCGTTCACCAGTAACAGCGGATAAATCAGTGAATTATCAGTGAATCGAAGTTGTCTCTGAGGAAAGTTTATAAAGCGATCCAGTGTAAAATGATCACTACAGAGGCGGGTGTTGGCGGTGATCCTCAACTCTTCATCAAGGTATAGGCTCTCTAAAAACCTCTTCTTGATGTGATCGTTTTTAAGGGAATTTAAATGAAGATACCGATCTGTTTTGTACATGATTGGTAGTAGGTAGTAGCCCATGCATGTCCGTGTCGAAGGCATAGCTAGCTAGAAAACAGTAGGCTCAGGTGTAGTAACTAATAGTACTGACCGTCATTAGCGATTGAGCGGTGAATGCGAATGTGTTCGGGGAGTGTGTGTGGAGAGAGGGAGATAAGACTCTGTTCATCATCAAATAGGGGGATGTCCAGCAGCTCATGGGTTCTAGTGCGTCACGGAGCCCTGTTTTAGCCCCGCCCAATTAATCCGTAAAATTGCAATGGTGAAAAACTGTTTAACGGTCTAACTCCACATTTCAGTACTTCACAGTTCACAGACTTTGTAATATGTTTTAGCAATACATATGTAACATTTATAATGTGTTTAGAACTTTTTTGTAGAATTGCCTTTACAGGGACTTTAAAGTACTCCTCCTAGAGAATTGATCCAAATGCAATGCCACGAAACTCGGTTAGTAAAGGCATTTAACCAGTTTAATTGTAGTGCTTTGACAATACTTAATTAGTTTATTAATTCAATTAACTTGATCCATAAACTTGGTCTGAAAATTTGGTACATAAATCAAACACAACTGCATGTAATAATATGAAACTAGGTACACATATAGATATTATCGAGCAGAACAACATTCGTGCTTTAAGTTTTTAACCAGCCTAAAAGGAAGTCGGCTATTTTGGTCTGAATGTTGCTGAATATCATTAAATTTAAAGGATTTGGTGTGGAATATTTGATTGTATCATAAAATCTGAATAATTCTCTCGTTTTGGTGATTCCCTAGTTTTTTAATTTTTTTATTAATTGTTTTTATTGTTTTAATCAGGTCAGGCAAGTAAAATTCTCTGTCTTGAGAATTACACAAGACAGTGTGTGTAATATATTTTTTAATTATATAGCTGCCAGCAGCGATGGAGGGCCCGGCCCTGCCCCCTGCTACCCCGGCCCCGGCCGGCCTGGCTCAATGGACCTCATGTCTTATGTGTACAGTACACTACAAATTCAGTTTTGTAGCCTAACCACCATTAACATCAAATAACAAGCTCCGTGTTTCGTTATTTTCGATAATAAGCAAGGTGTAATCTTTTAAATTATGTCTATTTGATCACAAAACATGCTGTAGGCCTACTAGGCTCCTCATTTCAAACGCCAGCACGGCACGTGAGTAAATGTGATCATTTCTTCCTCAGTTACAGAATGGACACCTGAAGGTATGTTGAAAGATACAGTATACTTACTGAAAGGCATCATAACTCGTGTAATCGAGCAATCGCTGTTTCAGCAGCGGAAAGAAGTCAATAAAAGAGCATAGCTTGTCACTAGCATTATAATTACCTCAACTCAACAGGCAAGTGATTCAGTGTCCACAACTTTGGTTCCTATAAATTATCTCTTGCATTAAATAAATGCGTTAGCATATATATTATATTTTACTTAACCTGTTAATGATATCTTGATTATTTAATGTATGTTTAAAATATCTTTCATGAAAATGACAAACTATGTAAATGATTATATTTCAATAACAAATTAGAGTAAAAACACAAGTTAATGCAAAAACTGCCTTATGTTCAGGTTTTCATACAATGTGTTGTGTGTTGATTATTATATCTAAAAAATAGATAGCATCTGAATTTAGGTTAAAAGTCTAGGCTACAACCTTTAATGTTACAGTAACATGTGGCTTCTTATATAGTTTACAGCATTGGCAGTTTTTTTTAATGCTTGTGAAATGTTTAATTGTAATTGAATTAATTTAAAGACGAAGACAATTTTTTCATTAAACCACTGTTTAAAAAAACAACAAAAAAAGCAATTTTACCTTTATAAACCGAACCGAACCAAACCGTGGGAAAACCGAACCGTCAGTTTTGTGTATCGTTACACTTCTAATATATATATATATATATATATATATATATATATATATATATATACTACATGCACACCTTAGTTTTGTTTTTTAACCAATTAGACCTTAAAATGTAAAGGTTTGAAAACTGCTGAACTGACCTAGCCTGGCTAACGTGGTCTGGGAACCACATGTCAATTTTCTCGTATTTGAGGCATGGTTTACGAATGCCCAGAGCTGTTTATTGGGGGCTACGAATGTCTATCAAATGTGCCTGTTAGTAGCTCATAGCCAATTTTTTCAATTATACCAGATGACGTATGTAGAGCGTCAGAAATTCAACGAGGAAGAAGACAGTGGGGCAGAGATTTATGTCTTCTACCGTATATATAAACTTCGCGTCTGCTGTCATGTTGGGTCTATAGATATAAACAAACTGCTTCGGTGTGTCGCATAGATGTCGTCATTGTCTTTCTGTGTCCTCCCTGTTCTGTGATTGATCCCCTTGTTGAGGTGAAAATCTGGTTCATGGTTTTCAGGCTGCCTAGCAGTGTGAATTCGCACTGCGCTCAAGGCAGTATGGGGAAACCCAGGCTAGATCTGACCTCAAACCACCCAAAATTTTGTCCACCCGGCCCAAACAATGTTACCTGCACAATCAAATTCAAAACCACCTAATCAATATTAATATTGACAAAATTAGAATATTACTCATTGCTGTTAGATGAACAACTTAGTAGCTTTAACTCGGGCCTTTAAAATTAAACAATAATAGTAATGCTTATGCTAATTAAATAATGCTAATTTTAATTACAGCCCTGTTTCTTTATCAAACATTGAATAAGTATTAATGTTTAGTAGTTTGTGAGAAAATATAAAGCTTTTGTTTTATTTTTTCCCCTGAAAGTTTATTTCAAAAGTTGATGTCTTTAGATCAGTAATCTCTTCTCCGAATCAATACTGCTAAATATTCACAAAACAATTGTATTCTTAAACAATATTTTTAAACAATATTAATAGATTTAAATCTGCTGTGTTCTTTCTCTTTTTTTTTTTTTTTTGCAAACATTCTTTGCAAAAATGTCACTGCAGACATTCTTTCCAACATAAAAGTACTTACTCTGCTCAGTTATACAGTAACTTAAAGGGCATTTTTGTCTTTGTTAATGTCAAGTTGTCATAACAAAGACATTTTAAACAATGTCAACTTTGCATTAAAAGTGTCATAATTTACCAAATGACACTTAATGACAACAGTCATAAACATTCATAAAGACTCCTTCATGTTCATGACAGGTGTTATGTCATGTTTATGAAAGTGTCATGACAGTCTTATGCACACCCCTTCAAAAAAAGTGTAACCGGTAGGTCTATTCTTCCTGTTCAGGCAGATGTTAGCGTAAACCGGGTTGTGGTCTGATATACAGGGACCTATTTCACTTTTTTTTTTTAACCTAAAGAGGTAATTTCTAAACATGAAGATATAGTTTAATCTTGAGTAGACAGTGTGTGCGCATGAATAGTGGGTATATTCCCTATCAGTTGGATGACAATCTCTCCACACATCTAACATCACACATTCATTTTCCAATATTTCTTGCATCACCTTTCCCGTTCGAAAAATCCAATTTAGCATTTAATGTGAGGTTAAGATCACCGCCACATAATACAATTCCCTGACTCGTTGTTAATTCTAGGATCTGTTTATACAAAGACCAATTGCTTCCTGGGGTAATATACATGTTTAAGAAACTCAGAGTAACTCTGTCAATCTTACCAATTACCATTACATATCTTCCCTCCTTATCTTTATATTCTGATATATGTTCAATTTAGATAGGGCTTTCCATCATTTTAGCGGATGTAAGCCATTAACATTGATTGAGACCATTGTCACTGATCTGTTACTCATCTAAATTATAGAACAAGTACACACGTTTTAATAGTCTCTCTCCGCACATTCTTGTAAACACTGAACATGGAACTCGTGAACATAACATAACATAAAATTTTTTTTTTTTTAAATTAGAAAAAAAAAAATAAATAAAAAATTGTACTGAGGTAGTTCTAACTTCCAAGCTAGGGATCCTTGAGGTGGACCCTGCTTCGCCTTTAAAGGCAACTTCTTCAGTGGAGGAGGCCCTTAATGGCTAAGACCTCACTGAGAACACCCTCCAAAAACCTTACTTATCTGCTTATTACACACCATTAAGCAGTTTTTTGTTTGTTTGTTTGTTTGTTTTTTAAAAAACAATAAAGTGGGTAAACCTTGTGTAAAGTGGTCCTCTTGAAGGTTCTGAGTTTTTCTTTGTAACCGGGGTCCCTCCTCCTTGTTCACTGCGCTGCTCCCTGCTCCTCTGCCAACTCTGCTCCACGTCAGCTGCTTCAGTTGTTCCAATGCTGTTTCTGGCGATCCAATGACCTTCACTGCATAGCCTCTTCTGGACAAATCTCAATAGCTTCCACAACTGTGTTGTAAATTTTAGTTTCTTCAGTGTATTTCACCTTCAGCCTAGCTGGAAAGGGAGTCTGAAAGGGGATCTGCTGCTCTTTCAGAATCTTGCGCACTTCTGCAAATTCTCTTTGTTTCTTTAGAATGAGCAGAGGATAATCATGGTCTAAACTTGCTTGTTTACCATTCCAGATAAATCCTTTTTTCTGTCATGCCTTACTGAGCAAAAGTTCTTTGGTTTTAAAGCTGAGGAACTTCACTATAATAGAGCGTGGGGGTGCATCGTCTGGCAGTGGTGGGCCTAGAGAGTGAGGTGCCGGTTCGATGCATATGTCAAGCTCGTCTTGGGACACCTCCAAACCGTCACACAGAAACTTCTTCACAAAATCACTCGTTGTTGGAGAATCCCGCTTTGCTGTCTCGGGTACCCCGTAGATGCAGATATGTTCACTTCTCGTACGACTCTCCAAGTCCATTAATTTATCCTCCAACCTTATTTGTACCTTTATTATTTACGTCATTGCGTCCTCCGTGTTCCGAATCCTCTCCTCTGCCTTCTCAATCCGTCCTCGTCCATTCTCACGCTCATCCTTAATTCCCCCCAAACTTGCTTTGTTTTCTCGGCGAAAGTCTCTCAATTCCTGAAGTACCACGTCTATGTTGGCCATATCGATTCTCCGTGCAGTAGCGGTCCACCAGTGTGCCTCGTGTCAAGCAGTGAATCACATTAGTGTTAGCAGGGAGGCTAGCGCTATTTACGCCGATTTAAGCACCCACTATATTGCTCCGTCGACGTGGGGTAAAGTTTTAAATTTCATAGGTTTCCTAGGGAGCCCGTTCACAGTGCTGTCATCACGATGACGTTCAAACCGGAAGTCAAGTCACACAAATTAAACATTGAAGTCCATGTTGCACAAAAATAAACACTGAAGTTTATAATTACTATGATGTTGTTGTTTTTTTTTACAGTGGGTCATAATATCTCTGATGGTCTTCAAAAAAAAGTCACAATTGTGGTCTTCGGGGTCTATCAGACCCCAGACAATAACATTTTATTTTGTAACAGAATAATATATATATTTTTTTAACAAATATAATTTTACTCTGTTTATTAATGTTTTTACTCAACATTTGTGTAGTTTTTGGAGGATTTATGATTTTTTTAATTTATTTCTATAAATAAATAAATATTTATTTAAAAAACTTTTTTACAAAAAAAAGCATTTTATGTTAAACTTTATAAAAGACCCAGATTTCTAACTTTCATTCCTGGGGATACCATGGATAATTTTACAAGGTTGAATGTAAGATTTTTGCCCAATTTTTGGAAAATACAGGTTAAAATTTGTAATAAGTCACTTTAATCACTAGATGGCTATAAAGCTCCACTAGGCCTATATACTATTTGAATTACTGAAAGATATAGGGCCAATCCCAATTCTACCCCTTAACCCTTCACTTTCCCCTAGCCCTACCCCTTCGCCTTCCCCTTGACCCTTGAAACAGAGTGGCAATGTGTAGGGGTGAAAATATTCCCCTAAGAAATGGGACACCACTCCGCCTCCGTTAAATGTCATTATAAGTCGTCGCTAGCGCCTACGCCACAGGAGATGCGCCGATGTGTATCACAACTTCCAAGATGCCGTTTACAGCTGCAGTTATCTCAGTCGCGTGGGTTACAGCTATTTTCTTGCATTTATCTTGTGAAGTTCGCAGGAAACAACGGAGACGGCGAAAATATGTTGCGGGACTATCGTTAGCAAACTACAGTAATTTTAGCGATATTTTTTTAATTTTTTAATTTTATTTTTTACAAACGTTTCTGTGAAGAAACTGACCGTCAATATGAACACAATATTGAATGTAACATAAAGCAAATCATTATTTGTCGTTACAATACTTATTAAAGCCACAAATACTTACATTTATGGGTCTCCTTTTTCGCTTGGGCAGCCATTTTGCGTCTGTAGCCTGGGTTAGCAGTGACACTTCTCATACCCCTTCGTTTGAAGTGTGCTCCCGAAAAATCTTCGTTTGAAGGGCTATCTGGCCCTTCCCCCTAGCCCTCCCCCTCCAACCAAAAGAGAATTGGGACAGCCCTACCCCTTCACGTGGACGCGCAAAACGGAGGGGAAGGGGAAAGTGAAGGGGTAAGGGGTAGAATTGGGATTGGCCCATAGTTTCTAAAGTTGGTTTCAGTTGGACTCATATCTAAATATTATAAAATCACAATTATAACAAAAATAAAATACTTTTTGTCAAAGTTTAGCCTTTGTTTTTGTACTGAAAAAACAACAGTTTTTCAATAATGTTACATAATGTTTAGAATCAAACCTGAACAACATGTTACAAAGAGAAATGAGTCCTAAGATTTGATCATTTATTTCAACTGAACAGCAATAACAAATTAGCAAATAAAGCAGTAAAAATAAATTATTTGTAAAAAAAAAAAAAAAAGTGAATTGGGAAGAAAATCGAACAACTAGGAACAATAGTTTGGAACAATAGAACAATAGTTGGTCTCATTTCTTTTATCTTTTTTTATAGCCTTACAAATGTATTCCTGTGTGTGTGTGTGTGTGTGTGTGTGTGTGTGTGTGTGTGTGTGTGTGTGTGGGTGTGTGTGTGTGTGTGTGTGTGTGTGTGTGTGTGTGTGTGTGTGTGTGTGTGTGTGTGTGTGTGTGTGTGTGTGTGTGTGTGTGTGTGTGTGTGTGTGTGTGTGTGCGTGCACATTTTCAATGTGTCTTAGTGTTACCAGTTTATTTTTGCGGTGGTTCTGCATTTTAGAGTATTTTATTTTACAAATGATAAGAGAACAGTTTTTATAGTCTGTACTGTATGTATTCCTGTATATTGTATTCCTCTATATGTGACCCCGCCTGTGAACCCCCGGCTAAAGTCGCAGAATCTAATTATGAATAAAAGAGTATTCAAAGTAGTCATAGCCATAAAAATGACAAAAATAGGTAATGTGTGTTTATTGCTGTAAATGATAGATTATTACAAGGGTTTTGAGATTCAAAACTCAAATTTTAATTTATAACATGATAAATACTAAAATTAATGATTTTATTGACACTATGTTATACTTTTGTGCAGCAAAAAAAAAAAAAAAAAAACGGACGCAGGCTTTAACATTGATTTCAGACGTATCCGGGTTTATTTTTCGGTGCAACAATACTTGCTGATTCTTATCATTCAGTTCAGGAACTTCTTTTTTACTCATTTTCTATTAGAAAGAGTAAACGGACCTTAAAATCAATCCGCACGAGTGGCAATTCGTGAGAAAAAAAAATGCGACTTCAGCTGGCCGGTTAAGATCTGAGGAGGTGTTTCCGTGTCATCGCCAAACATTTAACTTAAGAACAGCTTATGTGTTTTGTAGCTCTGTATTCTGCCAATAATATTATTATATTATATTTTATTTGTGTCTTATAAGTGTCAATAATATTATTCGTTTGCTGGATTAACTGTTAACTATGTCGTTTTGACATCTGACATGGCAGCACCAGAGCATGTGCAGGAACGTAAAATGTCTGATTGCTTAAACAGCTTGTTAGATATTAATCTCGGTGGAATTGCCCAAATTATGATTTAAGCGGTTTTATAGTGGATTATTTTCTGGAGGATAATGGTGATCATGAACAGGACACATTCTTTGACGAAACTGAGGAGGAATTTGACGGTAAGTTTTTGTCATTATAATTTTTTTAATGCTGGACATGTAATATACTGTCAGTGTTCAGCCAATGTAATGCTAACACAGAATTCAAACTATGACGCAAACATAGTGGACGACGCATGCGCGAGAACTGAACTGAAGTAGTTGAAGGAGATCGCAATTCTCACGCATGCGTCATGGAAATCGTATTGAAGTCTCGTTTCAGGCCAACAAGGAAGAAAAGGAATAGTTGAATAAAGTCATTATTTTTGTTTGTTTTTTCGCACAAAAAGTATTCTCGTCGCTTGATAAACTTATAGTTGAGCCACTGTAGTCACATGGAATATTGAAACATTTTCTTCATTGACTTTCTGGGCTGACAAGAGTCATTCCCTTAGGAGCCTATGTGGTAGTTATACAGCTCTCAAATTTAATAAAAAATATCTTCATTTGTGTTCCGAAGATGAACGAAGGTCTTACGGGGTTGGTACAGCATGGGGGTGAGTAATTAATGACTTAATTTTCATTTTTGGGTGAACTAACCCTTTAAAATATCTTATTTTGTGTTCAGCAGAAGAAAGAAACTCAAACTGGTTTGGAACAACATGAGGCTGAGTAAATAATGACAGAATTCAAATTTTTGGGTGAACTATCCCTTGAATTATTATTATTTTTTTTATTATTTTTTTTTTTTCACTCCAGAGAATGAGATTTTCTGCCGAAATGTTACATGTTAATTAATTGATATTGATACATTATTGATATTATATTTGCACTGATATTTCATTTCACTAATAAAGTTATACAAATCATTCCACTGAATTGACATGATAATTGTTGCTACAATCATGCTCTTGTGATGGCTCATTCGTTTCAATGTTTTTAGCTTTTTGGACATGCGCATTATAATAAATAGGCCTGTTTTATAAAACTTTAAGAATTTTCCCAAAAATGTGTCATATCACTAAAAAAAGGAAGAATCTCAGCTTTAATGTGGTATATAGCACATATGGAGGATAATTATGGATCAAATTTGTATTGTTGCAGTTTTAAAAATAAGCTTTTTTTTTTAAATTGGAATTTCTCCAAAACATGATTTTCTGAGCCCGGAATTCAGCAAATCTTTAATATAGGCTTACCCAGTCAATATTAAAGATATCAAGGTTATATTTTCACAGAATGTTCTTTACATTATGTAGGATGATTGTATGTAGAAAACAGTGAATCACAAAAAAATTACTTTAGCTGGGTTTTCACAGGCAGGGTCACATATGTGTGTGTTTGTGTGTGTGTGTGTGTGCACGTGTGTGAGCATGATAATTTTGGATTGTGGAAGTTTTTTGCATTTTTGAAAGTGTGCCACTTTATTTCTGTCATTTCTGTCTGTGCTCTGTGTTATTTCTGATTTTGATGATGAATTTTGTCTATTTTGAGTCCAATGATAAATATTTATTTATTTATTTATTTATAGATATGTAAAAGATATCATAAATCCTCCAAAAACTGCGCAAATGTTGAGTAAAAACATTAATAAACAGTAAAATAATATTTGTAAAAAATAAAAAAAACGATTGTTCTGTTACAAAATTAAATGTTATTTTTTGGGGTCCAATGGACCCCAAAGACCATGAGTGTGACTATTTTTGTCACGCCTACATACAAACGGATAACATTCCATTTTATTTATTTATTTTTTTTGTAGATCTAGACAGTGTTGTTGAGAGCCGTAGGAAGTTTCATACCATTTGGAAAAAGAGAACATTTTTTTTTTAATTCAAGCAAAAGTCATTTGGGGTCCAATAGACCCCGAAGACCATCAGAGGGTGTGATGCGATCACCTACAGTATTTACCATGTGAAAAGCGCTGGAGAACGAAAAAACTACCTCTCATTGGTTTCAAACGGATTACATAAACTGGAAATATTTTTTTATAAATTACTTCATTTAAAAGAAGAGAATATAAGCTTTAAAAAGACATATATCTCGTGCCTGTGTGACAAGTATTGAGTTACAATTAATTTTTAGTACGGGTTTAAGAATGGACTTCCCTGACAGAGAGAACGCAAAACTTGCATCATGTTTATTTTTCTTTATTTGATGAAAAGCAGAACACTTTGTTTTTATTGTGAGTATCCACAAAAAAATAGAAACTTAACAGGATCTAATGATGTATAATACTTATATGTAAGATCAAAATCAACTGAGTATTTTGAGTCTCTTTTGCACTGATAAGAAAAAAGTGAGCCTATCGCACCGGCGCGATAGCCGACCCCAGGAGGTTTTAAGCATGCAGACCAACCACCCAGAACATTACAATAATCTAGCCTTGAGGTCATGAACGCATGAACTAATTGTTCTGCATTTTTAAATGAGAGCATATTGCGCAATTTAGATATATTTTTAAGATGGAAAAATGCAGTTTTATAGATACTAGACACGTGACTTAATAATATAGAAGCTTAATAAATAGAAGCCTGATTGAGGGTCTGAGGGAGAAGGCCTTTTTTGAATTATTCATTAAACACATCCAATAATAGATGGGAACGTTTTTGCCAAAACACTTTATAGAATTCCACCAGGTACCAATCTCGTCTTGATCTTTTCCCAGACTGTAAGGAAGAAACAGCTACATAAAGTTCTTCATTAGTAATTATTTGATATAATTCCTCTGAAGTTGATTGTTCAATGCAATTATTTATTTTACTGAATTGCAGCCTTTGTGGTTTCACAATAGCACTATGCTACATATATTATGATTTTTAAATGGTTTTAATATAGCGTGCAGTCTTTGAAAACAACACTTTGTGCAGTCTAATTATGCGGTTTATGGATTCTCATCCGTGAAATGTGCCACTCCCGGTATTTTGCCGGTCAATCAACACAGGAAAATTGCAATATTTTTTTTTTTTTTTTTTAAATCGAGTAGCCCTAATAGTTTGGTCACTTAGGCGAAATATCTTAGCTTAACTACTATTTAAACAGTTTTTACTAAATGAAAATAAATCATTACAAATCAATATTGTAATTTCCTTTTTTTTGCTTTTTGATTATTTGTTTATTTATTTATTTAATTATTTTTCAGTTAAAAAGAATGTTTAGAAAAGAAGTGGGAAAGAAAATTCCAGAGAATGCAGACTCGCAGAGTAACAATTCACAGTCAACAGAGAAAACGGAAAGCATAGAAGGTACTGCACTTTGTATTCACTTTTAAACCACAAACTTAACTGATTTGTCAATAGTCAGCATGGTCCATGTAATTGTTTCTTCAATATCCTATTCAAATATGTCTTTAATCTTTCCCTTTATTTTGATACTAAGAAATTCTCTGATATTTTGTACCATGTCTTATGCTCCAGGTGAAAAGAGATCAGTGCAGGAACAGGATTGTTCTGATGATAATTATGTTCCATGCTACCCCAACAATGGTCCTGTTCCATGCCAGGATGCTCTAGAGGAGGGAAAAGAACCACCATTGGATGGTCTTCAGGGACAATGGGCCCATTTGGGTGACCAAGACTCAGATGAGGACCCAGGTGATGATACAGATGATACCAGCTCGGTCACTTCCTCTGCCAGCTCTACGGCCTCACTGCAGAGTGGCCCAACACGGAAAAAGAGCATTCCTCTCTCTATCCGCAACCTAAAGAGAAAACACAAGAAGAAGAGGACTAAGTTTTCGCGCGAGTTTAAACCAGGAGACAGGTGAATGAATGTTTTGCATTAGAAATTTCATTCTGTGCCAGATAAATGTTGTAAATCAGAGTGCAATACAAACAATTCTAAATAACTGAATGATTTTCTTGACCTTTGACACTGGATATGGTTATAAGGCATATACTGTCTGTCAGGGCATGGTTCGTGATTCATTTTTTTTGGTGCCAGGTTAAAAACCATTAGGAGTTTAGAAAGTCCAGGAAACCATTGAAAAAATTTTGAACACTGAATGCAGTGAAAACATTGCTCCCTTGGAGTAAGTTACTGCAATGAGATCTGACCCAATGACTAAACAGCAAAAATAAATACTTTAGGTAATAAACATACTAATTAATGCAGGAACAGTGCATTTCAGTGCAATATCATTATAATAAAATCATTAAGTTGAATTGCAACTAAAATTGTTAAAAATTATTATTATTAAGATTTCTATCAGTTTTGATCATTTTGTTTTGTGGTTCTATGGATGAAACAAAGTCAAAATAGAATTTTGAAGTATATGCTTAGAGACTAGGAACAGTATAATGAAACCTTACCTTGAGCTCTGTATCGTTCACTTGTTCTCATAGTATGGAGATGACTGAGGAGACGTGTTTATCACTCTGGCAAAACATAGACGTTTTTTAATTTCTCTTGCAAACGTTCTTGCAAACGTGCATATATATATTATTTTTGTAATTTCTTTCTAGCTCACTAGAAGAGAGACAAAATGGATCATATTACCAAAAAAAAAGCGTATTGCTTATTTTGAGATGGAACTTACCGCACATCCAAAACAATTATATAAAATGAGCTTCTAAAATGTGTAAAGGAGTCACAACAGCGACAGGAATCCCTCTGTCACACACACAAGCGATCTGCTGGGAGGAGTACTTTAAACTGCTTTAAGTCTTTCTTTGAAGGGGTCATATCATAATATTATCATTTCTGTCAAATTAAATAAGACCTCAATTAGAATAGACTCTTAAATGGTATGTCTGTTTGTGCGTAGGGTGGCAGTTGAGGTTGTCTCCACTGTAACCTCTGCAGATGTGATGTGGAAGGATGGTAAATTAGAGACAGGGATCTGCTCCAATGATCTGATCCCTATCCAGCACCTGGACAACCATGAGTTCTGCCCTGGAGACTATGTACTAGACAAACGACGTATGTTCTTTTTATAACACGGTTGTCGTTTTCAATATGGCTCTTTATTGTTTCATGCCTTTATTTGTTGGAGCTTGCTTAAAGGACAACTCCGGCGCAAAATGAACCTTTGGTCTAATTACACATTGCTACCTAGTCAACCGTTATCTGAGATTTGTTTTCATGATTGCCGAATGTAAATAGTTTTATCTCTAAAAACAGTTTAGCCTATAACGCTAGTATATGGGGCATAGAGTAATGACAAATAAAAATCGCTTGTTATTACCACTAACAAGGCTCAAAATAGCCCCACACAAACACGACAGCATAATAAGAGCCCCTACATTCAAACCGAAGCATTGAGAACTTTGTCAGTGTCCAAACAGTTTAATAAGAAGATATTTTATACACACAGTCAACTTCGCGAATACAGGAAGAAGCCATCTTTAAAAAATAGTCTCTACCAGTCGGTCTACGACTGCCAATCCAAGTGCGGTGAACTGTGCAGAATCTCATATGGTCCGTTGTTTTCGGAAGAAACACAAACACGAACCGTTTCTTCTCTTAAATATGTATATGTAGACTACTGTTCATGCTCTCCTTATCACCTTATTCACATCTCACCAGCGCACTTGGATCTGCGTTCGTAGATCGACTGGTAGAGACTATTTTTCAAAGATGGCTTCTTCCTGTATTCGCGAAGTTGACTGTGTGTATAAAATATCTTCTTATTAAACTGTATGGACACTGACAGTTCTCAATGCTTCGGTTTGAATGTAGGGACTCTTATTAAGCTGTCGTGTTAGTGTGGGGCTATTTTGAACCTTGTTAGTGGTAATAACAAGCAATTTTTATTTGTCATTACTCTATGCCCTATATACTAGCATTATACTAGCGTTATAGGCTAAACTGTTTTTAAAGATAAAACTGTTTACATTCGGCAATCATGAAAACAAATCTCAGATAACGGTTGACTAGGTAACAATGTGTAATTAGACCAAAGGTTCATTTTGCGCCGGAGTTGTCCTTTAAGTATCAGTAAAGGCCTTATATTAGGTTGATTACAATTGAATTGTCAAATAGATAATCTAACCTAACTTGATTCGATTTTGCACTTTACTCACTTAAAATAAACCCTGTTTATTTTGGCTCCTGCAGCCCAGGCTCTTCATGATCCAGGCATCTATGGGGTGGTTCAGTCAGGTGATCATAAGGCCAGAACCTGTGTAGTCAAGTGGGTCAAACTCAATGCTGCAGGCGACAATGTTGAGGTATTTTTGATATTGTGATTAAGAGATGTTTGGGATTGTCTATTTTCATATTGTTTAACTAATATTAAATGTAGGTGATTGGGGAGGAGGAGGACGTTAGTGTTTATGACATTGCTGATCATCCAGATTTCCATTTTCACACAACGGATATTGTCATAAGGATCGGCAACTCTGACACAGAGGACTGTGAAAATGAGGTACAAGCGTAATTTTTGTTTTTGTTTACTTTTTCAGGCTTATGACATTGCCAGTGTGCATTTAAGTGGAAAATGTAGCTCCCCATTGTCATTTTTGTTATTCAATTCACCTAGTATTTTTTTATTTATTTAATGTAAAACTGGTTTTATTATTTGTGGTTTTATTTAAGTGGACAAAATGACTTGGTGCGCTTATAAGGTTATTTGATAGTTCTTCCTTGTTTTTAGCATTTTTTTAAAAAAAAATCTCCATGGCATTTTCTCCACTGTCCATGTAGAGATCTGTTGGCCAAGTGTGCAGGGTGGATCTGAGCAGTAAAGTGGAGGTTGTGTGGGCTGATAATTCAAAGACTATTGTTCTGCCACAGGTATGCACCAGTCTATAGAGCTATTTAATTTTAAACTGATAAATTATTTGCTACTGAATGTGCACACACTCACCTATGACCCTGGAACTAACACTAATGTATTCTTTCTCTCTTAGCACTTGTATAATGTAGAGTCTGAGATTGAAGAAACATATTATGACTCTGCTGAGGGCAGCAGTAGTGGTGCCTCATCTGAAGAATGGGAAGATGAGAGTGATAGCTGGGAGACAGATAATGGACAAGTGGAAGAGGAACCAGGAGGTGGGGAGACCTTCCCAGTCTCTTCCCCCAACACAGGTGTCACTTCTGATTGCAAAACCCATGGCGTGCATGCTTCCACGACTACAGACTCACCAGGAGCTGTCTCCACACCTGAACTTCCTGGAGGTAATGAATCTCTTACAATTGTATTATAGGATTAAGTATCAGATAAAGTGTTCACTCTGGTCCATTCATATTGTTTTACAAGAGAAAAAATGGGTACAGAAAATGTTTTCCATCTTAAGTGAGATTATCTGTAGGGAGTATACAGATAGTACTCTACCAGAATCTGGTTTTTGCCACCATTTTTTTTTCACCATGGACTGTGCTTTATAATGCAGTAGCCAACTAATACCCCATATAATATAAAAAATAAAACAAAAGTCTTAATTTGTATTATGTATGTAATTTTCTCAGTGTAATAAAAAACAAACAATAGAAATGTGAATTATATAGGCTATACATTTGCATGGTCGTATTAAGTGTGAAAGCGTAGTTTATAGGCTACTTGAGTTAGGATTTGCATGGTAGTATTAAGAGTGTTTAGATAATAGCTCAGTGGGCAGCGTGATAACACGTGGTACAACTTCTCAAGGCGATTCAAGTTCGAGTCCCAGTTCAAGATTTTGGCTGCTCAAGTATACATCAGTTTGTTGTCTAGTTTAATGATTGTCACAAATAAGAACATTTGAAAGGTACATTTTATTGATTCAATTCAATTTATTGAACCCTTTTCGGAGCATTTTGATTTGTCTGTCATTTTTATTAGTAGCTTATGTTTAATTTTAATTGATGGGCTGGGCCTGCTTAACTCTTTCCCCGCCAGCGTTTTAAAAAAAAGTTGCCAGCCACCGCCAGGGTTTTTGACGATTTTCGCTAAATTTGAATGCCCCGCTGAATATTTTCTTCCATGAATATATGAAGATGATATATATAAAAATAAAGATCTGAGCCTCTGCTTTTAGGCAAAAAAAACGTTTTTATTTTATCTTCATCTGTTCTTTTTTTATTGCCTCTTGAACAGAGGTAGGTTTTGTCAAAAACACAACATTTTGGACAAAAAACTGAGAAAAAGGTATTTTTATCAAACAAGTGCATTTAAAAGCAGAATACATTCAGATGTTGTTTCCTTCATATATAAAACTTTCCAAAATAAATTAAAAACATAAAATAAATGTAAAATATATCAAATTTCCCAGGATGTAAGGGAAATGTAACTTTTGCAATAAAACTTCTGCCTCTGCCTCTCTGTGTTCTACCTGTGAATAATGAATAATTGGAATTACAATAAACAGGCCTAGACACACACACACACACACACACACACACAAATACATATTACAATGTGGTAAATGTGCACAAAGAGAGAAATAATTTGACAATTACACCTTCATATTTAGACAGCCACACATAAATGCCTGCACACACACATACATATTATAGTGTCATAATATTATACGATCTATCTGCGGCACGTCCATGGCTAGAACTTTCTGTGACAACATGTGCATCTCTCTCACTGACTACTTCGTCCCGATCAGATTCAGAATTATCAAATAAAGAGTGATCGGACTCCGAGTCCATTAACCTCCAGTACTTCAGCCATATACCTCTGCATTGTCTGTCTGATACATTCTCACTACTCCACTGTTTGAGACGATTGCAATCTGTTTCTCTGATCAAAGAGTTGCGCACTCATTCAGGACATGCGGGCGGGTCTTCCTTACCGTATACCACCTAAAACACGGATACCCGGAAAATTCCGTGTTTGGCGCAGATGCGTTTTTTCATTAAACACGGAAAATTCCGTGTTTGGCGGGGAAAGAGTTAATGACAACAACATTGTAAATATTTGCGATGCAACACTGGCGATGCAATACTGACGTCACATGAACGTTAGCTAGAACGCTAATGAGAGGCGAGACCGGAGTTGATAAGTGGATAAGACACATGCCTTTGGTGTGAGAGAGCCGGGTTCAAATCACCAATGTATACCTGAGCAAGACACTTAACCCCTAGTTGCTCCAGAGGCGTGCGACCTCTGACATATATCGCAATTGTAAGTCGCTTTGGATAAAAGGATCAGCTAAATGAATAAATGTAAATGTAGTTATAGCCTACTGTTGGATAATATTTGTTGCTTTCATGGTAGGCTAGATTTATAGTCTAAATGTTGGCAAAATAATTATGTTGTAACAACTCAACGTGTTTTAGAACTGCACAACACAAATCTCTGCATAAAAACAGTATGTTTGGGGTTTGAACCAGGGTCATTGACATTGCTGACCAATGCTCCACCACTCAACTACGAATTGATTTTCTGAGAAATTAACAAAAGTTCCCTTTTCCAATCAAGTAATATATAAGTCATAAGAAATCAACATCATAAAAACACAAAACAAATCAAGAAAGTAAAGAAAAGAAGATGGATCCTCCAAAAGACATTGAAATGAAAGAGGATATGTACTCTCGTATTCATAGTACTTTTCCAAGTGTTTGAAATAAGCGGCTTGTTCAATCCAGGGTAGAACAAGGCGCTTATTTCAAACATTTGGAGGACTTCATTTGGGTCTCTTTTGCACTGATAAGGAAAAAAGTGAGCTTGTCGCACCGGCGCAATAGCCGATCCCAGAGGGTTAATCTGGAAATGTTTTGACTTTAATCTCGAAATGCTAGAATTTTTTTTTTTTTTTTTTTACGCTGCGGTACAGGGCTTCCATAAATATGTATCTGCCATGTAATATGCTGATATGGCAATAAACTCAAATACCAGTACAAAAAAACAAAAACATCAGTGGCATCACTAGGTTTTCTGGGCCCTTTGTACGTTCACACCCACTTTTTCCCACTAGATATGGCCCTGTACATTAGTGTTGTCTGTCTTTGATGTTGCAATTGATGGTGTTTTCACCTAAAAGCTAATTATTGTTCCTTGCATAGGTGGAGTTGCTGCGCCTGAAGATAAGCCCAGTAAAGAGACTCCACCACGGGGATTTCGTGAGCTTAAAGAAGCCCTAAAGATTTTGGAAAGTTTAAAGAACATGACTGTTGAGCAGCTCTGGACTGGATCACCCACTTCACCCACTGCCGAACCATCAGCCGCAACTGCTGCCACAACCCCTGCTGATGCCAAACCCACAAAAGAAAAACGCTTTCTGGATGATATTAAGAAACTTCAGGAAAACCTGAAAAAGACTCTAGACAATGTGGCCATTGTAGAAGAAGATAAAATGGAGGCTGCTATAGAGGAGGAGAGAGTGATGGCGCCAGTGCTAGCTGAACCACAGACGCCTGTGCGTTCTGAGTGGCCTAGTGACACACCAGTTTTGTGTCAGCAGAGTGGAGGCAAACCGGGTGTCACCTTCACCAGTGCTAAAGGGGAAGTGTTTTCTGTTTTGGAATGGGCACCAGGTACTTACTGTACACCAAACGTTTTTATTTTTTATTTTAAATAACATTAGAATTATTAGGGCTGCCCCCTAATATTCGACTAATCAGTCAACTAGAAAAGCCATAGTTGACCAAAAATAGTTTTAGTCACATTGCTGGTTTGTCACTTCCTGTGGAGTTTTTTTTTTTCTGTGACTGTCACACAGTCCATGAGGGACAGAACGTTAATGGCGGGTTCTTGTGGTAATTACTAGGGCTGGGTAATAAATATCGATTTCTCGATATTAAACGATTCTCATTTTTACGAACCGATATCGATTCTCAAATCTCAAGAATCGATTAGTCATCCTGTTTCATTTGAATGAATGTGACATTGTATCGCGGCTGTGCGCATCCAAAAAAATCGCAATAGTCTTTGTCCTTTGTTACTATTGATATGAAACAAAGTCCCAATTTTCAAATTACGCCCATTTTCTTTAGAAATTCAAAAACATAAATAATGTTTTGGCGCTGTGGCGTGAGATCGCTCTGGCGCAGCTCAAGAGAAGCAGCGGCGCTGATCTCTCTTCCGGGTTAATAATGCAAGTTACAGCGCGAAATAAACATGAATGAGCATCTGAAAGTGTGGTAAAAGATAGAGTACAACTTATCTAAATCCGTATCATGTCACATTGATTCGCTCAGTAAACCATGGAAAGACGTCAGTTAAACAGCTTGTAATCAATGTCATGTATCGTCATATTTACCTCAGAAAACCCACGTCAACTCGTTAGGCAGCTAGAAAAAAATAACTCCAGAGAGGAGCATTTTGCTAAATATACACCATATTACATATGCATTATAATCTTAATGTTCTTCAATATTTAATGCATATTTGAATAAATCTAGCAACTGTTTATGACAGCCACCATTTAAATGTTTATATTTCATATAATCTTCTTATTATAAAATAAATAAAAGTGTAATTTAAGTGTTTGTATAGCTACAAAACTATAATTATTTATTATAGTTAATTATTACCTTCATATTAGGCTAATAAAGCCTAGTAGGGTACAAGTAGACTCCCATAGTTCACTGCATTAGTTAAGAGATTTGATTTCCTTGAGAAAAATTGCCATTTATTGTAACTGATATCCAAAATAATCGATATCGAATCGAAATCGAATCGAATTGCAAGCTTGTGAATCGAAATCGATTCGATTGTGAAATTTGTCTCAATACCCAGCCCTAGTAATTACAGTATGTCGGGCAGGGAATCCAAACATTTGTATATCATCCATCGGCCTCAAATATGGCTTATCATTTGAAACATGCCAGTAACTTGGCTGCTCTAACGTTAACCTAGATAAATGTGTGCAATTATCAGGCGAGTGAACCTTTTTCTTCTTAAGTGTAGGAAACTCAGAAGCCAAGACCAAGAGACTTGGTTGTATCTTCAGCAGGATTCTTTATTGAGAACAAAGCTGTGGATAGCTGCAGTCATCGTCAAGTATAAACGAAGGCAGTATACATTGTAGTTTAGATACCTGTCAAGGGGAAGGGATTACATAGAGGTGGAGACACTCTGAGACAAAGCATGTAAATGAAGTACAGGATTCAGCTTGTTTGCAGAGATTTTCTGATCTCATCAGCATAACAGGGTTATGTATTCAGCCTGATTAGATCACTTAAACCTTAAAGGTCCCCTGACATGGGGTTATTTTATTATTTATTTTATTGCCCTTATAATGTTAGTATGTTTTTTAGATTAAAATAGTCATAATTTTTAAAAGTTATGGTTAATTGTTAACCTTTAATAATTAAAGGCATTTTTCCTATCCTGATTTTTGCCTCTGATTTGAACACTCTGTTTGAAGGGGCATGTCTGCTGTGGGATTCAGTGTAACCAGCCACTGCTGTGATTGGCTGACATGCTTGCATATGAAATAGCTACATATAACATATGAAACTCTCTCAAATACTTTTACTACATTTATTATACGTTTTTACTATTACAGCTATTGAGATTACTGAATCGTGAGAAGTTTTTGAAGTATTTAGATCTATTCCTATCACATAAAAATGTTGCCGTGTTGAGCATAGAGCAAGCAGATGACAGACTGTTGATCACCAGAATGAAGATCTTATCATTGCAACAGTTTCTGCACTCTCTCTAATGCTTTCACCAATGCAAACACGATGATGTTGTACATACAGTAAGAGCTTTGTTGTGCAGTGTAACTTGCGTCATTGATTTCATAACGAGTTGTCTAGATAAACTTGCGCTGTGTGGAAAGATTGTTCTTTGATCGCTTTCTGTATAATTTGATCCCAATTTTAATAAGATTATTTTCATCCTTCTAAAAGAAATGATGTGAAGTTGGTATTTTAGTCACTGGCTTGACTTATGCATAAACAGTTTTGAACGATTTTGAGAGAAAGATTACCTGTCTGAACTTGAACAATTAGGCTACACATCAGAAATTGTTGCTGGGTAGCTCGATCGATTTATTTTCAGACATTCATCGAGGCCAGCTCTGTATTGGCCCAAGTTGAGGAAATAGTCATCGATTCAATGTTTGGACCCTACAAAACTTTGGGAAGTGTGTTGGCGCATTTCCAGAGAAAATAAAATGAACCCATTGTTTCTTCAGATGTCATTTGTACATCCGAACACTCATTAACTGCCATGCTTCGCTCGTTTGCAAGCCATGAAACGTCTCTGGTTACTTACGTAACCAGATTGCAGATCCAGATTGCATCCATTTTGTTGGCTTTATCTTCTTGGAAGCGGGTAGGGGACTTACAAGCTACTCTGTTAATGAGTCATGCTAAAAAAAAAAATAAAAATGGACTTCGCTCCCGGTTTAGTCAAGTTTCCAAGAGACCTAGGCCAGGCTATGTTCCTAAGGTTCTCTCCACAGCGTTCCGCTCTCAGGTTGTTACCCTTAATGCTTTCCACCCTCCTCCTTTTTCTTCTGAGGAGGATAGGAAGCTTAATCTGCGCACGCGCGTATATACCTAGGTCTTTTGGAATCTTGACTAAACCGGGAGCGAAGTCCATTTTTTTTTTTTTTTTTTTTTTTTTTTTTTTAGCATGACTCGCTAACAGAGGAGCTTGTAAGTCCCCTACCCGCTTCCAAGAAGATAAAGCCAACAAAAGTGAAACCTTAAGAGTCAGAATCCGATCCGGACTCCGCTCTCCCTTACTCTGGCCAGGACCGCCTGGATCAGTTGACGGGCGGGAAGGCGTAGAGTTTCTGCATTGGCCAAGGGTGGGCGAATGCATCTATCCCCAACGGAGCTGGAGGATTCAGGGAGAACCAAAGCGGGCATTGGGATGACTCCTGCGAGGCAAAGAGATCCACTTCCGCTTTCCTGAACACCTCCCAGATCAGGGCCCCTGTCTGACGGTTCAACATCCATTCCCCCGATTGGAGTTTCCGCCTCGATAGGAAATCCGCTGCGAGGTTAAGAATCCCTGGGACATGGACCGCTCTCAGAGAAAGGGACCTGCTCTGAGACTATAAGAGAAGATGACACGCATGCCTATCCAGGGTGCGAGATCGAGAACCCCCTTGCCGGTTTACATGGGAAACTACCGCCATGTTGTCCTTCCTGACAATGACATGGAGACCCTTTAGAAAAGGGAGAAAATGATGCAAAGCCAGGAAGACGGCTCTCAGCTCCAAGCAGTTTATGTGCCAAGCGAGGGTCTCGCCCGTCCAGACCCCACACACTGGTCTGCCCTCGAAAACTGCTCCCCAGCCGGTTAGAGAGGCATCCGTCGTAATCATCTGACGACAGAATACCGTCCCCATACTGACCGACACCCTCAACAGGCAAAAGGCTGGCCCAGTGGGCCGGATCACGAGAGCAACTGCCCGACACCCTCAACAGGCAAAAGGCTGGCCCAGTGGGCCGGATCCCTGAGAGCTTCATCCACCACAGGAAGGGGCTCATGAGGAGCAGACCCAGGGGTAGCACAGGGGAGGCTGTGGCCATTAAGCCCAGAAGCCTGCGGCAAGTGCCCACAGAAACACTATGGCCTAGCGAAAAACGGGCCAAACATGTCATCAAACTGCAAATCCGTGCAGGAGCCAAACGGGCCTGCATACGAACGGAATCCATGTGCACAAAGGGGAAGACCCTGTACTGGAACGCCCTTCCTCCAAAGGCGAACCTGAGGAACTTCAGTGACGCTGCACGACCTGGATGTGAAAATAGGCATCCTTGAGGTCTATTGTCACAAACCAATCTCCCGGCCGAATCTGAGATATGATGGCTTTCAACGGCGGATTCAGTCGGCGGAGGTCTAGAATGGGACACAGGCCGCCGCCTTTCTTCGGAACCAGGAAATAACGGCTGTAGAAGCCTTGTTCGGTTTCCTCCGCAGGAACCTCCTCTATCGCACCTTTGAGAAGGAGGGAAGAAATTTCCTGCTGTAGCACAGAAGCCTGAATGGCGCTGTCGACTACAGTAGGAAGGGGGTTGCGGCAAAACTTAAGAGTGTAGCCGAACCGAACTGTGCGAAGAATCCACGGCGATACCCCTTGTATTTTGCAAGGTGGCGGACATACCCCAAATGGGGTTATGTGTTGGCTCCCGTGGGGCGGAGCGATACAACGTGAAGGAAGGGAGTTGACGTCCTGACACGTAGAGGGGAGCACTATTGCCCGATTGGCAAAACCAACGGGTCCATCTGCTGCTGAGAGAAAACAAAAGTGTCTCCTGCGCGAGCGAAAGGAATCGGGTGAGTCGAGAGGGAGGGGAGAAAGCTGAGTGTGTCTCCTTCCTCCTGCTCCAGACAGTTTGGATACTGTTGAGGGGTGGCTGCACTTCGGGACACGCAGGTGGCGAAAGTGGCCGGTTTAGAAAAGGAGAGTAAGTGGGAGGTGGGCAGAAACGCATGCGCGGTCAGACCCAACCTCGTGGATAGAGAGAAGCTCTCCTTATTCTGACCTGCAGGTCAGGAACGATTCGAGGAGGCCTGAGCGAAGGGTATTTTAGACCGCTTCAGCTCGAGGCGCTTATGGGGCCACTGGCGAGGGAACGGGCGACCGCGGGCTCCATAGACCGTAGAGGGTGGGGGATGAGCCGAGTCACTTCTCCTGATGAAGGGGAGAGATGAGAAGCCAGCATGTCCTTAACCGCTAGGATGGCGGAATAACTCTGCTCCACAGAACCAACAAGGTTGGTGAAGTCAGCGGCTGCCGCGTTAAGCTGCGTTCACACTGCACGCGACCAAGCAACACGATACCATTCATTTTCAATGGTGAGCGGGTGACTTCCGGCGACAAGCGCGACAGCGTCCGTTGGGGCGTGTCCAGCGACGCAACACAGTTGGCGGACTGGGACTCGTGGGGCTCGTCAGGCCAGTCGATAGAGTTTCTCGGTAGCGCGCGAAAGCACGTCGACAAGCTCCATGTAGGCCGCGGTAGGCCGCGCTTCCTGGCCGCTAGGCGGGAGAGCATTTGAAGCTAAAACAGGCCCGAAATCCTCGGAGTCGGAAGCTGTGGTATAAATAATATCTTCCAGCCCGAAAGAAACTGATTCACATGCTCACGGGCTGGGACATAGAAAATCATGCGAGAATTCGACTGGTTGGCACCGCGTGCGTGCTCAGGAGACGGAAGGAGAGAAAGGCCATGGCCCGTCTGCTGAAACTCCATATCCTAGAGCTCTATATCTGAGCCCCAGGTCGCGGATTCAAACGAGGCCTAAGCGGCCTTGGGAGCGCGACGAGAGGGGACGAATGACTCCTTCTCAAACACCGCAAACCGCGAGCGGAGAGTTTGAGAAGGAGGTTATCACAAAATGTACATTTTGAGTTCCTAAAATAACCTCGCACGCATGCGAATACCCAAACACTTAATACACTTACCGTGCGGGTCGTCGTTCGCAAAGAAGCGAACGCATGGCGGCGGGCAACGACGATACTCCATGGCACTTCACCGCAAGGAGAACAGGGTTCCACTGAAAGCAGTCGCTGAAGTGCAGATGAACAGGTGAAATCCATCGAGATAATCCGTTGATACGGGCTAAGAAAAACCGAAGTCGAAGGGCGAAATGGCCGCTTGGGGAAGATGGCGCACGCGCGTATATGATTATGCGACGTGATTGCGTCGGGGCGGGGCCAGATTGCGCGAGCGCCATCAGCCAATGAATTGGCGTGATTCTATTAGGCTTCAGACAATCGGCACATTCAGAAAATATCCCACTGCGCTTTCCGCAGCGTTGAGTGAACCTATGAAAGAGAACATGGAAACATATTGAAAAGAAAATTATTTTTGCATATAAAGTATTATTTTTAAAGTAGGCCAATACATTTTATCATGCATTTAAGGATTCATTATTTTTAAATGTGCATTGCATTCGCTTGCATTGGATAACAGTTGATTCGTTTATTTTTGACAAATCATACTATATATTTAACATATGAGCAGAAACTGTCTAACTAAAGCTTATTTGATGTCTATTTTATAGTAAAAACTTTATAATCTATTTCGTCTGTAACAGTAGGCTATGCATCTGTGCGTTCGTTCGTTCACACACCCAGACACCGTTCATATTTAAACAGTCTTTTTGGTTTTACAGAGCTGTATAGAACAAATCTCAGTAGTCTATATAGTCTTACTAATGTAGGAGCGATGGTGAATGCACGCACAGTGCATGCGCGTCTGTCTGTGCGCATTTAATATTTAAACAGTCTTTGTGAAGTTTACAGACACTATTCAATAACGCGATTAGAACAAAGCACTTAAGAATAAATGACTTGCTACATCAGCTGAATCCGTGCTCCTCGAAATGAAACAGGTAACTGAGGTAACTTTTCCAGGATTATTATGACAGTGTTATTCCTCACAGCGCAGCAAGATGAGGTAAAGGTTAGATTTATGATAAATTGTATGTTTTAATGCTGATGTGGGTGTTTTCATGACTTGCCTCAACATTAGCGTTTGAATAGCGTGCGCTCTCAGTGGGCGTGGTCACATTAACACGTCATATGCTATAATTAGGTAAAAGGAAAAAGACTGACATCTCTCTGTTTTCATAAAGATTACATCAACTGAGAATAGTTGCTTTTTTATATAAATTGCTTAATTTAAAAGAAGAGAATTTCACCTTCATAAAAAGAAATCTTCCGTGTCCCTGTGACAAGTATTTACTGAGTTACAGTTCATTTTTCGGACGCGTTTCAGAAAGATTTTTGCCGAGACAGAGTGAGCTGACTCGACCTCAGAGGGTTAATGTCAGCAATTGCTCTTTAAATCTCATCTATGCCTCGAAATGGAAAACACTGCACAGTTTGAATACTATTGTATTGGAACCTAATTAAACATTTAATACATTTTCTAACACTACACAGTGTAGAATCTAGAGTATAGCACACTTTTTTTTCTGTCAACAGCGGAAACAACTTAAAATACTGTCATTTTTGGTCATACAGATAAGAGAGATTACATCTTTCTACTTTTATTTGTGTAAACTCGCAATAACAAGAAAAAGTTGTGCCTTTGTAAAATAAAGAAAACAAACAGGATAAAACAAAACTCAAGTGTATACTTGCCTCACAGACATGAGAAATATATTTTTAGAAAACTTAAACTATTTTTTCACAACACATTCAATTACTTTTCGATTACATATAATCATTACTTTTGCTCGTGTGCTGTGGCAAGCTTTATGCGCACACTTGAGGGCTGATTATGCTATGTATTTATAATAGGCAATTAAAAGCTCATTATCATGATTTATTTATTTGGCTTATTAATATGTGCATGTGATTAGTTGACTAATGGTTTAAATGAACGACTACTAGAAACAATTTTAGTAGAGGGCAGCCCTAAGAATTGACTTGCTACTGTATATTTTCATGAATGTGCCTTCTTAAATGAACAATAGCTAATTATTTATAATAGAAATGGTCATTTAAGTGCCTTCTTAAATTATATACTGCGCTTTGTATGATAATTTCATTCTAGAAGCCATCTAAAAATGCCCCCTCTTTCTTGCCATAGACACCCACTCTTTTAAAAAAATGGAATTCCAGCCAGCAGAGGCAAAGAAGTTCTTTAGCACTGTAAGGAAAGAAATGGCCCTGCTGGCCACCTCTTTACCTGATGGCATCATGGTGAAGACTTTTGAGGACAGAATGGTAAGTTTGCCTTGCACCCTATATATTTATGAACTCTTGCTAGATTTTTTTGATTGTTGCATTTAGTTTTTTTTTTTACAAAGTATGTAAAACAATTGAAAAAAAAAATACATCAAATGTTACCCTTTTCTTTGATTAACATATCCTGTTGTTTTCTTCAGGACCTTTTCTCAGCTTTCATTAAGGGCCCTAACCGCACTCCCTACGAGGATGGACTCTTCCTCTTTGATATTCAGCTTCCTAATATCTATCCTGCTGTTCCTCCTCTCTTCCGTTACCTGTCTCAGTGCAGCGGCCGACTTAATCCCAACCTCTATGACAATGGGAAGGTTTGTGTCAGTCTTCTCGGCACCTGGATTGGAAAGGTGAGCTGACCTACTTTCTGTTCTAATTTCTGACTGATATGTTTGTTTTTCAAACAAACTAGTCACCTCTTTGCACTCCCTTTGGTCATTATTCTTTGTTACTATGTTGCATGAATTAAATTTTTGTCCTTCCAGGGGGTCGTATGCCAAATGAGTTACTTTTGGCCATTTTCTAATGTCTCTCTGACCTTTGGAATTAAATGGCCCTTTTTTGCTATTGTACAGTTGGTGGACAACCAGAATGCCACTTATCGCCGCAGCAAGTGCCGCGGTAAACCCACCGCGGCACAAATAAACCAGCCGTATTTCAAGGTCGTTCGCGAGATGACCACCAGGTGGCACAAAGGGGCATTTAGCGAAAGCAAAACGTAATTAAAGTTGCAAGCAGCGATGGGCGGGCCCTCGCACCTGTAGCGCGTTGGGGTGTGAGACGGCCGCTTTGCATATTCTGGAGCTCAGCCGGTGTGGCTGTGAATTTGCTACGCATCCAAATCACCCAAAAATTGAAGTAAAATTCAAAATGGCCGACTTCCTGTTGGGTTTAGGGCATTGCTCCAAGAGGCTTTTTTGTACGTCTGGACATGATCCATGTGCCACAGAAATTCCGTACATGTAAGTCAAACGTGTGGTGGAGGCTGCTTCATTAAAGGTCACTTCCTGTTGCCAGCAGGTGGCGCTATGCCTGGGATAATTTTGGCATGTACATGTTTTCAGAGCGGGACTGTTGTATAACGTATAAAATTTTTGCGCAGGTCTGAGGATGTACACTAAAGTTACAACAACTTCCTGTTTCATGGCGAATCGTCGATGCCTCGGACACGCCCATTGACGAAAACGCGCAGATAGCACACCTTTTCATTGTCAATGCCTTTAGAAGGCACAGCAGAAATGTGAAGTCGATCCGACTAAATCCCTAGGAGGAGTTTGTTAAAGTACGTAATGAGTAAATCATCCAAAAATGGCGGTAAAATTAGAACTGGCCGACTTCCTGTTGAGTTTAGGGCATCACTCCAAGAGACTTTTCTGTGTGTCTGGATATGGTAGATGTACCACAGAAATTTCGTACATGTCGGTCAAACATGCGGCGGGGGCTGCTTCGTTAAAGGTCACTTCCTGTTACCAGCAGGTGGCGCTATGACTGTGGGTGAATGTCGGCATGTAGATTTGTTCAGGGTGCAGGGTTCGTACGGGTGCTTGAAATCTTTGAAAATGCTTGAATTTTGATATTGTGTTTTCAAGGTTTGAAAAGTGCTTACATTTTGGATAAAATGCTTGAAAGTGCTTGAAATTGTAACTGTTTCTTACACAACAAATACCTATCTGACTGAATATTTTGTTTATTAAATGGCGAAATAAATCGTTTGCTGCGGCCCAAGCGTGATTGTTCCCGGTGTTTCCCGCAGCGTTGGCCTGGTTTCACACTCATCTATCGAATCCTGGTGCGTTTGCGTGCATCTTACGTCATCACAAACGTGCACGACGCATGATAGAAACAATAACACCAAATTAATAAAAAAAACATTACTGTATTTATTGCGCTTTTTTTATTAATTTGGTGTTATTATGCACAGCTGAGTGAACAACACAGGTTGTGTATTGCATTTGCCTCTCTGCTGATTGCAAACGCAGGAGAAAGTGGACTTCTAATAATTTGTTGGCCTGAGTCGACGCGCTATATGTGTGTGTGCGAATACACTGCAGACTCACTCTCACTTGTATCCAAGGTAAATCAACATTACACTATCATCCCTTACATGTGTTTTATTTAACTAAATACATCATAATCAGCTGAAACACATGCGCAGGTCACTTTACTTAGTGATTCCGTGATTCTTTCACATTCACGCGAACCGCGGCACGGTTCGGGAGCAGCCGAACTCAGAGCACCTCCTCCAGGTAGTCTTGGATTCGGTAGCCTACCTAAAATTACAAAATAGGCAGCACGAATTATATATTTCTAACTCCAAACAATTGGCCACTGAACCAGCTGATAAATCTTCATTTGATAAGATCCGTGATTACAACTTGACACTCAAATGAACCGATCGCATTTTACTGATGCAAAAGATGCGCGCACACACACTGAGAGGGAGCTCGGTGTGTCAGTGTGTGTGTACCGGTTGTGGTAACATATTAAATAATGACGCAGTTACAAGGTGTGTATAATATAAACTACTTAGTCAACATTAACAGTAGATGCTGTTCGGTTTTCTTACTGCTGCTATCCTTCTAGTCACTTCTGAACTTGACACAACTGAACGTCAGGTGACGGGTTGCCAGATATCACAAAAAGAGCAAAACAAGCCCCTTAAAAAACGCAGTATAATAAGCAGAAAAATGTACCAGGGAACACATTTAAACATAATAGTATTGCTAATATTATCCTACCAAATTAAAAGGAAGTTACTAATTTATTATGAATAGAATAGTTCAAAATAAAATATTTAGATATTATAAACTGATTGATGAGGTAAAGCAATAACATGAGATTGAAAAATTATTCAGAAACACTTTATTTAAAGTTTAATTGCACCTATGAGTTGTATTTAAGATCAGTCAGTGTTCACTGTATGTATAAATAACTACTGATATATACTACTGATAATAACTAATATCTTTACCGTGAAATAAAATTAGTATTACCGGCATGAAACAGAATTTTGGTCATACCGCCCACCCCTATGTCATTTGGATCAAATCCTCCAACAACATTTTAAAAAAATAAAACCTGTGTTTTGCTTCAATATCTGATCCTTCTGCTATTACGAAACACAATTTTGGCTGTATATTTCATATTAGCCTATCTCTTTTAATGTGGAAAAACCACTAAATAATATTTTTTTTACTATGCATTGTTTTGTAATTTACGGTGGATAAGGTGCTGGAAAAAGCTTTAAAATGGACCTTGAAAGTGCTTGAAAAGTGCTTGAATTTGACCTAGGAAAAGGTGTACGAACCCTGAGGGCGGGACTATTGTCAAATGTGTAAACTTTCGTGCAGATCTGAGCATTTAGTTTCATGGCTTTTTTGTGCGTCTTGATATGATACACATCCCCACCAAATTTCGTGCATGTAGGTTGAACGTGCACGAGGGGCTAATTTTTTCCAATTTTCTAGGTGGCGCTAGCGAGCCATTTTGCCACGCTCATCCGCGAAACCCACAAAATACGAAATTTTTCACCAGTCCTGACATGCGTGCCAAATTTGGTGAGTTTTTGAGCATGTTTTTGAGGCCGCGAAAATGGCGCTTACTTTGCAGAAAAAAATAAAAAAATAAAAAAATAATCCTAACAGTTTCAGTAGGGCCTCGTACAGTTAGTGCTCGGGCCCTACTTGTGTAAAAGTAGCCTACATTTTAAATAGAATATAGCTTTAAATATAAACTTTTATAGCAGAACATTTTATTAATTAAAATAGGTCTATCTCGCAGTCAGTGAAAATAAATTGGGTGCTTTTAATGACGCTATTGAGGAAAGAGAAGACTGAAGAGCGCTTCTCTCATGTGCGTGCACACTGACTGCTGAACAACCGAACTTCTGGGCATTTCTCAGTGAGAAAAGTTGTGGTTGAGTGGTAGATCTTGGGTTCAATCATTTTGATGAGACTGTTTCAAATCCCGAATAAACATGGTATTAAAATTACCATGCATTTCCATTTTACACTATGGAACAAATCTCTTACCTGCTTTTGAAGATGTAAATTCAGTCAATCTGTTATGTTTTAAAAAAAATAATAATAATAATTAAAACTTAATGGGGTTCCATGTAGATTTTTTTTTTAAACATAACCTAAGCAAGTTGCGATTTACTGGTGGGGCATTTCCCCCTCCACAGTAATCAATGCTATAATTAGCCTAAATAGACAATATCAAATATGTATATATACATTGTTCGACAAACGCGGCGGTGCTCACTTGAATTTATTTTTCTCATAACAGCTAAAATAAAATCATTTTTTAAAACTGTAAAAGGTGTACTTTTTTCATGTAAAGTAGGCTTACACTCACAATAGGTTAAAGACAAAACGTCTTCTCGCTCATTTGAGCGCACACTCACTGGAGATGCAAAGTGTGAGCATTTCTCTGTGAGCTGAGACATGGCCGAGTGGTAGAACTTACGGTTCGAACATTATAATGACATCGGTACGAAGCCCGGTCAAACATAGACTACCGTAGTTATTTTTTTTATATTTAGGCTATTAATGCAGAAAGATTTGTCTAGTTCTAAAACTGTTACACCATTTAGTTTTTTTGCTTTTTTTTTTGCTTAAAAAAAAATATTATGCATTTCCATTTTATACAAAGGAAAGAACAAATAGTATCCAACAGAATGACTTCTTTACATCTATAATAATACCAATCCTAATTTCAAAAGCAGTTCTGTAAATATATATATAAACCAACTTTATCTATATATTTATATGGGGTGTAACAGTTCACAAAATTCACGGTTCGGTTCGATACGATACACTTGTGTCACGGTTCGGTACGTTTCCAATACAGCAAAAAGAAAGAAATGGCCTTGATTTTAATTTTTTTAATTATATTTTTATTAAAACTAACATCATAAAGTATGATATTTTTTAACTTTGAGCAATGATGGAACTATACTTGACTTTTCTTAGGAGCATATAAAACAAAACAGCTCCTTGGACAAAATGAAATGTAATATGGTAGTAGTTATAAACAAAGGTTTATTTTAGTTTAGATTAACATTTGAGGGCAGCAATTGTATTGATATGTCAAAATAAAACCAACGTGATGTTATTTGAAATCATTATAGCCTACTATTCCTGCCAAACTTAGTTAGTAGTGTTATACAGTAAATTCATGGTGAATGTTGCTGATCTGTGGACACTGGATTGTTCATTCATGGCACAAAGTTTCTTCCTGGTTTCCACGTCAGCGCTGTTTGATCCGTTAATAACGGAGAAATGTGAATGTTTCTCACCAGATCTCGCAGCGATGTTATTACTTGAGTGGCAAATTCAAATGTTTTCTTTACTGGATTTGGCTGTGTAGTAACAGTGCTGCTTGATTAAGATCGGCTCGCGCTGCATTGGTCCAAACTGATAAACGGTCCGTCATCCAGACAACCACACAATAACGAGTAGCTCAGTTTTGTTCCGTCTACATTACATTTGCCATTTGATGCTGGGCAATGTTGTGGTCACGCCAGCGTCTCTTTATGAGTGCGCCTGAATTTGAAATAATGAAATTTTGGTCGGCAGGAAAAATGAACCGAACGAACCGTTCGGTTCAAAAATGCGTACTGAGAACCGAACCGAAAGCCTCGTACCGAAAGCCTCGTGTGTGTGTGTGTGTGTATATATATATATATATATATATATATATATATATATATATATATATTGGCAGGAATAGTAGGCTATATATATATATATATATATATATATATATATATATAAAGATAAAGTTGGTTTATGTATATATATTTACAGAACTTCTTTTGAAATTCGATTGGTATTATTATAGATGTAAAGAAGTCATTCTGTTGGATACTTAATCTGCTACCAACTTTCAATTAATCTGCTACCAACTTTCAGTCGCTCTGAATGAGCCGCAGCACGGCTGCAGATTACACAAAAAAAACTGACCCTTTTCAAAGTCTGTGATTGTAGCGCCTCTTAGCAGCAAAAGGCAGCAAATAAATCCTAAATTTTATCGCCACAGCGGTAAAAAACGCATTCTGGTTGTCAACCTACTGTATCTGCAGGACTATGAATAACATGTTATGAGTGACTACAATTTTTATGTAGCATTAGTAGAAACTTTAGGAAACTTGGCAAAAGAATGTTCTTTGCATTCTTGTTTAAAAATTTAGTTCTGAAAGTCCATATACATGCATATCAAACTCTTTACTTCAAAAGATCAATTTTGATTATTTGATTGTTAATATGATTCATGAAAAGAACAATTTGGCTTTATCACCAAATCCTTTATGCCATTAATCATTGTAATCATTATGATTGACGAATGATATGTAATCATTGTATGATTATTGGTCAATGCTGACGTGTGTTTTTTGTTATGTTTTCCTTTTACAGGGTACTGAAAGATGGACCAGCAAATCCAGTCTACTGCAAGTGCTTATCTCTATACAAGGTTAATTCAAAATTTATATAGTATAAAACAGAGTATATTTTTGTGGTAAGTTTTCAAACTTTATTTAGGTTGAAAACCATATTTAGGTTCAAACCCACAAGGGATGTTTTGATTAATGCAGTAGTTACTCTACTTTTCATTTAATAATATCTACATTAAAATGACATTTCATGTGTCATTATTTATTCACCCTTATGGTGTTCCTAAACTTTTTTTCTTCTGTGTAACATAATAGAAGATTATTATTATTTTTTTTTTTTTTTGGTTCATACAATGGGGACCAAAACTGTTTGGTTTCCAACATTCTGTCATCTACAAAATGGTAAAGAATATATTTTGAAGAAAGTCAAAGTCAAAGTAGAATTTTTATATTTGGTTGAACTATTCCTTGGATTATCACTCTTGGATGGTCAGACTTTGGGAATTTACATTTAAAACTTTAAAAAATATTAAACGTAATTTTAATTGTATGATTTCAGTAGAGACACTCATGTTTTTGCTATTGTACCTACAAGACAATGAATAACATTGTAACATTTTTAAGTATAAAATATTTTGTCTCCACCCCTTTAGGTCTGATCCTTGTCAATGAGCCATACTATAATGAGGCTGGCTTTGACAGTGACCGAGGACTTCAAGAGGGTTACGAGAACAGTCGCTGCTACAATGAAATGGCACTCATTAAGATGGTGCAGTCAATGACTCTACTTCTCCAGCAGCCTGTGGAGGTCTTTCAGCAGGAGATCTGTGAGCACTTTGCCTGTAATGGCTGGCGGCTGGTCCATCGGCTGGAGTCCTGGCTAGATATGGATGGGGGAGTGACCGACCGTGCTTCACGATGTGGGGTTGGCAGCTTCCATGCAGAACCTTTGGAGGAGATCCCCTCAGCTCTGGCCCACAGTAGTCCAAGCAAACAGGTTGTGCGACGTGAAGAGGAACTTGAGGACTCAGGTCTCAGTCCTTCCACAGTGGGGCCCAGTTTACCTCCTGGATCAGCCGGGCAACAGGACCTGAGCCAGAACTCTGATTGTGATAGCTCAGTGGTGTGTGGTGCAGGATCAGAAATACCAGAAGGTTTTGAAGGGGTGTCTGGTTTTGTGACATCTCAAAGTGTAAAACCATGTCAGGAGTCTCAGCCGGCTGTGAGACCAAAGAAGCGGAGAAAGAGCTATCGGAGCTTCCTACCAGAGCGCAGTGGCTATCCAGATATTGGATTCCCGCTCTTCCCTCTTTCCAAAGGCTTCGTAAAGAGCATGCGCGTAGTTTTGCAGCAGTATCGAGCTACTCTTACAGCTGCTGGCGTTCCTGAATACCCAGAAAACAAATAATTGCCCTCCATTTGTATTAAATTGTATTTTTCCCTTTTTTCTCTTCTCCCTGTTTATTCAACCCAAGAGCTGTGTTTTTCCCCTTTAACCATTGGCCAGGAACTTGGATCTCCTCATCAGGCTGTAAATGTTCCCAGCAGCCTTTTGTTAATTGCTTTGTAGCACATCTTTAGTTGCTTTGTTTGTTGTTTCCTCTCATTGGTCATGGGATGGCAGCACATACTATTTGTTTGTATTAAATAATGTTGAAATATCATATGCTTCTATCTTGTTTCCCTGACAACAACTCTGCCGTTACACTGCTCTCTCAGGGAAGTATGGACAGATATGAGACATTAAGAGATACCTAAGGCATGACTGAATCTTTTGTTGTGTTGTGACTTACTTTTCAAGATTTGTGGTTATAAACCGTGCCAGAGGGATACTTCTATTGGTCTTAGGTGTTGTCCTTTGCTACTGTTTTTTTTTTTTTTTTTTTTGGATGGGATTACCACCAGACTGTTACCACATATTGATTTGCACAAGTGGAAGTTCGCTTGCAGAAAAAAGGAGTAAGAATGAAGTTTTAGATCAGATGTGATCTGATTTTTTTTTTTAGTCCTTGGTTCATCAAATAACTATATTTCCAAGCGTGACTTCCTCTTTGGTCCATATTTCCAAATGTAGTGCTGCTTTATATGTTGCATTGCTTTTCAGTCTTGTTCAATATCATCATTCTTTTAAAGGTCTTGGTGACTTGCTTTTTTTATCCAAAAAAGACACTGTTGTACAACTGCCTAGTCATCTATACTGTACAGAGCCTGATCATTCCTGCTGGTGTTTTGCACTAAAATCATATGACAGTTGAGTGTCAAGTTTACATTTAAAATACAAAAAGCAACCAACCAGACACACTAAACTACTCTTGACTCCTTAACTGGAATCCTAACATCCCCTTTCCCTCTCCCTCAAATTCCATGGCACAACAGAAATATTTTCAACTTTACTAACTAGTGTTCTCTGTACAGTAATATTATTTACAACTTTTCTTACACTTTTGCCAGAAAGATATATATCATAAATCCAGTTTACACATATGTAAATAGATGATGGGAGTGGGACCTTTGGAATGAGGTTGGTTAGTCTTCTATACATGTGAGAAGGAACCCAGAGTCAACTAATCATTTGAAGAGGTTTGGCAGAATTTTTTTTTTCTTCTCCATTGCGCTTTGCTTGCATGAAGGTCTCTGGTTTGAACACTGACGAGTTCCACCATTCCCATTCCTAACTCTTTCATCTGTCCAACATTGTTGCCTTAAAACTGATATCAAGCTTGAACCTAGGGTTAACATTTTTTTACTGCATTGTCATTTTACACTAAGGGGCCCAGTCAAAATACTCGTTATGGTGGAGAGGCATATATTTTACTAATTATTTTCACAAGCACAATCGAAGAAGTCATATTCTTTCAACAACTGTGAAATGGTTTGTGTATTTGCTTGTATAGATTTTTGTTTGGTTTGATACACTTTAATCAACTTTTTCCTGATATCATTTGTATCTTTGTTAAATGATTTAGAAAAAGCTTCATGTTAATCCTGGTGCTGTGGTTCTCCAGACTACTTGGAGGCAGCAGACTAGTTTCAGACAGTTCCGACCTCATTCATTTGTTTACATCAACATCAGACCAGCTGTAATTAAGCACAGCCCATAGACACAAGTTTTACATGCAATAGATCCATATAATTTTCTTAGTTTTGCACAAAAGGGAATGCTCATAATTACATTTGCTACTACTGGAAGGCAGATCTTTTTTTTTTTTTTTTTTTTTTTTCTAGCCAGCATACTTTCTTGCTGTAGATTGGCTTTTCGTCTGACTGGCAGATATGTAGATGTAATATACTGCTGATGTTTTTCTGCACGTTAGCATTCAAGTCTTTTGAAAGACAAAAATAAATTTCTGGCTGATGGCTTTGTGCCATCTTAAGAAATTAGCATACATGTTTCCCTGCACAAGTTGCTTCCAGTAATATTTTTGAGATGTTTTAGATAAAATTATATAATTTCTTCTTTTTCTCTTGAATTTATAGCTTATTACAGTTTGGTATTTGAGGAAAAATATGCTTTATCAAATTGTTTCATATGTACATTTTGCTCCGTTAACAGAGATTCCAACTTCCAAGTCTCTCTTCCTCTAACTCTTTTTCAGCAGTTCAGCCCTCCATGATTTGTTTTTAGTACATTTCCTACATGTAAAGCTAAGTTTCAAGCGAGAATCAGACATCAACTTTAAACTAGGAACTTTTTTCTGTGTGTGTAATATACTATACATTTAATCAAACTGTTATGAGGAGAGATAACAGCCAAAGCATGTAAAGTTGCTTTAAGCCTTAATGGCTACATGAGACTTGACTGTATAATGTAAACATTTCCACAGTGGCCTGTATTGGTAAACTAATAAACATGATTTGTAGCCTGAATCCTCTGTACAGAAGTCATGACTATAGAAATGCATATAATATATAAATTATATATTTAACAGAAAAGTGGTCATGTGAATGCTTGGGGTATGTCGTGGAGTGTGTTGTGTTATTCATTATTTATTTTTTTGCTTAATTTGTAATTTTTTATTTTGGTTGCACTAAATGTAAAAATGGAAGCATTAAACTTTGATAGCAGAACCATGGGAAAATAGTGTCGATTATCCTGTTTTGTACTTAGGTATTCATTTTTTTTATTAGGAATTGATCATGCATTGGAATAACAAACATGCATTTAAACAAACTTTTATTCAAAAAATAAAAGAGAAATGCTTTCTCTTGCTTTGACTTTCCAATAGAAAAAATAGAGTGAAAAAATAAGTACTCAGACAATATAACGTGACTTTAAACAGTATAAAATGAGTCAGCCACTTATTCCAAAACATGGAGTTGAGCATTAAATCTGCTTTGACATCAATTTTGAACTTGATGGTATTGTTAGGATACATTGGTTACTTAAAAGGTAACCAATGTGGCTTCCACATGCCTATCAGACAACTGTATTCCCTGTCCCTAATATGAATACATTTATTCATATCTTGACTTACAACAATCAGATATATTTTAGTATAATTTAGTAACATGCAATAGTTAGTACAAGATGATTATTTCACCATGTTAAGGCACATCAAAGATTTTGAAGCATTTATATCGTAAGACATTAGATATTACATTTATAGTGCAAAACTATGCAATGTAAATAAGTCACAATCATTACTCGGTAATACTGCACAATATAGTAAATTAGCAAATACGTTTTTGCAAAGAAATTAGTTCATATTAAACCACTATATTCCAATTAGGGTAGACTGGGTACAGTTGAGACACCTTTAATAACTTGGTGCGCAGCCAGCACAAGTTGTTTTTTGCTGTGCACATGCGTATTAGTGTCCTCTTTGATCGTGGGAAATTTGATCAACTCCGCTCTGAAGATATCGGCAAAAGTTTTTTTTGTTCGCTTCACCATGCACACTCCACAATGAATAGCTTATTATCCTTATGTGACTGTTAAACATAACTGGTATAATAACAAACATTATTCTGTGCCCTAAAAATGGACATATTTCATGGTATTGTGTCATTGCAAAATCTAGAGAAATGCGCGAGGTGGCCATCAGCTACCCGCGATAGAGTTTTATTAGCCTACGTCACACGCGGTTTAGTTGTTGTTATGAGGTATATTTGCCTGGTATATTTGTGATATTTAAACTGTGTATTATTAAAGCTGCAGTCCTTAACTTTTTTTAGTTAAAAATATCCATAATAATAGTAGAGAGGTTAAGCGACTTTTGACTTCAAGTCATGATGCAAAGGTCCCCTTTGGTATGGAAGTACCTTATGGCCATAGAAATAAATTTATCCTAAGACACAAGTGAGATCACATTTTGTTTCTTATATACGCACATTTTTTTTAAATGGCTGCCAACCGTACTTGAGAGGCCCATATCTTTGCTTCTGTTAGAGCTATAATGACAAATTTGGTCTCAAAGTGTACATTTTTGTAGTCAAGGAGTCCAATAAAGTAGGTTCCATGACTAAAAAACAATAATGTTGTCCTTACCATGACAATTGGAGGTGAAGTATGCGATTTTTTTATCAAAAAAAGCATGCCAAACGAATCGGTTACCTAACGTAACCTCGGTTCTCTCTAGATGAGACGGGAAAGATTCTTCTTTGCTGAGAAGTTGAAGCCAAAAAATGATTACATAATTTTGTAATCATTGTCAACGCAGTATCTCTGAGGCAGACCATGAGCGGGCTAGCTAGCAGCTCATTGGTTCGCTCAGAGAGAATGCACGAACCTATGGGAGAGCGGCGCTGAGCCCGCGGCCAATGAGCGGACGGCGTTTGCTTATTGCGTCAGAGCCCGCCGAAAGGGGCGTGGCTACAGTGTATAAAAGTAGCTCTCCCAGGCTCGTTCGTTGATTCTGTCAGCATGAAGCGAAACGCTGGTGGCGCAAGCACGGCCGGGAACGCAATACTCGTTCCCTCATCTAGAGAGAACCGAGGTTACGTTAGGTAACCGATTCGTTCTCTTACGAGAGGTTCTCTCGTATTGCGACGCTACGGGAACATCTGGTCAACGCCGTGCGTGCTATGTAACCACTAAGCATCCCAGGGGGAAAAACACCGGAGGAATCTTAAGTGGACGAAGACAATAAGGCGGCCAGCATAGCGGCCGTTATCATCTAGTGCAAAACGCCCTAAAGGCGGCCGGCGTAGCGGGCCGTGAACGTATAATGCATAAGCACATAGGGGAAAACACAAGGGGCGAGCCGGTTGTGATAGGACTCCCAATAGTGCGGCTTCCTATAGGAGAGCTGTATAGTACTAGACCGCCAGAATTTTAGCCTGTAAGGCGGGAACTTCCAAGTTATAGAATCTGACAAAAGTGGAGGGGGAGGCCCATCCCGCAGCCACACAAATGTCGTGAATGGAAATTCCGCAGGACCATGCCCACGATGAGGCCATGCCTCTGGTGGAATGAGCCCGGACGCCCAGTGGGCAAGGCAGGTCTTTTGAGGCATAAGCAGAGGCAATCGCATCTACTATCCACCTGGATAGTGTCTGTTTCGAGGCGGCTAACCCCTTGGTGCGGCCGCCGAACGACACAAACAGCTGCTCCGAGCGTCTGAACGCAGCAACGCGTGTAGTGTACACTCTGAGAGCCCGGACCGGGCAGAGGCGATCAGCGTCACGTTCGCTATCGGATGCAGGCAGCGCCGATAGAGAGATCACTTGCGCCCTGAAGGGGGTACCAATCGCTTTCGGAACATAACTGTGTCTAGGTTTCAGAATGACAATGGAGTCATTAGGTCCAAACTCAAGGCACACGGCGCTTGAAGACCGCGCGTGAATGTCCCCCACACGTTTTACTGAGGCGAGTGCAGTCAGAAAAACGTTTTTTTTGCGAGAGGTATTTTAGTTCCACGGACTCGAGTGGTTCAAACGGTGGGGCTTTTAAAGCTTCTAGGACTATAGAAAGATCCCAGACCGGCACCTTGGGGGGGCGAGGGGGGTTCATCCTTCTGGCTCCCCTGAGGAAGTGGATGATTAGCTCGTCTTTGCCCAAAGACTGGGCGCGCCGGGGTTCAACGAACGCCGTGACGGCTGCCACGTAAACCTTTAGAGTGGATGGGGACCTGCCCTTATCCAGCATCTCCTGAAGGAACACGAGCAAAGACGAAACCTCGCACGTCCGTGGGTCCAAGTTTTTGTCGGTGCACCATCTAGAGAACACAGACCATTTTGCAGCATAGAGCTTTCTGGTAGATTCTGCTCTGGCGTGTTTGATCGTGTTCAGAACCCCTTCTGGCAATTCGACGCGTAGTCGTTGGTCACCCATGCATGAAGCGCCCAGCGCTGTGGATGGGGATGCCAGATCGAGCCGTGGGCTTGAGTGAGGAGATCTGCTCTGATTGGAATGGGCCACGGGGCTGTCCGTGACAGCTGCGTAAGCTCCGGGAACCAAATCTGATTCTCCCAGCGCGGGGCTATGAGGAGCACCGAGTGACGTGAGTCCCTGATTCTCTGAATGACCTGTGGTAGCAGAGAAATCGGGGGAAAAGCAGAGAGAGGCCAATCCTGGGCTAACGCGTCCTCGCTCTTTGAAAAGAATATCGGGCAGTGAGCGTTCTCTTCTGACGCGAAAAGATCTATCTCCGCTCTGCCGAATAGGCGCCACAATGTTTGGACTGTTTGAGTGTGCAGGGACCATTCTCCGGGGGAGACAAGGTTCCTGGACAGCATGTCTGGACCGTCGTTCAGATGGCCCGGTACGTGCGTCGCTCTAAGCGAGAGCAGGTGACTCTGGGACCACAATAGGATGCGGCGCGTCAGATGAAAGAGATTCTTGGATCTGACCCCGCCCTGACGGTTGATGTAAGATACCACGGCCGTATTGTCTGAGCGAATCAGGACGTGGTGACCGTGTATGCGCGGGAGGAAAAACAGCAGCACGTTCTCGACCGCGATCATTTCCAGACAGTTTATGTGTAGGGAACTCTCCTGGCTCGACCACTGGCCGGCGGCCGGTGAGCCCTCGCAGACCGCACCCCAACCCGAGTTGGATGCGTCTGTCGAGATGACCTTTCGGCGAGAAAAGGTTCCCATGGTAACGCCCCTCTGAAACCACTCGATTACTGACCATGGCTGCAGTGCAGTGATACATGTCTGAGTAATCTTGATAATCTGGCGGCCCGTAGTCTACTCGCGGTGGGATACGCGGCTCTTTAACCAGAGTTGAAGGGGGCGCATGTGCAGAAGACCCAGCTGTAGCACAGCGGAGGCTGAGGCCATATAACCCAGCATCCTCTGAAAAGATTTCAGGGATGTGTGGGTACCCATCCGAAAAGAGGCGGCTAGACGCTGAACACGACGCGCGCGCTGTGTGGATAAGCGAGCCCTCATCGTGATAGAGTTCAAATCTATTCCAAGGAATGAAATAGTTTGACTGGGCTGGAGAGAGCTCTTTGTCCAGTTGACAGAGAGTCCCAGCGCTTTCAGATGGTTGAGGAGAACTGCGCGGTGCGACAGAAGCTCCGTCTGGGAATGTGCTAGAATCAGCCAGTCGTCCAGATAGTTTAGAATGCGCAGCCCCTGACTCCGCAGGGGAGCGAGCGCTGTATCCATGCACTTCGTGAACGTACGGGGTGCTAAGGATAGGCCGAACGGGAGAACGGCATATTGGTAAACCTGGCCCTCGAAGGCGAAACGTAGGAATGGCCTGTGATGAGGGTTTATCTGGATCTGAAAATAGGCGTCTTTCAGGTCTAGAGAGATGAACCAGTCCCCCTGGCGGACGTGCGCGAGGAGTTTCTTGACTGTGAGCATTTTGAACGGTCTCTTCATGAGCGCTTTGTTCAAAGCCCTGAGAACTAAGATTAGCTTCCCATGCTTCGCAGCATGCGGCTAGCGGTTGAATGGCGATTTCGCCCTGGTTGCTGCACATAGCGGGCTGGACACTGAGTGTGGGCGCGCTTAAATTGTGTGTGGCAACGGGACTTACACTCAGAGAGGAGTTTATGGGCCGTGTGACAGAGCGAGCAGAGGGGGGGCACGCGCATGGGCTCGTGGGCGTGTTTATGTTCTCTGCTACTAGAGCGGTTAGTGACTGCTCCGTGAGAATGGGCTCTGTGGGAGACCCGGGGCATATGGTGCTTGTGTGTATAAGTGAACACATGCTTGTGGGCACATTTTTTACACTTGAGGCTTTTATGCTCTTTTTGTGAACTCTCTGGGTAGCCGTGAAAACGGCTTTTTGTCGCTCGCAAGCGGGCAGGGAGACCGGCTTGTTTGTGGCGGTGAACTCTACTGTAGTCGGCAAGGAGTCGGGGGCTAACAGAGGGCGAAGCTTTGACGGCGGTCCGGCCGCAGCGGGAGAGGGCCGTCTTTTTCTCAGCTGTGCTAGGCAGACTTTTGCTGATCAGGCTTCAGCTTGATCTTGGGTCGAGGCCCCCGGGGGGAGGCAGTCTGCGGCGGCTGTCAGAGCGAGAGCGAGGGCGGCCGCCCTGTCTACGCTGGGGCTGCTGAGCTTGCTGAGGCGGGCGCTGATGTGGGGTTCTGGCAGGGGCCTCGTGAGAGCGGCCTGCCGAAGAGCTAGCGCGGCGGGGTAGGAACAAGTTCATGGCCTGGGTCGCTTTCTGTACCTCGGAGAAGCGGTCAACGATGCCCGTGACTGCAGATCCGAAGAGGCCGGTCGGAGAGATAGGCGCGTTGAGGAACACGGCGCGTTCTGAATCTCCCATGTCGGTAAGCGTGAGCCACAAGTGTCTCTCAGCGACACAGAGGGCGGCCATGCATCTCCCCAGGGCTTGTGCGGAGGCTTTTGTGGCGCGAAGGGAAAGGTCCGTAGCGCTTCTCAGATCCGAGAGGATGGGCGGGTTCCTACCGCTGTTTGCCATTTCGCACAAGATGTAACTCTGAAGCACTTGGAGGACTGACATTGAATGCAGCGCTGAAGCGGCCTGTCCGGCGGCTGCATAGGCGCGAGCATGAAAGGTAGAGGTCGCTCTGCACGCTTTTGAAGGAAGCGTAGGGGAAGAACGCCATCTAGCAGAGGGCGGGCAAAGATGAGCGGCGACCAGGTCCTCGACGGGCGGCATGGCAGTATAACCCTTCTCGGCGGCTCCGTCCACTGAGCGCAGCGAGGCGGACACGTCGGAGCGGTTTCGAGCCGAAAGAGGGGCATTCCAGGACTTAGTGAGCTCGTTATGCAGCTCAGGCAGGAATGGTGCAGCCCGGCTGCAGGCGGGGGCCGGGCGCCGGTGCAGGAATTTACCATCCATACGGTTCGGTGGTTGCTCGGGGGGAGGAGACCACTCGAGACCCAGGCGGTCGACGGCCTGTGAGAGGAGACGCAATAGTTCCTCTTCGATGCCGGCGCGGGTCCCCGCAGACTCTCTCGTCGAAGAGCCAATCGACGACCAGTCCTCGCTGTCAGAAGCGTGCAGCGAACCGGGGTCCTTCTCATCCGTGGTGTCGTCGGAGGCGTCAGAGCGGCCACTCGGCGGCAACTGTATGTCCGGCTGGGGCGGAGAGGGAGAACGGTCTGTGGGCGGCGGCCCGCATGGATCCGCAGGGGGCTCCGGCAGCCTCTGGGAGCGGTGTTTTTTCTTCCGCGGCGAAGTGAGAGGCGGCGCGGGAGCGGTTTTGACCGCCTTCAGTCGTGCCCGCAGGGAGGACGGAGGCAGGTCCTCGCAGTGGTCGCATCCTCCGTTGGCGAGGGCGAGCTCTGCGTGTTCCACTCCGAGACAGAGAGCGCAGATGGGGTGGCGGTCTCCTTCCTCGAGTGAAGAGCGGCATGAGCCGCAGGAAATTCGAGGCATCTTGAAAAAGACGCTCGAGCTCTTTTGTGAAATGGAATAAGCGAAAAGGATACAGCGTCGGATGGCGCTAGCTTGCTGGGCGGCTGAAGGTGGCAGATGGCCGGCTTCCTCAGTCTCCGGAGCTCGCTAGAAGATGCCTTCTCAACGACGGCGGCTTCTTCCCAGGACAGCAGATGCGTGTAGCTCGCTGAATGATGAAGAATCAACGAACGAGCCTGGGAGAGCTACTTTTATACACTGTAGCCACGCCCCTTTCTCATTGGCTGCGGGCTCAGAGCCGCTCTCCCATAGGTTCGTGCATTCTCCCTGAGCAAACCAATGAGCTGCTAGCTAGCCCGCTCATGGTCTGCCTCAGAGATACTGCGTTGACAATGATTACAAAATTATGGAATAATTTTTTGGCTTCAACTTCTCAGCAAAGATGAATCTTTCCCGTAGCGTAAGCTAGCTTACGCAATACGAGAGCACCTCTCGTAAGAGAACACACAGTCCATTCACAACTTAAAAGGGATAGTTCACTTTGAAATTAATTTTTGGTATGTTTTGGCTTACCTCAAGGGCATCCAAGATGTAGGTGTCTTTGTTTCCACAGTAGTTTTAATTTTTATATTTTTTAGGTCAAACTGTTTGTGTCTATCAGTCATATAATGGAGGTCTATGGGGTCCACCTCAAAGAGCATGCACAGAGAAGTCCAAATTAAACATGATTAAATGACTCGTAAATGTAAGTACACATTGATGGCCTAAGACATGAAATTAGTGGTTTGTGTGAGAAAACGAACAGTATTTATATCATTTTACCTCTTGTAACTAAGGGCGCAGACGCTTTGTGGCTGTGGTAACAAGAAGTAAAACCAATATAAATACTGTTCGTTTTCTCACACAAGCCGCTCGTTCCGTGTCATTTACGAGTCATTGAATCATATTTAATTTGGACTTCTCTGTGCATGCTCTTTGAGGTGGACCCCATAGACCTCCATTATATGACTGATAGACACAAACGGTTTGACTAAACGGTTTGACCTAAAAATATAAAAATTGAAAATACTGCGGAAACAAAAACACCTACATCTTGGATGCACTTGAGGTAAGCTAAAACATATCAAAAATTTATTTCAAAGTGAACCATTCTTTTTAAAAATTTCTGCTTCGCATGCACCTTTACAGCACTGGCTGAAGATGCGGGTCCCGCGTCGAGCACAGGCATCTGGTCGTTTATGTCTCAAGGTAACCCCTGTAAGGCGGTCAACCGGTATCAGACAGGTGTAAACCTGGGCGTAATCTCGAAACTGAAAGTGGTTTCGACAGACGCCTCCAATTCTGGCTGGGGCGCCCTCTACAAGGGCAGACCGACTTTTGGCCTGTGGTCAAGCCAAGAAAAGAGCTTGCACATAAACTGTCTAGAGATGAAGGCGGTTGAGAACGCCTTGCGGTTCTTTCTTCCCCCTCTAAAGGGCTACAATGTCCTTGTCCACACGGACAACATGTCGGTGGTTTCCAACATAAATCGCCAGGGCAGTCTGAGATCATGGAACCTTCATGCACTGGCAGAACGCCTGCTTGAATGTGTTCAGCGCAACCTACTCTTACTGAGAGCGTTGCATGTGCCAGGCCATCAATGTGGGTCCAGACAGGCTGTCCAGGGACAACGTTCCCCCAGGGGAATGGTCTCTCCACCCTCAGACAGTTCAGCTGTTGTGGGACACCTTTGGTACAGCAGAAGTCGGCCTCTTTGCGTCTCAAGACAACGCTCAGTGTCCATATGCTTCACAAAGAACAAGAACGCGCTGGCCCATCACTGGCCCAACTACCCTCTCTATGCTTTCCCTGTGATCATGCTGTTACCACAGGTAATCAAGCGTATCAGGGAGGATGGTTCCTCTGTGCTTCTAGTAGCACCGTTCTGGCCGAACCAAGTTTGGTTTCCGGAGCTGATGCAGCTTCAGATCTTGGCTGCGTGGCCTGTCCCATTGAGGAGAGATCTCCTCTCACAGGCCTGGGGACGATTTGGCACCCACGACCCGACCTTTGGGCTCTGCATGTGTGGGCCATCAACGGGTACCCATCAGTCTCCCCGACGGAGTGTTAAACACGATTACGCAAGCTAGAGCGCCCTCTACTAGATGGCTTTAGGCTTCCAAGTGGTCAGTGTTCTCAAGTTGGTGCTCAGCTCGCAACCCTGATCCACAAGATTGTGAATTATCGGAGGTTCTCTCCTTACTACAGGAGCTGTTGGATAAGGGTAGATCCTCATCCATGCTCAAGGTATATGTGGCGGCTATTGCTGTGCTTTTCAAACATTCACATGGCCAGTCACTGGGTAGGAACGACCTTGTAGTCCGCTTCCTCAGGGGAGCTAGAAGGATGAACCCTCCTCGTCCCACCTCGGTTCCCATATCAGTCCCTCCAGGATTTCGCGATGTCGCGATCGCAACTATTAACGCAACTTCAACAAATCCACGTGAATTCAGTGCGCCTTGCAATTTTGAAAAATCACCGCAACTTTTCTGCAACTTTGACGAATCATCGCGCCGCGGTCTCCTGCAAAGCGTCGTCATACGTCAGCAAACTCACTTGTTTTGTTCAGAAGACGCAGCAGATGTGGACTGCCAACGTCTCACATTTAGGCTACCTACAAAAATAACAGAAAAGGCCAATGTTGCCAACTTAGTCTTTGTCGCTATATTTAGTGATATAAAAAAGCGACTAGAGACAAATCTAGCGGCTTTTTGGACAAACCTCAGTAACCAAATGTTGCCAGCACAATCCTGCGAGCGCGAGGTTTGCTTTCTCCCTGCCGTCAGACCTCTCTCTGCGTCCCTGTTCAGTGAACGGCTGCAGTAGAGGAGCAGCACGGCAGCTGACAGACGCGAATGAGCAGTGTTGTTTCCACGGACTTATCACTTATCTGCTTCTCTTTTGTTTTATATTTAAAGAATTGAGTTTGACCATTTTATTTTCCTTTCTTTTCTTGTGTTTATCACTTGTAATAGGCTACTCACTATCACAGTGCATTAGTTCACCCAGTTCCCGAACTCTCTCAATTCAGAAAATTTTACACATAAAAAATAGCTAGCCGACTCGTTCTATTGTCTGACAAAAAAAAGTAAGCAAATGAGAACAGCTTTATTGGATATGCGGCTATTATATTACATTAGCTATATTAAAATACATTATCAAACATTTGGTTTTAACTTTAGTGGCTATTCCTAAAACTGTATTTTGCACTTTATTAGTATTGGCATCTTTCAACATAAATGCTGCTTAATGTTTGTGAGGTTCTGCACATTTACTTTTTTGCAGGTGCAGATCTTGTTTAAAAAAAAGGAGCTTAGTTTGTTAGGTTTTGCTGTGTCTTTAAATCGTTTGTTTTGCCTTTTATGGTTACTAATGATTAGTTAGTTTGTTCGTGTGTTACAAAGTGTGTGACTTTGTCTCTTAAGTCAATTCTGGACTACAATAGAGATGCAGATGATTGGGGTGGACTTTGGACTTTTCTCTCTTAGTAAACCTATAACATGCACAAAAAAATATAACAACACAATTAAGGAAAGGGGAAAAGCCAAAAAGCATAATATGGGCATTTCAAGTAAAAATCTATCTATCTTTGCCGTTTTAACCTATAAAAACATGCAGAAGAACATCACAACTTTTATCGCAACTTTTTAAAAAAGCGGCCGCAACATCAGGCATTTTAGGCCGCAACAATCACAAAAAAGGCCCGCGAAATCCTGGAGGGACTGCCATATGGGACCTTTCCTTGGTCTTTAAGGCCATGAAGGGTGCCCCTTTCAAACCTCGACAGTCTGTGGACCTTACGTATCTCTCATTGAAAACCGCCTGGCTATCGCCTCAGTCAAGTGGGTGGGTGACTTACACCCACTTTCTGTTAGCGTGTCGTGCCTTGAGTTTGGGCCTAATGACTACAAGGTCATCCTCAAACCAAGACTTGGTTGTGCTACTATCTGGTTTCGCTTCAGTCGATGAAAACCAAGGAGCATCCTATCAAGCTCTGGCTTATATAGGCATAAGCCACGCCCATTCGCGCGGGACTTGACGACTGAGCATTTTGCTTACGTCACAAACAGTCCCTTGATAGGTTGCAGCAGTTGCCGCAGAGTGGAGGGCTGCATTGGGATTGAGTCCCGCGGGACCTAACGCAAATCACGCGGGAGCGGGCAGTTTGAACTTTGCTGCGGGCGGTAATGGGCGGCTAAAAAAAACTATGGGATCGGGAGGTAGCCTAGCGACATGATGGAGATGTCAATAAATGTTGTGGAAAAGATCCTCAAACACCTATTTACAGCACAAAACCTAAGCAAGGGAAGTCTGACATTTGGACTACTATTCATCTTCCTGATCAGTGTGTCAGTACATGCAGGCCAGGGTAACGAAAAAAACAACCCCATTATTCTCTTTAATAATGGCAATACAAATACGTGTTTTTTTTCCTGTGGTATGGGAGAAGACACAAAATCAGTGCATCTCTATTATTGTGCGGGAATAAATTCTCAGAGTTTTGCGGGTGCAGACGGGAGTGGACTTACATATTGTGGGAATGGAGCACATATGTTGCGGGAGCGGGCGGTAATGGTCAGAAATTCGCCGGGCGGGAGCAGGATGAATAAAACAGTCCCGCGCAGGGCTCTCCTGCAGAGCAGCCAATAGGTGCGTAAGCTGCCTCGCCTAGGTCTGCTAGCTGCAGCAAGTGCATTTAAATTAATCCAAATTATAAGGATAATTTTTGCCTTCAGTATTCCTGAGAAGAGGTTTTCCCTCTAAGGTTTTTTTTTTTCCCATAGTCAACTATCTAGCTAGTTAGTTATCTAACATTAAAAAAAAAACATTTTTCTATTCAACAAGAAAGTCATACGAACCTTAAAGTGTTAACCTGTCACCTCTGACCTTCAACAGCTGTCACAGCTCCTGGTGAAGATAGGATGTGTTGTTGCAGGAACTGATTTGCTATAGGCTACTCCTGACTGGTCGAAATCTCATGCTACTTAGGACAAATGTAATGTACAGAAGTAGCTGCACTGCTTAAATACAAACTTAAAGTTTTTGAATGAAAAGATATGTAAAGTCACACTGATGACATAATTTTTATGTGAAATGTGCATATTTACCCCCAATTGTCATGGTATGGGGAAAATTATTATTTTTTTTAAACTTGAAATCAATTTCATTGGATTCCTTGATCCCAAAAATGTACATTTTGACACTAAATTTGTCATTGTAGCGATAACAGAAGGAAAGATATGGGCTCTAGAGTATTTTTGGCGCATTGGCGGACATTTTTGAAAAAACATGTTTATTTCTGATACAAAGTGTGATCTCACTTGTGTCTTAGGATAAATTTATTTGTATGACCCTAAGGTACTTCCATACCAAAGTTGACCTTTGCATCATGACTTGAAGTCAAAGGCCTATTTTTTGGGCTTAACCTCCCTACTATAATAAACATAATCATCCAGTGTTCAAAAATACCTGCTTACCTTTTCTCGATTCAAAACGTTTAGCTTGTAATAATGATTTTAATTCCAGTGGTACCGGTGGGTTTTCGCAGGACATTTGAGCATGTCTTTGCTTCTGTAAGGATTTTGGCCAGGCGAATCAAATCTCCCCCCCCCCCACACACACACATACACACACATCCACGTACCCCAGTGGCATCGAGTTACAAGACTTTTATGGGACCAATGGAATGTGGACAAACGAATGTCTCTGAACAAACAGAAATACATCTCTTTTGGTTTTAAAGACATTTAACAAAGGTATTCAATGGTTTTATGTATGCGTGTTCTTCCCTCATGTCACAGTGAAATAACTTGTTTGGTCACGGCATAAATAGAAATTAGAAATATCTTCTTCATGCATCATAAACATAAGTGTATATTCCTTTGATGTAACATAATGTTCTTTGATGTCTCCAGAATGCTTATTGAATGAAACACCTGAATATGCATAGAGATGTAAAGTAAAGTGTATTTTTAATTTGTTTTACTGCCAATGAAGACCAGATTGTTTACTATAAAACCCTCATTGAACACACCCTCTTCCACGAGGAGCGCGCGCTGAGGAACAAAGGACAATAAACCAAGAGTTCCCGCGAGCAACGTCCATCTCCCCGATTGGCTCAAGCCAACAGGAAGGGGATGGATTTTGCCAAGGAGATAAAAGGAGCGCGCCGGCTCCGCCCACTCTCTTCTGAACTTTCCAGCGCTCCTTCAGCATGTAAACCTCACGGGACTCTGATCCCACCATGGATCTTTTCTTTTGTTTGTCTAAAAGTCTCATCTTTTCCTCAAATGGACCACCAAGTTCGTCTCCCAGGAAAGGAAGTGGACTTGGCCGAATTATTTCCTCGGGTAACGTCACCTCAAAGACTTTAAGCCTTTCAAACACTCGCGCTGAATGCCAACCAACGCCACGTGACTCCCCACGGAACAAAGGAGCCATGCACGCGCCGGGACGGGCCGCGCAAACACGCTGCGGTCGTGCTCCACGTGACGCACGCACGCAGGACAGCACCTCCAGTCGACACGTGGCCCGAAAAGGCCGAGCAACGAGCCCGCGACTCACACAGACCAAATATGCCCTGCAAGTATACCTTCTTTTAGAGCATCTAAGAAGCATTAAGAAAGTGTTTTCGTGGTGTTCAGAAAGGTTAACTGACTGTTTTGATAAACGTAACTCCCTCTCTCACAACTCACTCTCACTCTCTCTCTCTCTCCAACTCACTTAACTTACGCGTATCCATTGTCTAAACGCTCTGCGTCGTCTTAGTTTGTGTTTTAATGTTTGTAAATACATGTATCATTGTAACGTAGTAAATGCTTAAGTAGTGGCTTTATTAAATACACTTATGCACATGTCTGACTGAATCACTGTCTCGCTCATGATACAAGTCAATGAAATGCCGATTTAAAATGCTGCTAGCTGTAACTAAAAATATCTGAAAGGGTATTTGTTTATAGAGCAGGGGAGGCAAATTCTTGTGGCCACAGAATTTGTCTTCACAAGCTCTATAACTTAATTGAGCTAATTGATTTTGCCTGTCTTGTAAAACGTGCAATTAATAACAATTAATTTGCGGTTAATTGCGGGGATGCACATGCATGCATATGGGTAAAATTAATAAATTAATAAATAAATTAATATGACCGGTCTGATCCAAATCTGTATGAATAATTATTAATTATCAATTATTAATAGCAAACTGTTGACCTAGCTGTTTCTGATCACCTTGCCTGACCCCCCTCAACCATCTGACGCTGCTGGCTTATGCTCCATTTAGCTGGATTACTTCCAGAAAAAGGTAGAAACCATCCACCAGCAACTGCAGCTGTCCAGCTCCTCTCACCTAACCACACCAACGCTGCTTGACACAAACTCTTTAACTGTCTCCACACCACAGGACTGCCTCTCCTCTTTCTTCCTGCTCAAAACAGCTCAAGTTATTGAGCTAGTGTCAAAAGCAAAGGCCACGACCAGCAAACAGGATCCAATGCCGACTGCTTTGGTCAAGGCATGTCTTCCAACTCTGGGACCCATACTGGTCATCATCATCAACACCTCTCTGTCTTCTGGGGTGGTCCCCACCAGCTTTAAAACTGCTGCGGTGATCCCTACACTTAAAAAATCAGGCCTGAACCAAGATGACCCTAACCACTACCGCCCAATCTCCAACTTACTTTTCCTATGCAAGTTATTGGAAAGAGCTGTGGCTTCCCAACTCAACCATCATATGCTACAGCACAACCTCTATAAGCCATTTCATTCTGGTTTCAAAACACATCATAGCACAGAAACTGCCCTCATCGAAATCACAAATGACCTTCTCATGGCAGCTGACTTTGGCCATGTCAGCATCTTAATTCTTCTAGACCTCTCTGCAGCCTTCGATACAGTCTCCCACTCCATTCTTCTCACTCGCCTCTCCGAACTTATTGGCCTCACTGGTACTGTGTATTCCTGGTTTAAATCCTATCTCACCAACAGGCAACAATACACCACCCTTATGGGCATATGCTCTGAATCTGCACCAGTCTTACGCGGTGTGCCACAAGGATCGGTGCTTGGCCCTCTGCTGTTTAATATCTACATGCTACCTCTTGGGATGATCATCCCGAAACATGGATTACACTTCCACTGCTACGCTGACGACACCCAGCTCTACATCAGTACTAAGCCTTCTACTCCACTTCCACCAGTGCCACTTATCAACTGCCTGAAGGACATAAAGAACTGGCTGGACAGTAACCTTCTAAAACTTAACAAAGACAAAATAGAACTCATGGTGTTTGCCCCGCTGTCACTTCTTAAAAATGTTGATGACATTATACTGGATGTGGATAGCTGCTCAATCTCAGCATCTCCTCAAGTATGCAACCTTGGCGTCATCATGGACTCCACTCTCTCCTTCCAATAACACATCAAAAACACCATTAAAACTGCATTTTACCATCTTAAGAACATCTCCAGACTCCAACAGTGTCTCTCCAACTCTGTAGCCGAGACCCTCATTCACTCCTTCATCACCTCCCGACTCGATTACTGTAACGGTATTCTGTTCGGTCTGCCTAGCAAAGCTACTAACAGACTCCAGTATGTACAGAACTCTGCGGCTAGGGTGCTCACTCGCACAAAGCTTGGACTTCACATCACTCCCATCATGAAGAAGCTTCACTGGCTGCCAGTTAAATCTCGGATCAAATATAAAATCCTCCTCCTGACGTACAAATCTCTCCATGGACTTGTACCTCAGTACCTTTTTGATTTACTCCATCCCTACACTCAGCTACGGTCCCTGCGGTCCTCTGACAAGGACCTGCTCGCTGTCCCTAAGTCCAGGCTCCGGACATTTGGTGATAGAGCTTTTTGTGTTGGTGCTCCATCACTCTGGAACAAGCTTCCTCATGCCATCGGCTCTGCTCCATCTCTAATGACCATTAAAAACCAGCTTAAAACACACCTTTTCACTGAGGCTTATGGGCTTTAGCTCCCTTGGCCTCTCACCTCTCTCCTCCTATCCCCTCCCTTCTTCCCCCTCTTGCTGTTAAAGCGTCCTTGGGTTTTATGAAAGGCGCTATTTAAATTAAAGTTATTATGAAGAAGGTGTCCCGGCAAGCAGGCTATTGCATGTGATCATGTTGGAGGTGGACATTTTTAGCCTTTTCTCACAGCACAATAATTAAAATTATGGCGGATCTAGAAAGGAATAAACAATCACCAGTGACAACTGTAGATTCAACGGTTACAACTGTAGATTCACCGGTTATAAACATAGACTGTAAAAAATATGGACAAAGCGTACCTATGATGTCACCCATAGACTCTCTGAAGAACAGTTTTGAGGCTGTTTATGGGGGGTATGGATGGCACCATCTTGGAAAATCTTGGGAAATACAAATGTTTAGAAAGGATACAGAGTTTTATGATGTGTTGTGTCAGATCATGGCCAAGACGTCAAATTCCACTCGGCGCAACCCGTTATCAGCTGTCAATCAAAGTTAACTGCCCTTATTTGTCATACAAATTGTATCTAAATATGATCTAAACTAACGAGTTAGAAAAAAATTCACCCCCTCACAGTTTTCAGGCACTCGAAACCTATCCAAAAATACAATAAAAGTCCATGGGACCAACCTGTAAAAGCATGCATTTATGCTGTGAAAACGGACATTTTAACATGGGGTCTATGGACATTTGCTCCCTTTTGGGACCTTCCTCTAGCGGATTTTAGATTTATTGCAGTTTTTTGCACTTCCGGGTAGGCTTCATTTTTCAGATTAGAATGTTGCCGCTTGGTTGTAAAACCAAAAAGAATTCGGACTTCGGAGTAGGTAGAGAAAAAAAAAGAGACTGGAACCGGGCCCTCGCGAAAACAAGAATAAACGTCGGCAGGGCTTTTGAAAGGTGGCGTGAACTCAGTGACTTGAAGGGGTTCAAAACGGTAAACATGAATTGTTTTGTGCTACCTATGAGAGGGAGCAATTCACATCTACTCCAAGAAAACAAAATCCGCCTTCTCTGTTGTCAAGCATTGCAGCTGAATCAGATCGGTAAAGTCAATATTTTCTTGTTGGAAGATGTCGGAAGAGTTATATTATGTAAAACACATTTATGCCTAACAGGGATTCAGTTAAAAAAAAAAAACGTTTATTTCATAGCACTATGATTGTTATTTGTTTGTATATGCTCTGGCATGTAATCTGCTGTTTCCATCACATGAAATTTTTGCTACTGTGTAATTGACAACTTTTTTATTAATCTTCAGAGAAACTGTTCAGAGAAACATAAGATAAGTGATCGTTATATTTAAGCAGCGCAATTTACTTCATTGGTTCATTGGAATCTGTAATTCTACGTGCCAGTCACAGTAGCACCGGAGCGGTGATTGACAGACGTGCACTCTCCTCAAAAAAATGTGTTCATCCTTGCTGTTTCTTACCAATGTACAACTCACGTAAAGTTGATAATTCCACAAATCACTGCAGTAACAGATTTCGAACAGAGATGGCGACAAAGAGGAAAAAGCTACGGACTGTAGCTTTAATGAAAATATTTTCTAACATGAATCTTATATGGATAACCTAGCATGTTGTCAAATAGGCAAGGTGGTAAAATGGGTACAGTTGATACACCATTTTTAAGATGTGTGCAGCAGTCACATAGTTAATTTAAAGAGAGAGAGAGTGTGTGTGTGTGTGTGTGTGTGTGTGTGCATGTGCTATGCCTCAAAAGAGGTAGAGGAGGGCAGATCAATTAGGAAGGTAGCTGAGAATTTACAGATTCCTGTTGCTTCACTGGCCCAATACACTCTAAAAAATGCTGGGTTGTTTCAACCCAATTTTGGGTCAAATATGGACCAACCCAAAAGTTGGGTTAAAAATGTAAAATCTGAACCCAAATTCAACTTTCACTTTCAGCTGTACATTTTTTTATTACGTTTTTAACCCAACATTTGGGATGGTCCATATTTGACCCAAATTTGGGTTGAAACAATCCAGCATTTTTTAGAGTGTATGTATGTGAAGAAAAGGCGAGAGCTTGCTGATGAGGGCCCAGGCCTGCTGCCCTCAGTAGGTAAGAGCTGCAATGCAGTTCTAACTCATGACCAGGAGCTCAGCCTGGTGTCTTATATCAGGACATTGGCAGCCTTAAATTATGGGCTTATTTATTATATCTAAAGAGGTAGGAATGAACTAAAAGCCAACAGTAGGGAGAGACCTGGGGCTCGTTCTTCGTACGTCGCTAACTCAGTTAGCTGGATTTGATTGTTGGCGATTTGCCATGATCTTGGATCGTTTGGTTCTTCGGCGCTGTTGTGGAAATAATTCTCTGTTCTTCGAAAAGATAGGAGGAAGAAGACAAGTGGAAACCTTTTCAAAAGTCAAAGTATCAAAAGTTTATTTTCTTGCAAGAAAACAAGTCCAAACTTTGGCATTCAACATACAGAACAGTGTCTACATGTGAAGGCCAAGGCTAGTCCTTCTCATCATCCTTAGATACCTGAAAACCCAGGAAACCATGCAGGCTATGTCTGGTTTGCTACCGATTGTCTCCTATACCGTCTAGCAAGGAAACATGTTTGCGCTGCTCTTAACTATTCTTGTAGACCATATATTTAATCTGGACAGCACAATGACGTCTGTTTTTTTTTAAGTTTCCTGTGTTCAAGTACAGCTTGACTTCACACCCCAATTTATCTCTTGGTTGCAAGTACTGTTCGACCTCACACCTTTCTGCTTTATCTTTTGTTTGATCAAAACCCTGCACAAATATAATTCACACTTGAGAAACAAAGAGCTATTAAAATGTTTCCATGCTGCTTGTTCCTTTGTTAAACACAGAACAATATGTCCTCACACTAAGCTTACATTACTTATGCATTTCTAACAGTTTAGTTCTCTTACGAGAGGATCTCTCGTATTGCGTAAGCTAGCTTACGCTACGGGAAAGATTCATCTTTGCTGAGAAGTTGAAGCCAAAAAATTATTCCATAATTTTGTAATCATTGTCAACGCAGTCTCTTCTGAGGCAGACCATGAGCGGGCTAGCTAGCGGCTCCTTGGTTCGCTCAGAGAGAATGCACGAACCTATGGGAGAGCGGCGCTGAGTCCGCGGCCAATGAGCGGACGGCGCTCACTCACTGCGTCACAGCCCGCCAAAAGGGCCGTGGCTACAGTGTATAAAGGTAGCTCTCCCAGGCTCGTTCGTCGATTTTTCATCATTCAGCGAGCTACACGCATCCGCTGTCCTGGGAAGAAGCCGCCGTCGTCGAGAAGGCATCTTCTAGCGAGCTCCGGAGACTGAGGAAGCCGGCCGTCTGCCACCTTCAGCCGCCCAGCAAGCTAGCGCCATCCGACGCCGTATCCTTTTTCACTATTCCATTCACAAAAGAGCTCGAGTGTCTTTTTCAAGATGCATCGATTTTCCTGCGGCTCATGCCGCTCTTCACTCGAGGAAGGAGACCGCCACCCCATCTGCGCTCTCTGTCTCGGAGTGGAACACGCAGAGCTCGCCCTCGCCAACGGAGGATGCGACCACTGCAAGGACCTGCCTCTGTCCGCCCTGCGGGCTCGACTGCAGGCGGTCAAAACCGCTCCCGCGCTGCCTCTCACTTCGCCGCGGAAGAAGAAACGCCGCTCCCAGAGGCTGCCGGAGCCCCCTGCGGATTCATGCGGGCCGCCGCCGCCGCCCACCGACCGCTCTCCCTCTCCGCCCCAGCCGGACTTACAGTTGCCGCCGAGTGGTCGCTCTGTCGCCTCCGACGACACCGCGGATGAGAAGGACTCCTGTTCGCTGCACGCTTCTGACAGCGAGGACTGGTCGTCGATTGGCTCTTCGACAAGAGAGTCTGCGGGGACCCGCGCCGGCATCGAAGAGGAACTTTTGCGTCCTCGCTCATCTTTGCCCGCCCTCTGCTAGATGGCGTTCTTCCCCCACGCTTCCTTCTAAGCGTGCAGAGCGACCTCTACCTTTCATGCCCGCGCCTGTGCTGCCGCCGGACAGGCCACTTCAGCGCTGCATTCAATGTCAGTCCTCCAAGTGCTTCAGAGCGACATCTTGTGCGAAATGGCGAACAGCGGTAGGAACCCGCCCATCCTCGCGGATCTGAGAAGCGCTACGGACCTTTCCCTTCGCGCTACTAAAGCCTCACAAGCCCTGTGAAAATGCATGGCCGCCCTCTGTGTCGCTGAGAGACACATGTGGCTCACGCTTACCGACATGAGAGATTCAGAACGCGCCGTGTTCCTCAACGTGCCTATCTCTCCGACCGGCCTCTTCGGATCTGCCGTCACGGGCATCGTTGACCGCTTCTCCGAGGTACAGAAAGCGACCCAGGCCATGAACTTGTTCCTACCCCGCCGCGCTAGCTCTTCGGCAGGCCGCTCTCACGAGCCCCCTGTCGGAACCCCACATCAGCGCCCGCCTCAGCAAGCTCAGCAGCCCCAGCGTAGACAGGGCGGCCGCCCTCGCTCTCGCTCTGACAGCCGCCGCAGACAGCCTCCCCCCCGGGGGCCTCGACCCAAGATCACGCTGAAGCCTGATCAGCAAAAGTCTGCCTAGCACAGCTGAGAAAAAGACGGCTCTCTCCCGCTGCGGCCGGACCGCCGTCAAAGCTTCGCCCTCTGTTAGTCCCCGTCTCATCGCCGACTACAGTAGAGTTCACCGCCACAAACAAGCCGGTCTCCCTGCCCGCTTGCGAGCGACTAAAAGCCGTTTTCACGGCTACCCAGAGAGTTCACAAAAAGAGCATAAAAGCCTCAAGTGTAATAAATGTGCCCACAAGCATGTGTTCACGTATACACACAAGCACCATATGCCCCGGGTCTCACACAGAGCCCATTCTCACGGAGCGGTCACTAACCGCTCTAGTAGCAGAGAACATAAACACGCCCACGAGCCCGTGCGCGTGTCCCCCCTCTGCTCGCTCTGTCACACGGCCCATAAACTCCTCTCTGAGTGTAAGTCCCGTTGCCAACCACATTATAAGCGCGCCCACACCCAGTGTCCAGCCCGCTATGTGCAGCAATCAGGGCGAAATCGCCATTCAACCGCTAGCCGCATGCTGCGAAGCGTGGGAAGCCATCCCCGGCATCTCCCCGTGGGTTTTAAGCATCATAAAGAATGGCTATCGATTACAGTTTCGTCGCTGCCCGCCACGCTCGTGCGTGCGGCTCGAATCCACTGTCAGTCCGGCTGCTATGAACACGTTTCGCTCAGAAATAGCCAAGCTGCTGCAGAAGGGCGCTATAGAGAGAGTCCCGCCATCTATGACCGAGTCGGGGTTTACGGCCGTTACTTTCTGGTTCCCAAGAAAGACGGCGGCCTCAGGCCGATCTTAGATCTCAGGGCTTTGAACAAAGCGCTCATGAAGAGACCGTTCAAAATGCTCACAGTCAAGAAACTCCTCGCGCACGTCCGCCAGGGGGACTGGTTCATCTCTCTAGACCTGAAAGACGCCTATTTTCAGATCCAGATAAACCCTCATCACAGGCCATTCCTACGTTTTGCCTTCGAGGGTCAAGTTACCAATATGCCGTTCTCCCGTTCGGCCTATCCTTAGCACCCCGTACGTTCACGAAGTGCATGGATACAGCGCTCGCTCCCCTGCGAAGTCAGGGGCTGCGCATTCTAAACTATCTGGACGACTGGCTGATTCTAGCAGATTCCCAGACGGAGCTTCTGTCGCACCGCGCAGTTCTCCTCAACCATCTGGAAGCGCTGGGGCTCTCTGTCAACTGGACAAAGAGCTCTCTCCAGCCCAGTCAAACTATTTCATTCCTTGGAATAGATTTGAACTCGATCACAATGACGGCTCGCTTATCCACACAGCGCGCGCGCCGTGTTCAGCGTCTAGCCGCCTCTTTTCAGATGGGTACCCACACATCCCTGAAATCCTCTCAGAGGATGCTGGGTTATATGGCCTCAGCCTCCGCTGTGCTACAGCTGGGTCTTCTGCACATGCGCCCCCTTCAACTCTGGTTAAAGAGCCGCGTATCCCACCGCGAGTAGACTACGGGCCGCCAGATGATCAGGATTACTCAGGCATGTATCACTGCACTGCAGCCATGGTCAGTAATCGAGTGGTTTCAGGTGGGCGTTACCATGGGAACCTTTTCTCGCTGCTGTTTATCCTCCCGCGCATACACGGTCACCACGTCCTGATTCGCTCAGACAATATGGCCGTGGTATCATACATCAACCGTCAGGGCGGCGTCAGATCCAAGAATCTCTTTCATCTGACGCGCCGCATCCTGTTGTGGTCCCAGAGTCACCTGCTCTCGCTCAGAGCGACGCACGTACCGGGCCATCTGAACGACGGTCCAGACATGCTGTCCAGGAACCTTGTCTCCCCCGGAGAATGGTCCCTGCACACTCAAACAGTCCAAACACTGTGGCGCCTATTCGGCAGAGCGGAGATACGCTCACTGCCCAATATTCTTTTCAAAGAGCGAGGATGTGTTAGCCCAGGATTGGCCCCGCCGCCCGCTCTATGCTTTTCCCCCGATTTCTCTGCTACCGCAGGTCATTCAGAGAATCAGGGACTCACGCCACTCGGTGCTCCTCATAGCCCCGCGCTGGGAGAATCAGATTTGGTTCCCGGAGCTTACACGGCTGTCACAGACAGCCCCGTGGCCCATTCCAATCAGAGCAGATCTCCTCACTCAAGCCTGCGGCTCGATCTGGCTCCCCATCCACAGCGCTGGGCGCTTCATGCATGGGTGACCAACGACTACGCGTCGAATTGCCAGAAGGGGTTCTAAACACGATCAAACATGCCAGAGCGGAATCTACCAGAAAGCTCTATGCTGCAAAATGGTCTGTGTTCTCTAAATGGTGCACCGACAAAAATTTGGACCCACGGACGTGCGAGGTTTCGTCTTTGCTCGTGTTTGGATAAGGGCAGGTCCCCATCCACTCTTAAGGTTTACGTGGCAGCCGTCGCGGCGTTCGTTGAACCCCGGCGCGACCAGTCTTTGGGCAAAGACGAGCTAATCATCCGCTTCCTCAGGGGAGCCAGAAGGATGAACCCCCCTCGCCCCCCCACGGTGCCGGTCTGGGATCTTTCTATAGTTCTAGAAGCTTTGAAAGCCCCACCGTTTGAACCACTCGAGTCCGTGGAGCTAAAATACCTCTCGCTAAAAACCGTTCTTCTGACGGCACTCGCCTCAGTAAAACGTGTGGGGGACATTCACGCGCTGTCTTCGAGCGCCGCGTGCCTTGAGTTTGGACCGAATGACTCCATCGTCATTCTGAAACCTAGACACGGTTATGTTCCGAAAGCGATTGGTACCCCTTTCAGGGCGCAAGTGATCTCTCTATCGGCGCTGCCTGCATCCGATAGCGAACGTGACTCTGATCGCCTCTGCCCGGTCCGGGCTCTCAGAGTGTACACTACACGTGTTGCTGCGTTCAGACGCTCAGAGCAGCTGTTTGTGTCGTTCGGTGGCCGCACCAAGGGGTTAGCCGCCTCGAAACAGACTCTATCCAGGTGGATAGTAGACGCGATTGCCTCTGCTTATGCCGCTAAAGACCTGCCTTGCCCTCTGGGCATCAGGGCTCATTCCACCAGAGGCATGGCCTCATCGTGGGCATGGTCCTGCGGAATTTCCATTCACGACATTTGTGTGGCTGCGGGATGGGCCTCCCCCTCCACTTTTGTCAGATTTTATAACTTGGAAGTTCCCGCCTTACAGGCTAGAATTCTGGCGGTCTAGTACTATACAGCTCTCCTATAGAAAGCCGCACTATCGGGAGTTCCATCACAACCGGCTCACCCCTTGTGTTCCCCTATGTGCTTATGCATTATACGTTCACACCCCCTTACGCCGGCCGCCTTAGGGCGTTTTGCACTAGATGATAACGGCCGCTATGCTGGCCGCCTTATTATCTTCATCCACTTATGATTCCCCCGGTGTTTTTCCCCCCTGGGATGCTTAGTGGTTACTCAGTGCGCACGGCGTTGACCAGGTGTTCCCGTTGCGTAAGCTAGCTTACGCAATACGAGAGAACCTCTCGTAAGAGAACGAATCGGTTACCTAACGCAGTGGTTCTCAAAGTGGGGTCCGCGGACCCCTGGTGGTCCGTGAGCTAAAGCCAGGGGGTCCGCGAAATAATTTATAACAACCTAACGTTTTTTTCCATGCTATGAGTCATGTTTTCTTTATAATCTGAAAACATGCTGTTTATTCCTAAGTAACTTATATAAAGCATTTAACATAAAACAATACAAAGTAGACACTTAAAGTTTTCTATAGATAGATAATCTATGTCTTTGCGTCAAGTAGACTATTCGCTGCTGTTGATTTTGCGGGATGTGCGCCAGAAAGGAGACAGAGAGACGGCATGAACCCGCATCCGGTTCTTTTCTGTATTTTTAAAAAGCATGACATTTTGTAGTTATTTATAATGTATACACACATAAAAAATGTACACTTTACCGTTTCGGATGATGCACTCTTGTCTTAGCTATGACCATAAATAAGAGTATTCCTGTTTCCACTGCTGAGGAAAAATTCCCATGTAATTGCGCCCCGGCGTCTCGCGTGCGCGCACAATAGTCAGTTCTAGCACTGCTACTGTAGATTTGACATTAGAAGTCTGATCATTATCAAAATAAAAGTGCATAGTGACAGGGCCGTACCCACAACTGAGGTTGCAAGGATGCACATCGCGATGATACTGACCTTCTCGTCTGAGGTGCTTCAGCAGACTAACAACGATAGATAGCTCGTCAATGTCAAAATGTTTGAGTCGGAGTGAACTCAAAGTTCCCGGCACGACGTTTCAGTCAACGGTCATAAAGTGCGAGATAAGATGTAGGCCTTAATTAACATAAACTAAACAGCTGTTTTAGATAAAAGTTTTAAAAAACGACTGAAACAATCAGTTTGCAAAGTATTAATCAAGCTCAACTTTAACAAAGGAAAAGCAGGTCAATAGAACATACTGTGCCCATGAGATTAACATTATGGATTCATATATTTAACACTGTATGTTTTTTTTAGCTAATTAGCTCCTATTAAACCTATTAAACATAATGCCATTATCATTGTATTTATAGGCTTATGGGCTTTATTTGTGTGCAGAATAGGCCTAATTATTGAAACATTTCTCTTTTAAGGCCATTCCTGATTGGAATATGTGATTGTGTTTCGTGACATCTTGACAAAAAAAAAATTCTACTTCTACTAAATCTATAGTTATCCAATTGTGGGGCCTTAAAACACCTTAAAATGCACATGTGTAGATCAAGAACATCAAAAATTCCTAAGTGAGGGATCCTAAGTGATTCCTAGCAAGATCACTTTCGTTACCTCAGTAGGCTATTTAGAAATTCCTGCATAGTACCCTGGGTGGAGACCATTCATTTTGTGCAAAAATATTTCATTTGCCGCTCACACATTAACTTTGTGCTCAATAACTTATAAATATGAGGGGGGTCCTTGGAATTTGTTTTCCCCTGAAAGGGGTCCCTGGCACCAAAATGTTTGAGAACCCCTGACCTAACGTAACCTCGGTTCTCTCTAGATGAGGGAACGAGTATTGCGTTCCCGGCCGTGCTTGCGCCACCAGCGTTTCGCTTCATGCTGACAGAATCGACGAACGAGCCTGGGAGAGCTACCTTTATACACTGTAGCCACGCCCCTTTTGGCGGGCTGTGACGCAGTGAGCGAGCGCCGTCCGCTCATTGGCCGCGGACTCAGCGCCGCTCTCCCATAGGTTCGTGCATTCTCTCTGAGCGAACCAATGAGCCGCTAGCTCGCCCGCTCATGGTCTGCCTCAGAAGAGACTGCGTTGACAATGACTACAAAATTATGGAATAATTATAGCTTACGCAATACTCGTTCCCTCATCTAGAGAGAACCGAGGTTACGTTAGGTAACCGATTCGTTATACCTTAAGCTTACTCTAACTTATGCATTTCTAACAGCTTGTTATATCTTTAATAATGTCTTTTGGATTACATGAACATCCCAGCAAACAATATTACGTTGTGACGACGTCACGTGCTGGTCATTTTTAGTCACACTTACGTTAGCATATGACGTCGCCACAACTGTCAAAGTGAAACACCAAAAGATGTCGCTACGACGTCGCCAACCGACAACGTGACAACGTCTTCAGTACGTCACTTTGCGACCGTGTTATTGGTCGCGGATTGGTCATTTGATGACTTTTTCATTATATATTCATTCTGCAGTGGTTCTATTGACAACCATTTACCTGCCACTACTGCCACAGCAACATCTATAATTGTGGTTCTTGTTCAGAACTTGTTTGTTTCAAGTAGCTTTACTGTTCAAATTGTGACATTTTACTCAAACAATTGGTAAAAACATGTTTAAACATTCACTATTGTTAATGTTAAACATGTTAAAAAAACATGTAGAATAATTGAAAAAACTGAAAAGTGTTTTTGCAGATTTTATTGAACATAATTGAATAGACACTATAACAAATTGGGGGGAAAATGAACAACTATACATTAAAGCAAAAAAATAAATGTCACTATTTAAAACACTTTAAAAACAAATGAGAAAAAATGAACAACTGTACATTAAAGCAAAAAAAAAAAAAAAAAGTTTAACACACTATTTAAAACACTTTAAAAAGGTCTTCACGTCAATTGCTGGTTATTGGAGACACCCCTCGCTGCAGCCTGTAGCACGATGACGTAGCTGGATGGTCCAATACGTGTTGGACCCTGTAACGCGCGCATGCGCACTAGTCAAGTCAAGTCATCTTGATTTATATCGCTTTTAACAATTTAAATTGTTTCAAAGCAGCTTTAATTTAATGTAACAGATTGTTTTTGCTTTATAGCGGTTCATGAATAATGTTATTTTACAGCTAGTTAGTTTTGATTCTGTCGAAATGAATTTGCTATTAAATTAGGGGATGACACCGTTCTCTCTAAACAGACTTTAAACGCGATCCTGTGATAAACGCTGATGGCACATGCACATTAATAATTCATAGGCCTAGTTAGTGTAGAGAGTTGGTGAACAATCGTTGATCTTCCAAGAATGGTCACGAGCGAAGCTCTTATGTTCAGAGCTTTTAGAATAAAACTTTTTTTTTAATAATTGCGACTTTTTCCTTACAATTTCGAGTATACTTTTCGCATACTGACTTTATTTCTCAGAATTGTGAGATATAAAGTCAGAATTGCGTGAAATAAAGCCTCAATCGCATGTTATAAAGACATAATTGCTTGAAATAAAGCCTCAATCGCATGTTATAAAGACAAAATTAGGTGAAATAAAGCCTCAATCGCATGTTATAAAGACAGAATTAGGTGAAATAAAGCCTCAATCGCATGTTATAAAGACAGAATTAGGTGAAATAAAGCCTCAATCGCATGTTATAAAGACAGAATTAGGTGAAATAAAGCCTCAATCGCATGTTATAAAGAATTGCGTGAAACTAAAGCCTCAATCGCATGTTATAAAGACCGAATTAGGTGAAATAAAGCCTCAATCGCATGTTATAAAGACAGAATTGGGTGAAATAAAGCCTCAATCGCATGTAATAAAAGACATAATTGCTTGAAATAAGCCTCAATCGCATGTTATAAAGACATACTTGCGTGAAATAAAGCCTCAATCGCATGTTATAAAGACAGAATTAGGTAAAATAAAGCCTTAATCGCATGTTATAGAGAACGAATTAGGTGAAATAAAGCCTCACTCGCATGTTATAAAGACAGAATTGCGTGAAATAAAGTCACAATTGTGTACTATAAAGTCAGAATTCTGACCTTTTTTCTCGCAATTCTGAATCTATAACATAAATGCGAGTTTATTATTACAAGATTTATTTCCCCTATGCTGTTATTAGCCTATTTTAGCATTTTCCTTACTTATTCATCAATAGTTACTTATTATTATTTAACAGTATTATACTACACAGTTTGAACATCATCTCAGTACAATATTGAGCTTACATATCACTTAAAACAAATGCATTCGAATTATAATCAGAGATCGGCACTGCGCATGCGTAAATGACGTCACCAAAACACACATCCATCCACTACGTATTGGACCGTCCAGCTACGTCATCGTGCTACAGACTGCAGCGAGGACCTCTTGGGTTATTGTCCTGTTGCTGGACCGCCACTTCTGGGACTGACTGCACCTAGACAAACAATTTAAATAAATTGAGTGAACAGAACTTCAAGATTCAATGTCAAGATTTTGTATTGGTACACTGTACACACTATTGGCAAGTGCAAAAATGAAATACTATACTCATTCCTTCCTTTAAATGCGTATGAGTATATGTTAGATGATATTAATATTTCCCTTTAAATGCTCATGAATACATCTTCTCCAACGTTAGTAAAAGTTACACACACATCTATCACATCTTAATGAAATAAAAGAAAACATATAAAAGAAAATAAAGATCGTATATGAAAGAAAAGAAACTTATATAAATGTAAATGCAAAATTAGCCATTACAACGCTCATCCTGGACTTGCTGTCATAGCAACAGGTCCGTCAGCTTGAACCTGCTCGCGAGCAGGCTTATTTCATGTAAACAGGATTAGATCGCGGCTGATACGTGAAGTCCTTTAGCGCAGCGCGATAGTGTAGCTTAATTTCTGAGATTTATTTTTGTTTTCTCGTGAAACGATCGTCGTGAGGGTGTCGTTTAAATACATTATTATTTTGTTGGAAATGCACATTAATGTTCGATTCGATATCGGGTTTCAACAACAGCACAAAATGTTTGCATTGCCCTAAAATTATTTGCGAGTGGCTTCCTTTACACTATTGGAGATGCGGAGAACTTGATAAGCTTTCTGTCGTGCCATTCACAAGTAGTGCTCTTAGTTTTTTTTTTTTTTTTTTTTTTTTTTTGCCAACTTAGGGTATATTATAATTTTAATGAAGATAATGCAATCATGATGACCATGCCGATTATGACTTACAGTCCCTCAGGCTTAACTTACGTGATTGGTGCCATACACTGTAGACTACACGTTCCCATCAAGGCCTCAATGAAGGGATTTTGTGAGCAGAAAGGGGGCGTATACAGTGCAGCCAAATTACTATTACAATTTTTAATATTCCAGATTTGGAATATTATATCACTTTTTTTAAAAGGCATTTGACTGAGTAAAATCTTTTAGATGGTGTGTGACCATGTTCTATATCACAAATCAGTGTGAAAGCAAAATGGCCAGGATCTGTGCATGACTCAAAAATTTTAAGAGATTCACATTTATGAACATTATTTGAACATGGTAAGGAAAATTATAAATATCAAACTCACGGTATTACATACACTTATGCTGAGAACTGCATTTTTCCATTAAACAGGTGATTACAACAGGATCCTGCATGGAGACAGGTGTTTTATGACCCCATTCCCTGACCCAAACCCCAGACCAGTTACAATGCAGCTCTAGGACAAGGGCACACAATGACATGAGCTTTGGCCAACTAAAGGGAAGATTTCAGGGTCTAAAAACCCTGAGGGTTGCACCTGACAGGGCCTGTGACATTCCATGTGCCATATTACACAACACTGCCAACATCAGAAAAAGAAAAAAAAAATGTTTAATTAAGCCTAAAATAAAAGACAAGACAAATTTGCAAAACTCTATTTGCTTATAGTTTTATTTCAATAGTTCTTTGTAAAGAAAAGCCAGTTATTCAGTCATGTTTTTAAAAGATATTATGCAAGGTCAGCAATAGTACTCTATGTGATTTTACTCTGAAGTTTATTTTGAAGCAACTCTATTTCTAGTGCAATTTTTTCTTAGACAAGTTCTGTTTCTCCCCCTGATTTTTGTTTTTTCAAAATACTCTATTTTCTGTTGAAGACTCATATAGGGAACAAATGCAACAAATAAAAAGCAAAAGTTGTCTACACTGCCCACCCCTGTATCACTGCTGTGTGCAGACTCTTCTGTAGGCCTTTCCGTACATGTGGACTCCTGTCAGAAATAATAGGCATAGGCACAAGTAGAAATCAATTAAAGCCATCAATTAAATTAAAGTACTTCCTCCAAAGGACAGTCATCTGAGAAGTTTTCTTCACTCTCCAGTGCAATGTGATTGATAACTCATGGCAAAATATGTTTTACATTAACATAAGTTCATCAGTTTTTACTTTCACGAGACAAAGCAATTTATCATTACTCAAGATTTAACAGTTGAAATGACTAAACCAGCCAATTTGGATTATAGGTCTACTTCATTTAATGCAGCAACAAATTATTTCACAGTGTACAAAGATAATTTAAATCTCATTTCCCAGTGATGTAGGTGTTGCTGCTACTGGTCCCTGATGTGGGTCTGGAAGAGCTGAACCCAGGGATGCCCTTCACAACAGGGCAATTCACATTCAACTCAAGGGTCAGCTCTTCTGCCAGGGTCAGGAGCATCATTATTTTTATTTTTTCTCAGCATTTTTCCTGTTTGCTTTCATAAACAGACAATCATTTATTTAACAGTGCCTTTTTAAAAGAGACTAGTAGGCCTAAAAGAGACCTATAAGACCTAAAATTACCATTAAGTAGAATATTTTTGTACTTCACTTTCACCATGTCCATTATTATAGTGTGGTGACTCGACATTACAATGAACAAAGTAATTATGAAATTATGAAAATAAAAATAAAATAATAATAAGTTATTAAAACATCTAACATGGCCACCACAAACGCATTTAATTTGTCTTCTAGTTTTGCCAGCACTGTCTCCTGGCTTTTGCACACTTTGAGGTGTTCCCTGGCGTTTTAATTAAAGACTGAAATTCGGCATAACCTTGCTTTAAAAGCGCTTGCTCTGCTTGGGAGAAAAACGTCTCGGTTACGTATGTAACCCTCGTTCCCTGAGTAGGGAACGGAGACGTTACGTCAGAAGTGACGGAGATTGGGGGTTTCGCATAGAAAGCCAATCCTCTTCGAGTATTTAAACACGAGCCAATGGCATGCAATGCCTTGGGGCTGCGGAAATTTGCATAGCGTACTCCGCCCTACTCCGTGAGTATAAAAGGAGGAAGTGAACGCAACCGCAGTATGTCTTCGCTGAGGAGCCAAGACTGAACTCGGCGTCTACCCAGCGATACAGCAGAAGTGGCAGGGAGACGTAACGTCTCCGTTCCCTACTCAGGGAACGAGGGTTACATACGTAACCGAGACGTTCCCTTTCGTAGTCACTTCGAGTTACGTCAGAAGTGACGGAGATTGGGGGTCTGTGCCATCACGCCATCTTCAAGCTGTCTTCCAGTGCCCTGCGAAAGACTGAACCCCCGAGCCTTACCTCTTTTTTTTTTTTTTTTTTTTTGGGGATCCGACTTTGACACAGGATTACCAAGGTACACTGGGAAACATATCCCGAAGGGGACATGCTACCAGCTGCCTACCGAAGGGAGGACTTATGAATACACATAAGGCCACATAGGAACGCATATGGAACACTGGAGTACCAACCGCAGGTGGCTACTGATTTAAACTCCAGGGGTGGCAGATGGCTTGCCAAGGGAAGACACATGCTCAGAGAGGCTTACAGTGGATAATACACATGAGACGGTTACCATGGGGAACCGTGCGCATGGAGGCACCTAGCTAGCATCCAGAGCAACGCAGTGGTGCCCGCATCGTCGGTGCTGGAGGACTCAAGACTTCAATGGAAGAACTGAGGAAATATCGCACTTATCCAGTCCGGGGAGTGGAGTGGCGAGCAAGCGAAGACACCTGAGCGGATCCAGAACTGGCCGAAACGAGTACGTGAGAGGATACCGGCTCAATTCGCAGATTATAGAATCTGGCGAAGGTGTTGGGTGTCGCCCAGCCTGCAGCTCTGCAGATGTCTGTTAGCGAGGCGCCGTGCGCTAAAGCCCAAGAGGAGGCCACACTCCGAGTGGAATGGGCCGTCACACCAAGGGGGCACGGAAGGCCTTGCTGCTGGTAAGACAAAGCAACGGCATCCACAATCCAGTGGGACAGCCGTTGCTTTGAGAGAGCCCTTCCCTTCTGGCTCCCTCCATGACAGACAAAGAGCTGGTCTGAGGTCCTGAAACACTGCGTTCTGTCGACATAGGTGCGGAGAGCACGTACCGGACAGAGCAGTGCCAAGGCTGGGTCTGCCTCCTCCGGGGGCAGCGCTTGCAGGTTCACCACCTGGTCCCGGAAGGGAGTGGTGGGAACCTTGGGCACATATCCAGGCCGGGGTCTCAGGATCACGTGAGAGTAAGCCGGCCCGAACTCCAGGCACGCTTCGTCAACGGAGAATGCGTGCAGGTCCCCCACCCTCTTGATGGAGGCCAATGCAACCAGGAGTGCTGTCTTCATGGACAGAAACTTTAACTCTACCGATTGCAAAGGCTCAAAGGGATGCCTCTGCAGAGCACTTAAAACTACCGAGAGGTCCCAAGAGGGTACGAGGGGAGGACGAGGCGGATGCAGCCTCCTCGCTCCCCTCAGGAACCTGATGACCAGGTCGTGCTTCCCTAAGGACTTACCTTCCACTGCTTCATGAGAAGCGGCAATGGCCGCGACGTAAACCTTAAGGGTGGAGGGCGACAGCCTGCGCTCCAACCCTTCTTGCAGGAAGGAAAGCACGACACTGATCGAACATCTCCGGGGGTCTTCTCCGCGAGAAGAGCACCAATTGACGAAGAGGTTCCACTTCAACGCATAAAGGTGTCCCGTGGACGACGCTCTTGCGGAAGTGATGGTTGCCGCCACCGCAGGTGGCAGCGAACTCAAACCTGCCTCGTCCCGTCCAGGAGCCACACGTGCAGCCTCCAAGATCGGGACGAGGGTGCCACAGAGTGCCCCGTCTCTGAGAGAGTAGGTCTTGTCTCAGAGGAATAGGCCAAGGAGGTGCTGTCGCGAGGAGCATGAGATCGGAGAACCACGTCTTGGTGGGCCAGTAGGGGGCTACCAGCAAGACCTGCTCCTCGTCCTCCTTGATCTTGCACAACACCCGTGCAAGGAGGCTCACTGGGGGAAACGCATACTTGCGTGGGCCCCGTGGCCAGCTGTGCGCCAGCGCATCCGAGCCGAGAGTGCCGCGGGTCAGAGAATAAAACTGGGCGCAGTGGGACGAGTCCCGAGAGGCGAACAGGTCTATCTGTGCCTCCCCGAACTCGTCCCAAATCAGCTGGACCGACTGAGGATGGAGTCGCCATTCGCCGGAGAGGGGACGGACCCGGGACAGCTCGTCGGCTGCCCAGTTCCGGTCTCCAGGAATGTAAACTGCACGAAGGGACCTCAGGTGCTTCTGACTCCATATCAAGAGGTGGCGGGCGAGCTGCGACAACTGGCGTGAGCGTAGACCCCCCTGGTGGTTGATGTACGCTACTGCCGTAGTGTTGTCTGAGCGGACAAGCACATGCTGGCCCTTGAGCAACGCTCGGAAGCGGTGCAGGGCGAGCCGTACTGCCAACAGCTCGAGGCAATTGATGTGCATGAGGCGCTGGGCTCCTGTCCAGGAACCGGCGGCTGCATGCCCATTGCACATGGCACCCCAACCCGTGGTAGATGCATCCGTGGAGACGACGAGATGTCTGGAAACTCGCTGAATAGGGACACCTGTCCGTAAAAAGCTGAGGTTCGACCACGGGAAGAAGGTTCGCCGGCATGCCGGAGTCACTGGGACTCGGAGCGAGCCGCGACGCCATGCCCACCTCGGGACTCGATCGCGAAGCCACAGCTGAAGCGGTCTCATATGAAGCAAACCGAGCGGCGTTGCCGCGGCCGCGGATGCCATATGCCCCAGGAGCCTCTGAAAAAGTTTCAGTGGAACCGCACTCTTGCCCTCGAACTGACGAAGGCCAGCCAGCAGTGAGTGCGCGCGCTCATTCGTGAGCTGCGCGGACATGGCGACCGAGTCTATCTCCATGCCGAGAAAAGAGATCCTCTGCACGGGGCAAAGTTTGCTCTTTTCCCGGTTGACCCGAAGGCCCAAACGGGCTAGGTGCCGGAGCACCAAGTCTCTGTGTTCGCAAGCTGAGCTCGAGAGTGTGCTAGTATCAGCCAGTCGTCGAGATAATTCAGGATGCGAACCCCGTGTTCGCGAAGGGGAACAAGGGCTGCCTCGACGATCTTCGTGAAGACGCGAGGGGACAGAGCTAACCCGAATGGGAGAACGGCGTACTGATATGCCTGGCCCTCGAAGGCAAACCGAAGAAACGGTCTGTGTCGAGGTAAGATGGACACATGGAAGTACGCGTCCTTCAGGTCGATCGCTGCAAACCAATCCTGATACCGAACACATTCGAAAATGCGTTTGGCCGTGAGCGTCTTGAACGGTAGTCGATGGAGAGAACGGTTCAAAATGCGCAGGTCCAGGATCGGTCGTAACCCACCGGTCTTCTTGGGGACAATGAAGTAGGGGCTGTAAAACCCGGACTCCACCTCGGCTGGAGGGACCGTCTCGATTGCACCCTTCGCCAGCAGGGTCGCAATCTCCGCTCTCAGGAGTGGGGCATTGCCACCAACTATCGTGGAGCGAACTCCCCTGAAGCGGGGAGGAGACCGTGCGAACTGAATCGCGTAGCCGAATCTGATCGTTCTGATGACCCAGCGGGATATCCCGGGAAGCACTAGCCAGGCTTCCAGGAAGTGAGCCAACGGGGTCATGTGAACCACAGACGTCCCCCCGGAGGGGCAGCGTGGCGGGTCGACTGGCACGCGTGCAGGGATGACCCCGCTCGGATGCGTCGAAGCCCGCTCCCCGACGGAAGGGACCAGGGAAAGCGGAGCGTTCCACGGGTGTCCGTTCCGCCGGGGGTCTGGCGACAGAGGGGGAAGGGATTGGCGTAGCCCGGGGACGACACTCGCACCCTTCCGCACCCTCAGAGACAGAGAGGAATGTGTGGGCTGACGCACTGGAACGTCGAGCGCACTCATTCCAGTCTGTGGGCTCAGTGATGATGTCAAGTCTTTCTTAACCAACTCAGGGCGCTGCCCACCCGTGGGCGAGCAGCGGGAACTGAAAACGAAAGATTTTCCCCCCGGCCCTCCACCGGGGGCAGGAGGGGGCCTGCTCCCGCCTCCTGGGGAAAAACTCAACTCCATCACTGAGCAGCCCGTATCAGGATCATCGCTTACCTGGCGTTTAGCGGGGTGTGCGGCCTGAGGGGGCTGTGACGCCTGCCGGCGGCCTCCTCCACGCCGTGGCCCGGATGAAGGCTGCTGCTGGGGCGGGGCGGGAGGCAGGGGAGCCGCGGGGGGGCGTCCTCGGCGGCGAGCAGCGGGAGGCATCTGTGCCGACGACTGGGTGGAGGCAGCAGCTGGTCGTCGGGGCAGAACATGTTTGATTGCCTCCGTCTGCTCCTGGGCAGTGGAGACTGCTGGGCAAGAGTTCTCGACTGCACCGCCAAAAAAGGCCAACCTGGGAGAGAAGGGCGTCGAGCAGACGAATCCGCTCAGCGCTCCGAGTGTCTGCCAGGTTGACGCTCCTGGACCACACTAGTGGCCATCACCTGACCAACGGCGCGAGCGGCCACTTTCGTTGCCCTTTTGGAGAGCAAGGTCAGTGGCGGACCGCAAATCTTCGAATGCCGTTGGATCAGTCCCGCCCTCGAGCATATCTCTGAGCATCTGCGCTTGCACAGTGCTCATCGCATGCAAAGCGGAGGCCGCCCGTCCCGCCGCTCTATAGGAACGCGCCGCCATGGCAGACGAGAACCTACAGGCTTTGGATGGGTGCCTAGGAGGACCACGGAGGAGGCGCTCCGTGGACACAGCTGTATCGCAACAGAACGCTCCAGCGGGGGCATCCCAGTGCACCCACGGGCGGCCCCACCATCGAGGGGGGAAAGGCGGGGGAGAGATCGCGCTCTCGAGTGGACAGAGGAGTCCCCCAAGAGCGCGATAACTCCGCATGCAGCTCGGGGAAAAAAGGCAATGGAGTTGGCCGTGGCCCTGCGGCGGCAGCTTTGTCCAAAAACCAATTATCCCTCCGTGAGAGATCGGGGGAGAATGGAGGATGCCACTCTAACCCAATACTCCCAGCGGCTTGAGACAGCATGCCGTCAGCTCGGGATCCGACACGGGCAGCGCTGGCTCTCCCAAAGGGGGCAGTGCAGCCGCATCCTCATCTCCCGAGGACTGTAGCCCGCCTAGTGATGCTGCGATCGACATCACATCATCATCTGGAGCGCTGCTCGAAGCAGCCGGTACCACTGAAGAGGCAGCCGACTGAATCGAACTAACGCTCGCTGGCTCACGCACTGAGGCGGGAGGTGTGGCCCGAGAAATCGTCGGGGCTTTATCCAACACCGTCACCGTTAATTCGCCGGGTCCCCGGTCGACGGGCCCCCTTTCGTGAAGGAAGCCGATCGAGTAAGGGGGACCGGGGCTCTCACTCTAGTGAGATTTTTTTTTTTTTTTTTATATAAAAATATATATTTTATATATAAAATATATATATATCTTTTTATATATATATATATTTTTTAACCTCAGTGTGGAGATGGTCATGTCCCCATAGCAGGAACATGAGTCATCCACGAACGCTGCTGCTGCATGCTGAATGCCCAGGCATACAGAGCAGCGATCGCGACCATCAGATGACGACAGAAATCGACCGCATCCAGAAGAACACGGGCGAACCGTCTTTAAAAAGACGTGCCGCGTGTAGCTCTTTTACAGAGAGGAGGAAATTCACTCTTTCAGCGCTGAGGCGACCAGGGAGAAGCGCAAAGTCTGGCAGACCACTGCACAGATCGCAGGCAATGCAGAAACTCGCTGGGTACCGCCGTCACACCAACACTGAAGAGGACGCTCGTCTCGAAGAGTCTTGTAATAGCTTTCAGGAGTGAAGAGGTTCTCTTGGCTCCGAAGCGAAAACATACTGCGGTTGCGTTCACTTCCTCCTTTTATACTCACGGAGTAGGGCGGAGTACGCTATGCAAATTTCCGCAGCCCCAAGGCATTGCATGCCATTGGCTCGTGTTTAAATACTCGAAGAGGATTGGCTTTCTATGCGAAACCCCCAATCTCCGTCACTTCTGACGTAACTCGAAGTGACTACGAAAGGGAACTGGGCGTGTTCTTTGGCCATGCTGAACAGCCAATAGCAGTGTTGCTGATCACCGGTTCTGCTATCGATACATGTCCCCTTTTAAACCAATGCGAGAACGCGCAGTTCTCTCAGATAACTCAATCCAGCGATACTAATCATAAACAACAGGTGTGTTCGAAGAACCCAATTAGCCGGATCATGATTAGCACGAGCCCCTGGCATTCTTCGTACGTTGCTTAAAACATCCGAGATCAAATGAGACATCTAAGATGATATCATTGTGCTAATCATGATCTGGCTAATTGGGTTCTTCAAACACACCTGTTGTTTATGATTAGTATCGCTGGATTGAGTTATCTGAGATGACTGCGTGTTCTCGCGTTGGTTTAAAAGGGTACATATATTGATAGCAGAAACAGTGATCAGCAACGCTGCTATTGGCTGTTCAGCATGGCCAAAGAACACGCCCAGGTAGCTTGACACCTACCAGGCTACCTGCTACAGACGACTTTCAGCTCACTATGGGGCTCAGATATTCCAGCTCGCAACTCCGACGACTTAATCTCGCAACCACTCCTGGATTTAACATCCCCATCATTAAAGAACTTGAACTTATTCGCCGTCCTTGTTACATCCATAGAGGCTCCGGTCGAAAATTCATCTTTCATAAACAACCAAGCTGCTCTGCTACAAACATCCCATCTGTCTGGTCATCCGTCACATGTATGACGCGCCATCAGAGTACCGTCGCTCCGGCTACCATCAATACTAGAAATATCGCGAGACCTCTGCACTCCAGTATGGGATCCTCGCATTTTCGGCTGGATACATTTCGTGGAGTGGATTCCAGTCTGCGTGGAGTAGATTTTAATGTTTTTACGACCCATACAAAGATTCACCCCACAGTCAATGGGCAAAATCGAACTTTTCAACACTCAATCCATCAATAATAAATCCACATTGATGGAAGAACACATCTGGGAGAAAGGACTTGACTTTATGTGTCTGACGGAAACCTGGCATCAGCCAGAGGTTTACTCTGCCCTAAATGAAGCCTGTCCCCCCGGCTACAGTTATTTGGAGGCAGCTCGCAGCACTGGCCGCGGTGGTGGCCTAGCTGTCATTTACCGACAGGATCTAGAGCTGTCCCCCATGATACTGCCTGCAACATCTTCCTGCGAGTGTCTTGCATTTACACGTAAGCCCCCCTTCCCAATGACTGTTCTCCTTATTTACCGGCCCCCTAAACTCAACTCTACTTTTATCCCGGAAATGTCTGATCTCCTTACTACACTCTGTACGACCTATGCAATTATAATAATCCTGGGAGATATAAACATTCATGTCGACACCCCCTCACGTCATCCTGCTGCTGATTTTCTTCAGCTATTAGACTCCCTCGATTTACAACAACATGTTGATCTCCCCACACATTCTAGGGAACACACACTCGACTTGGTCATCTCTAACTCCGCCCTCATTAGCAATCCACATGTTTATGATCTCGGTGTTTCAGATCACAAGGTTGTGTCAATGCAATTGCCCTTTCCTTCACCTCATACCAAACAAAGGCGGCAGATTCATTACAGAAAGCTGAAAAACATCAATGTAGATGTCCTGACCCAGGACTTTAAACATCTCTTCTCCGGATTTACTGACTTTGTTTCTGTAGCTGACTCCGTGGATTTTTACAACCAGTCCCTGAGCAGTCTTCTGGACCTCCACGCCCCCTTAATGTCCAGGTCAGTCTCATTCACGCGCTCTGCAGATGAAGGCGGCTGGGCGTGTCCTTGAGCGGCGGCTAAAGGCCTCTGGACTGACTGTTCACAAACAGGCGTACAGGGAGCAAAAGAGGGTATATGCAGAAGCTCTGAGGGACGCACAGTCCAGGTTTTACTCCACTATCATCAATAACAGCCCTGGTAACTCCAAACAACTTTTTTCAACAATAAACCACCTTCTTAAACCCCCCTTATTCTCCCACCCTGAGACCACTGAAGAGAGGTGTAATATGCACATCACTTTTTTCAAACAAAAAGTTAATAACATTCGCACAAACATCTCCGGCACTGCTGTCCTGCCCCTCACAACGGCCGATCCACCGTTTGAAATTGTCCAGCTCCTCTGTTCTTTCTCTGATGCCACACAGGAAGAAGTGGAGGATGTTATTAAAAAAATTAAGCCGTCCACCTGTGCCCTGGACCCTTTCCCTTCAGCCCTGCTGAAGGCCAACATCTCTGCCATTTCTCAATTTATCACAAAGATCATAAACCACTCCCTCCAGGTTGGTCATATCCCATCAACATTAAAGACTGCTGTCATCAGACCTCTACTGAAAAAAACCACCCTGGATCCAGAAGTTCTCTCCAACTACAGGCCCATTTCCAATCTTCCATTCCAATCAAAGGTTCTGGAAAAAAGTTGCAGCTCAACTCCATGTTCATCTTAAACACAATAACTTGTTTGAAAAGTTTCAGTCTGGTTTTCGCCCTGGCCATAACACAGAAACAGCCTTGGTCAGGATCACCAATGACCTCTTGATGGCAGCTGATACTTGCTCTCCCTCTCTGCTTTTCCTACTAGACCTAACAGCTGCTTTTGATACAGTAGACCACAACATCCTCCTTCACCGCCTGCAATACACCATTGGACTCTCAGGAAATGTTTACAACTGGTTTAAATCATACCTGAATGGCCTTGCTTTTGGCTTGCTTAGTCTGGGTTATTTAGTATTTAATATTTAACAATATTATTGATCTGTGTTGTACTACTTTCATGTTATCACTGTGAAGCTGCTTTGATACAATCTGTATTGTGAAAAGCGCTATATAAATAAATGTGACTTGACTTGACTTGACTTGAATGGCAGAACTGAGTATGTCGCCCTGGGCAAAGCCAAATCACACACTCATAATGTCACCTGCGGTGTCCCTCAGGGCTCTGTGCTGGGCCCCACACTCTTCTCCATTTACATGCTGCCTCTTGGCAAAGTCATTAGCAGACATGGTATATCATTCCATTGTTATGCTGATGACACACAGTTGTATCTCAGGACAACCCCCACTTCTTCTGCCCCCTTGTCAGCATCCACACTGAATACCTGCCTGGAGGAGATAAAGGCGTGGATCAAGCTCAATTTCCAGTTAAATAGTTCCAAAACAGAAGCCATCTTAATTGGCACACCCCATCATCTCCGCTTTTCCACCATCAGCAGTGTCATGTGTCGATGCTTTTTTAGATGAAAGAGGAACCAAGTCGTCTTGCTGGCAAAGAACTGTTTTATTAACTGACTCGTATAGCTACAGCTAAGTTACTCGAGCATAACACAGTCACATGTATCACGCGCTTTTCTGAGGCGCCTCACTCACGTCACACATGCGCGACTCCCACAATCTGTAGTTACATATCACAACATCTCCCCCCTTTTCAAAAGATAAAGCTTCACCAGTTAAACAAGATGTACTACACATCAAATAGAGATAAACATGAACATAACAGTCTCTGGGTGGTCGATGAATCACGTCAGCATACTTATTGTGATCTCTTGATCTCAACTTAATTTCTATTTATCCTGTCAATTATCGGATCTTAGCATAACAATCTATTCCCATGAAACTTAACTCAAGAACATAATGTAGCTTTTAACTGTACTTATCACTCAAACAGAAATACTGAGGAACAGTATGAAGATAAGTATCAATAAGTGTTCAAGTGTCTCTATATCTATGAGGTATTCTGACCTCACGACCTCTGGATGTCACTTGAACAGTTCTCTGAGGGGACGGCTGGTGTGGTGAACACACCACAGGTGAATCTTTCGGTCTCTGAACTGAAGCAGGGTCACCATGACTGGGTCTGGCCACAGAAGGAGGGCTGCTGGGCAGCTGCAGTGGAGATCCCTCAGACTGTTGCTGCTGGTCTGGAGAGTCAGCAAGCTCCGGGACTGCCTGCAGATGTCTTCTATTGCGTCGCAGCACTGCACCGTTGTCTGTCTTTACGATGTAAGACCGGGGCTCGCTGCACTTGCTAATGACTTTCGCAGACATTTTCCACCCCTTTTCTCCATCCAATTTCACTCTAACGGCCTGCCCAGATTGGAGTTCAGGAAGTGGCAGAGCAGAGTGACGGCGATCGTAGAAGAACCGGTAGGCTGATTTAGCCTGAGCATCCTTCTGCTGAATTTGATGTCTGCCCACAGGAGAAGCTTGTAGTTTTTCTTCCAACATAGGAAGTGTGGTCCTAATGTCTCTTCCAGCCATAAGTAAAGCTGGGCTCACCCCCGTAACAGCGCTAGGGGTGGCTCTGTAACACATTAGAGCGAGATATGGATCAGGCTGCTTCAGAATGCGCTTAGCAGTCTGCACAGCTCTCTCGACAGCACCATTTGCTTGGGGGTAATGAGGGCTGGTAGTCGTATGCACAAACCCGTAGCTTTGGCAGAAGTCTTGAAACTCACCCGAGGTGAATTGTGTGGCATTGTCGCTCACCAGCTCCAGCGGTATCCCCCATCTTGCAAACATGCCTTTGAGCCTGGTAATGACCTGGTGGCTGGATGTTGAAGACAGGTGGGAAATTTCAATGTCCCTGGAATAATAATCAGTCACAATGAGATAATTCTGTCTTTCCAGCTCACACAAATCTGCAGCAATCCGCTGCCAGGGTCCCCCAGGTAAAGGTGTGGTGAGGAGCGGTTCCCGTCTTTGAGTGCGTCTATTTTCGATGCAGAACTTACATGTTGACACTGTCGTTGTAATCTCTGCACTGATACGAGGCCACCATACTGACATCCTAGCTCGAACACGACACCTTGTTAGACCTTGGTGTCCCTCGTGTAGCTGTTTGAGCACTTCTGACCTAAGTGCAGTTGGGATAACCAGTCGATCTTGATACAACACTAGTCCATCGGTCTCAGAGAGGTGAGCTCTGGCAGAATAATATCCATGCAGGGATGGAAACAGCGATGTCCTTGGTGGCCATCCATTTCTAATGAACTGCACAATCTTTTGCAGCTCTTCATCCTCTAGTGTGGCGGAGCGGATTTTGTCAAGTTTTTTTTGATGAAACAGGCGCATTCTCTACCACTGACTCCACATATGCTTGAACGTCCTGGTCAGTGTGTTCATCACTACTGTCAGTCAGTGGACTCCTAGAGAGAGCATCGGCTATGATAAGCTGCTTTCCCGGGACGTGCTCAGCCACAACATTGAATTTCAGTAGGCGCATTAGGAGTCTTTGGCACCTTGGAGGGACTTTGTCCAGGTCGTATGTATTTATGAGGGGTACCAGTGGTTTGTGGTCCGTTTGTAGAAGGAAGTTTTCCATGCCTTGCACATAGCGAGCGAAGCGCTCACATGCCCACACCCCCGCAAGACACTCCTTTTCAATTTGGGAGTATCTCTTCTCTGCATCTGACAATGTGCGGGAGCCGAATGCAACTGGCCTTAACACACCCTCGTGTTCCTGCAATAAAGCCGCACCTAATCCATAGCTGCTCGCATCAGCGCTGATGACAGTTTTTCGGTTGACATCATAATATGCAAGTGCTGGTGCTGACACGAGCATAGCTTTCACTTTCTCAAACGCCGCTTCTTGAACATCACTCCACACCCACTCACTTTCTTTCCTGAGCAGGGCAGTGATAGGATGCAGCTGTGAGGAGAGGCCAGGCAGGAACTTTCCAACATAGTTGACAAGACCCAGGACCTGTTTAAGCTCCGTAACATTGGTTGGGCTTGGCATCTGTGTGATGGCTTTAACTTTGTCAGTGTCAGGTCTCATGCCTTCTGCACTTATGAGGTGGCCAAAGTACTTTATTTCTGCTTTGCCAAAATGACACTTGGCCTTATTCAACTTTAAACCACTGTCCTTTATGGTCATCAGAACCGCATCAAGACGGGTGTCGTGCTCTTTCCTTGTTGCTCCATAAACAAGTATGTCGTCCATTACTACGACAACTCCATCATGACCCCTTAATAGTGTCGACATCTGTCGTTGGAAGATTTCTGGAGCCGATGTGATACCGAATGGCAGCCGTCGGAAACAGAATCTTCCCATTGGGGTGATGAAGGTAGTCAGCTTTTGGCTTGCAGCATCCAAGGGGATCTGCCAAAATCCGCAGGAGGCATCAAGGGTAGAGAACACTTTAGCTCCGGCTAGCTTGGGAGCAATATCCTCTAATGTTGGCATGATGTACCTCTCTCGCTTAACCGCCTTATTTAAGCGTTTTAGATCGACACACACTCACACTTGCTCCTTGTTCCTCTTCACGACTGGAACCATCGGGGCACACCAGTCAGAAGGCTCTGTAACCTCCTCAATTATGCCCAGGGCCAGCATGCGTTTAAGTTCCGCCTCTACTTTGGCCAGGAGGGGGAACGGGATGCGACGTGGCGTCGTCAGTGAGTAGGGCTCACAGTCAGCTTTAAGTTCGATTTTTACGGGGTCGCACTTGAGCAAACCAATATCCCCAAACACCTGACTTAGCATTACAGTGTCCATCCCGTCAACTCTCATGACCAGTCCCATTTTTGTGGCTACACTCCGTCCAAGGAGGTTGTGAGAGTATGGCCCTTTAATTACAGTTATCCAGAATCTGTACTTTTCTCCTTTGTACTCACTTGTTGCCAGGAACTTGCCAATACTCTTAACTTCGCCACCGGGGCTGGTGATGGGTCCTTTCGTTGCAGTGACCAGGCGGGGGCGCTGTGGCAGTCTCATGAATGCAGCCTGTGATATAACACTGATATCCGCCCCAGTGTCTATTTTGAATTTCACAGTGCTGCCATTAACAGGTAAGTCAACGAGCCACTTATTTTCTGAATCAGGTTGATCCATTATGTCTGACACATTTTCAGTAACTTCTCCAAGGAAAAACAGCTCGTCTGTGTTAGTGGTGCTGCTAGGCATTGTAACAACCTCTTTAAGCATCCTCGTCTGACAAGCTGCCTCAAAATGTCCAATTTTATTACACCTTCTGCACTTTTTATTCTTTGCTGGGCAAGGATGCATTTTACCATGTCGTCTGTTACAGCGGGAACAGGTAGAATGCTGTTTAGACTCACTGTGTTCTTGTTTTTTCTGCCATTGTCCCTCGTTACTGCTCCTTCTGCTGTGGAACGGCCGCCTCCCCTGTCTCATGGCGTCTACTGCACACTCCGACCGCAGGCTCTCATTCTGTTGCTTTATTTGTTCGCTTTGGCGCGCTATTTGAATAGCTCGTTCAAGAGAGAGATCAGGCTCGAGCTGTAATTTCTGTGAAACATCGTTGTCAGATATACCAATAACTATTCTGTCCCTGATTTGCTCATCTTTAGTGTGCTCAAACTCACAGTACTGTGCCAGTTCATATAAACTTCTTACAAAAGCCTCGACTGACTCACCAGGCTTTTGTGCTCTCTTGTGAAAACATGCTCTTTCTGTATCACATTTCTCTTGGGCACAAAATGATCGGAGAATTTGGCTATCACCGTGTCGTAGTCCAATTCCGGTTTACTTTCCTCTTCATCTTCTCCGCCGTCATCGTACACAAAGGAATCATAAATCGCTTCCGCCTCTCTCCCCATTGCGTAGAGAAGCGTGTTTACTTGCACTTCACCGCTATCCTTATCCAACTTTGACGCCACCCGAAAGCGGTCGAAACGTCGGCGCCACATCGGCCATTCCGCCGGCCGCGTGAAGTCAAAAGAATCCGGAGGTCCGAGCTTCGCCATGTCTTATTTTCAGAGCGTGAAGTCGGCCACTTCTGACACCATGTCATGCGTCGATGCTTTTTTAGATGAAAGAGGAACCAAGTCGTCTTGCTGGCAAAGAACTGTTTTATTAACTGACTCGTATAGCTACAGCTAAGTTACTCGAGCATAACACAGTCACATGTATTACGCGCTTTTCTGAGGCGCCTCACTCACGTCACACATGCGCGACTCCCATAATCTGTAGTTACATATCACAACAAGCAGTATCACTTTTTCGGGCCAAAACATCGCCCTTTCCACATCTGTCACCAATTTGGGTGTTAAAATAGACTCTCAACTCACCTATGACACCCACATCAAACACCTCTGTAAGACATCATTTTATCATCTCAAGAACATTGCCAAACTCCGTCCAACACTTAACCTGGCAGATGCAGAGAAGCTCATCCATGCCTTTGTGTCCTCCAGGCTGGACTATTGTAATGCACTCCTCATCGGGATCTCTGGCAAAAGCATCCAGAGGCTACAATACATCCAGAACAGTGCTGCCAGGATCCTGATAAGGGTGCGCAAGCATGATCACATCACGCCCATCCTAAAATCTCTTCACTGGCTCCCTGTCCCACTCAGAATTGAATATAAGGTTTCCCTCCTCACCCACCAGTGCATTCATGGACATGCCCCCCTTTACCTACAGGAACTCCTCCAACATCAGAGCTCCTCAAGCACTCTCCGGTCTGCAAACACAAACACCCTTCATGTCCCCAGAACCAAGCTCTGTAGCATGGGTGGTAGGGCCTTTTCGTCGGCTGCTCCGAAGCTGTGGAATGCCCTCCCTGATCACCTGAGGGCCCCACAGACTACAGATGTTTTTAAACAAAATTTAAAAATGTACCTTTTTAAAAAAGCTTTCTACTAAATGTATTTTATAGGGACTAGTGATGGCCGGTTCGTGAACGAATCGTTCTTTTGAACCGGTTCTTTTTAGTGAACCGGTCGAACCAGTACACTAAATCGGACTGAATCGTTCGAAACAGTTCGCGTCTTGCGTCAGCGCTAAACCACAAGTTACTAAAGTTACTCACTTTCAGACATGCCTGACAGTCCCTCCGAATCGAAATAAACCAATATCCATTAGTACATTTTATTCAGTAACTCAAAAAGTTCACTGAACGGAGACATATGTTGTGCTGAGAGAAGTGATGAGCACGAGCAGCTGATACTGCGCATGCGTGTACTACCGAACATACAGGTACAGCGGTCGGATAACCAGTACAGAACCGAGAACTGTTTCTTTCGGACACGTTCGACATATTGAGAACTGGTGAGTTGATGAGCTGAGCATGCGTGCATTTTTTTCTGAGGGACGAAATGTAGGCCTACGTTTCCATGTCTTTAGTTGAACATCAGTTGTAACAAAATAAAACATTTATCACATTACTGTATCACTGTATTATTTTAACGATTGGAAATAATGATTGGATTCTAAAACTGTTTAATTACTAAACATTTATTATTATACTAAAATAATATTTTCAGGAACAGCTCATTTAATTTCTAAGTAACAATATAAATCATTGATGTTAACTCTTGCCAAGGTATGGTGCACTGCTTAGTAAATGTTTATAATGTGTTAACATAACGTTATGTTAACACATTATAAACATGATGTATACTGTATAGGCTATACAGAAGGCTATATTGGAGACAGACATGCATCGATTTTTTAGTTTTGTCGACTGTATATTCAGGTTTCAGCTCAGCACACAGCTATGCTATGGTTCTCGAGTCGAGAACTGGTTGTTGCAGTTCTTAAATCACTAGTACAGAACCGAGAACTGTTTCTTTCGGACACGTTCGAAACGGTGAACCGATGAGCTGGAGATACTGCGCATGCGTGATAGCACCGTCTCTGAACATAACTTTCTTTCGGCCGGCTGATCCTGTGCTGATATACGAGCACACAGTAGTACGGGTGAACCCAGGACTTAAATGAGAGGGCGAATCGGCGAAATGTAAGTTTATTTAATAACAAATAAAATGATGAAGACCATTAATGCATTTTATATATTTAAAACATGTAAAACATCCGCGTTAGCACATGGCCTAGGCTGCAGCAGGGTTCGTTTTCAAAATGTAAATGTAAGAAACTTATCCAAGATGATTATGACAATGCATACTATTATTTAACTGAAGTTGTGATTACAAATGCCATTAATTTGAAGTATTTTTATCCGCCGGGATGATAGAATTGACGTCATTACGTGATGACGTAAAAGAACTGGTGAACCGGTTTTTTGAACCGGTTCATTAAAACGAACTGTCCGAAAGAACCGGTTCGCGGAAAAGAACCGGACTTCCCATCACTAATAGGGACCTCCCCCCCCCCCCCACCTCTTTTAAACTTACTATTGATTTTGAGTTTTTAATTATATTACTATATGGCCTGTAGCACTTTGAGATTGCTAAAATGTAAAGTGCAATACAAATAAAATCTAAAAAAAAAAAAAAAAATCTATTAAATGCACCAAACAATGGCAACTTCCAGAAGCAAGTGGAGCTCATGGCTCAGTTTTATCCTGTCCTAAAGGAGCATGTTGCCAAGGTGGAAGGAGGAGCGAACCATACATCATACCTCTGGAAAAATATCCAAAATGAAATCATTGATTGTATCAGTGAAAGGATTGTGGACTCCATTGTGTCTGAAATCATACAGTCAAAATATTTTTCAATAATTTTCGACTGCACTTCAGATTTGAGCCACAAAGAGCAGTTCCTTTAAAAGGGAGGGGTTTCTTGAGGCATAAGAAACAACTGGAGAAGGCCTTTCAGCCCTAATCTTAGGGAGACTTCAAGAGTTACGCATCCCATTTGAAGACAGCAGGAGGCAGTCATATGATAATGGTGCAAATATGAAGGGGAAGAAGGCAGGTGTTCAAGCAAGACTACAGCAAATAAACCCCCGTGCACTATTTGTGCCATGTGGAGCACACACTGTTAATTTAGTTGTCTCAGATGCAACAAAGAGCTCTGCAGATGCAACTGGCTACTTTGGTTACCTGCAAAAACTGTTCACTTTGTTTTCTGCTTCCACTAAAAGGTGGTCCATTCTCCAAAAGCATGTGAACACAACACTGAAGTCCTGGAGAGCCAAATTAAAGGGATAGTTCACTTTGAAATTAATTTTTGATATGTTTTAGCTTACCTCAAGGGCATCCAAGATGTAGGTGTCTTTGTTTCCACAGTGTTTTCAATTTTGACATTTTTCAGTCAAACCGTTGTTGTCTATCAGTCATACACTGGAGGCTAAGGGGGTCCACCAAAAAGCATGCACAGAGAAGTCAAAATTAAACATAATTTAATGACTCGTAAATGCAAGTACACATTAATGGCCTAAGACACGAAATGAGTGTTTTTTGTGAGAAAACGAACAGTATTTATATCCTTTTTACCTCTTGTAATCACAGTGACGCCCAAGTGATCTGAATCAGTTGTGCAATGTCCAACTGAACCGAACTGAATCAGTTCAATTTTACGCCGGAAGTGATCGTTTGCGTGTGACGTCACTCAATATTTACACAGAGATTTCGGAAGATTTACACAGAGATTTACCTTTTACTAAACATATATAGATATACCGAAATCGTCTTCCATTGCAATTTCCCATTGCGATATCTAAATATGTTTAGTGAAAGGTAAAACTTCCGAAATCTCTGTATAAACAAAGAGTGACGTAGGCGTGCAAGCGATCACTTCCAGCGCATGCGCAGACCAAAGCGCCCATGCCGTCAGATCATTTTGTCTTGGCTATGATTACAAGAGGTAAAAACGATATAAATACTGTTCGTTTTCTCACACAAACCGCTCGTTTCGTGTCTTAGGCCATCAATGTGTACTTACATTTACGAGTCATTAAATCATGTTTAATTTTGACTTCTCTGTGCATGCTTTTTGGTGGACCCCCTTAGCCTCCAGTGTATGACTGATAGACAACAACGGTTTGACTGAAAAATGTCAAAATTGAAAATACTGTGGAAACAAAGACACCAACATCTTGGATGCCCTCGAGGTAAGCTAAAACATATCAAAAACTAATTTCAAAGTGAACTATCCCTTTAACAGTGTGGCGGCTGTAAGGTTTCAGGCTGCGAAAGTTAGAGATGCCCTCATTGAGGTGAGAGACAGACAGCACAGCAGACTCAGTCATAAAAGTAGAAGCACAGTCTCTAGATGAAGAAGTTGGTTCATACCACTTCTGCATTTGCACTGTTGTCTGGTATGACATTCTAGTAAAAGTCTAGAATGTCAATAAACTGCTACAGTCATGCACTTGGATGTTGCTGTGGATCTCCTGAAAAAAGCTGAGGTCTCCCTTGCCAGTTACAGAAGCACTGGTTTTGCTGATGCACAATCCTCTGGTGAAGAATTGTGTGAGGAGATGAATGTAGTTGCTGCCCTAAAGCAGAAGAGGCTCAGAGTGACCAAAAGGCAGTTTTCCTACGAGGCTCCTGATGAGCAGCTTAGTGATGCACTGAAGAGAATGGAAGTTTCTTTTTTCAATGCAGTTGTTGATGTGTGCATTTCATCTCTAAGAGAGAGAACAGAAATGATGGGTGACATTGCTAGCAAGTTTAGTGTTCTCACAAACTTCCCTGATCTCCCAGCTGATGAGCTTGTGAAGCAAGCTAAAGAACTCACCCACACCTTGACCTTTGGAGATAAATCAGACTTAGATGCGGAAGAACTGATTGTGAAGATGCAATATTTTCCAACTTGGCCGAAACCCAAAATGACAACGCTTGAACTGCTGGTGTTTCTTGAGGAGAAAAACCTTAAGGAAGCATATCCCAATCTATGGATAGCACTGAGAATTGCCGTCACCACTATAGGGTGAATTCAGTGTGATTTAGACACTTTTTGCCATTGAGATTATGGAAAAATTTTCCCTCCATCAACCTGAACATCTATATATATATATATAGGTTGATTGGGAAGGACACTTTTTCCAATTAATCTCATTAATCTTATCATCAATAACATATTATTCAATTATTCAATATCATTTTATTCAAAATTAACAAATGATTGTTTTAACACTATTTGATGCCATTGGTAGTATACGACGATCAATATTCTTGCTTCGGCATACCATGTTGAACTCCATCATATCGCAGGAATGCTAATCATTTGATCTGAAGTGAACGCTATACACGACCGCGTTTTCCGAGCCGATGCAGAAATCCCGTCTCTTCACCTGCTCAAACCGCACCAGGAACGAAAGATAGGCTATATAGCACCGTCACATTTATTGTAATGGAAACTTGTGGACTCGATCTTGAAGTCCTGACAGGCTGGAGTTTTTGCAATCTCCACAAACACAATAATTTACCATGACGATGATAAATTAAAATGCAAAAACTAACGAAAGCACACTGACTGACGAGTGCTCTCACTGAACACCAGCCTACTCTCCACTGAGCCGAGGCTGCAGCTCCCTGATATGACGTCAAATGACGCGATGTTCAAAAAAAAGCCGTTTTTACTAGCAGTCCAAGAAACACTCACTTTATCTTCTAAATTAGTGCCCTTATGTTGTTTTAAAAAAATTTAAATCCTGCATTAACTTTTCATATGGTATTTTCATACAAGGTTATCTATAAATTTCGATTTTTTTTTAACCTGCAATATGCTCTTTAATCCCAGGTGATGGTTCTTCCGTCGAATTACCGCACCGTCCCAGGGAGTCTCTCACACGCGATGACCAGGGCTTGGCAATCACTCACGCGACAGGCATCCTCTCAGTGCTGAAATGACAGCTTCAGCAAACCGACAACGAACAAAATCTTCGGCTTCAAAGTTCACTATTCAGTCTGATTTGTGTGCACAAAACTTGAATAAAGTCCAACTGGCAAATATACAACATTTGTCATGTTATATTTATAGTCTAACTACTAAAAAAAAATGAGCAGGGGCCTCATGCACAAAGACTTGCGTTGAATTCATACTAAAACATAGCGTACGATCAATGCTGTAAATGTGCGTACGCATAAAAAAAAACCCTGATGTATTAATGTCTGCGTACGAAGGATCCCACGCATATTCTCTTTGTACATCCCAATGGGCTTTATGCCCAGCTGCTCTACTTCCTGAACTTCAGCCAGCTCCTTGTTTCCTGTCTGCCATTATTGGCCAAATTGATTAATTCAGGTGTGCTTGACCTCAGTAGTCATGGCAACAATAATCAGACACACCTGAATTAATTAATTTGGCCAATAATGGCAGACAGGAAACAAGAAGCTGGCTGAAGTTCAGGAAATAGTGCAGTTGGGCATAAAGCCAATTAACGTAAAATTGAGCGCACATGAACGAGCACAACGCCCCACCCAGTCTCCTCCCCCAATTAAATGAATTTAAATATGGTAATAGTCAAATTTGGCGAAAGAAACCTGCAAGAAAATGGCTAAAGAAACCTGCAAGAAATGAAATTTCACTGAAAATGTCTTCTATGTGAATATATGTGAAAGTGTAATTTATTCCTGTGATCAAAGCTGAATTTTCAGCATCATTAATCGTCTTCAGTGTCACATGATCCTTCAGAAATCACTCTCATATGATTATTTAATGATCAAGAAACATTTATGATTATTATCATCAGTGATGAAAACAGCTGTGCTTCTGCTTAATATTTTCATGGAAACCGTGATCAAACACATGTAGAAATCTTATAATCTTTTGTAACATTATAAATGCATTTACTGGCACTTTTAAACAAATTCAATGTGTCCTTGCTGAATAAAAATTTTACTTTCTTTTTTTTTACCTTTACTGACCGAATTAATGAAGTTTATTTTTTAATCCTAGTTAAGCCAACGCTGCCATTGCTAGACGGGTTTGTACATGCTCTATGTTCTTACTTAACTGCATAGAATATTTAATATTTTAATAAGACTCGTGTGACATAATTTGTAATTGATACATTATTTGACATATTATTAAGCAATATCTGACAGCTGGTGGTGCGATAGAACAATTCGTAGTGTAATTTTGCCACTTCACTTTATTGCCTCTAGGAGTCGCCAACGGACACAAATCAAGGCAAATGTACGTACGCCAGACATGAAGTTTACTTGGAGGAACGCACATTCTTACGTTAATTTCACTGTTAGTACATCTGGCCGTGAACGTGAAAACTGGCGTACGTGTTTTTGTACGTACGCAGTGTTGATACATGAGGCCCCAGGTCCCGCAACTTCTCCTCAGCTCGTCCGTTTTTTTTCTCCGGTTGCGACCTTTCACCTCACGTCACTCCATCCATACAAAAGTCATATTAGTAAAAGATATATATATATATTTTTTTTAACACCAAACATCAAAATACTATGTTACATTACACATTTCACTTCACCAATGAAATACTTTAAACAAAAACTCTTAGAATAAATTACTTAAAACACATACTTAAAACAAACACAATTGTATTCAAAACTACAACTCCCATATACCCCTTTTCTTGCCTAAAATGAATAAAATGGATATGAACAACAATAAATGTATTTGTTTCTTGTGCTTACTTCTAAATTCTAATATTTTATAACTTTAACGTAATAGTATTTAGCACTATTTAAATGCTTTTTAGCCCTGCGCTACACCCGCCCCCTTCTGAAAGCTAGCATGTCCTCATAGGTCATTTAGACATGATTAAAGCAGAACTAAGTAACTTTTTTTACCTTAATTGAACAGCTTTGGAGTCATTGTAATGTTTATATTACTGATTTCGTGTTGAATGGTGATCGTCTCGCACCCCCCTGGTGCCTGTGAGCCGCAAAACCTGTGTTTAATGTTTGTATTTCTTGTAATTGTGACCTCGTGAGTCGGGATGTTTGCTATTGTCTGTTTGTTTTTTGTTTTTTTATTATGCTCGCTGTCTGTTACCGGCTTACTAGTACGTTAGATACTGTAACTTAGATGTTAGCATTTTCATTAGCAAACAAACTTGCTTGTTTTCTGTAAGTTAGTGTTTTGTCCGTCCCTCTATCAGGGTTTATTTGTGTTTCTCAGATCGCCTATAAATCGATATGAAATTCTACAAATTATGCATTAGTTTAGCTTGTCGTCAGCCTCAGAATTAGTAATGTTATATACTGTGCTGACTTGATATATAATGCATAAACCGACACGAGAGCTGCTAGCTAATAATGCAACTTTTTATATTTATTTAATCACATTTACACAAACAGAACTATAAGTAAACGAGAAATTGCATTGCAACTTAACACATGCAACTCTGTGCTAGTTTGACCTTGTGTAGAAATGATGTTGATAAAAGATTGATACATTTTCATTTTCATTTTTAGCTACAAGCGTTGGCAAGTGTCATCAACTCCGAGTAAGGGGCACTCCAGACCACCAGTACCACCGGTCTCAAGCTTCAATAATAAAATAAACAAACTTGTAATAAACAAATTAAACGTGTTTGACTTTCTTTGGTCAATCGTTACGATAGACAACTCGGATCACCAGAAAAATGATAGAAGAATGTAACGTAACATTTGTTTTGATAATGCATAATCTAAGTAGCTATAGCTGTAGGCTAAACTAAAAATAAATAAATAGCGGAAATATTTCTTATAGTATTGATTTTTAACCATAATGTTACTGATTACGTTTGGTAACACAATAAAAATATACACTATCTCAACATAATAATATTGTTCTGAGAATCATACCTCAGTGGACATGGCTCGGGCGTCAGTTTGGTTTGAAATGTGCTGGGGACAGAGAGGCATTCGGAAGGGCATTTTCAAAAGTGCTGGGTACAATAACGCATTCATTCTTTTTTTCTCTTTCGAGTAGGTCATGTTTTGAAAGACGATGTCCTGTAGCTTCCTGATGCACATAAATAAAAATAAGCACAATGTCCGAGTATAGTGAGTATATAGAAAATATACGCCCTTGATAGCATGTACAGTGATGGTCCGTCCAGAGGTAGAATTCTACACTCGAATAGTTTTTTTTTCCCCTCATCAAAACCAATCATTTTTATCAGTGGTTGAATTGATATAATGTTTATCAGTGGTTTTATATGTTTTGATGAGGGGGAAAAAAATATACGAGAGCGGAATTGGAATTTCTCTTGAAAGGGAAATGCAGGAACCTAACAAGGGCTAGGTTTAGTGTATGTTACAGGGGCCCACAATTATGGAATGAGCTGGACCCTAATTTAAAACAATCTGCCTCTTTAGCAATATTCAAAAAGAAATTAAAGCAACAATTACTGGAGAGATATAATTGAGGGTATTGAGGGAACCCCTCTCCTTTGGTATGAGGATAAATTTAATTTGAAGAACAAAGGTACAATGACTGTCTGTTTTTATCTCTTGAAAGTAACTGTATTCCAAATACTCATAATTTAACGTTTATTTGCTAATGGCATCTAAGTCGGTCCGCTCTGGTCACCAATGTTAGGTGGGTGGGGAGGTGTTGGTGGTGGGATGGACCCCTATTTATAAGCTATTGCTTCTTGGGGATCCATTTTCACAATAGCATATATCTGTTTTCCTGATCAGTTGTTGGGAAAGTTACATTGAACTATGGCGTGCTATAGTAGTAGTTGCAATTGTAATGTGTGATGTACTGCATAATTTATACTGCTTCTGTCTATACTATTCATACCCCAACAACTGCTTTTGTTGAAGTAAAATGTACTGAGTTATTGTGAAATAGATAAATAAATAAAAATAAATAAATAAATAAATAAATTAGAACCCATGAGAAAAAAGGACACGTTTGTGTGCATTTTGATTTCTGATTTCACCGGAAAGAATCTCCGCCACGGATTGAAGCGCGTTTCTGAGAGAAGGTAACACATTTCAGTGCTAGATTGCCTGTTATTTAACAAACAAATGAAACGAATGCTGTTAACTGGAGATGATCTATTTGCATTGGTACATCTGTGCCGCGAGATGTTTCAAAAGTGGTGGGGACAAATAGACCCTGTCGTTCGCCTATGACGCCTATGTTCGCCGGCTTCTCTGAAAACAAATGCACATGGCCTGAACGAGATGGGAGGGGAGGGGAGGGGAGGGGGGGGGGTTGACAACGAGTTTGCGACAGTTTTCTCATATATATATACTCCGAAACTGTAGGGGGAGCTCGAGAGAGAAACCTGCGAGAAAACAGCAAAGAAGTTCCCAGTCTTACTGAGCGCTGCTTTAAGTCCTCTTCTTTCAGGGCAAGGATTAGCTAGAGAGCATCTAAAACATTGGGCCATGGGATGACACCAAACTGTTTTGCACTTCCTCTTCTCAGTCTCTCGTGTTACATGAACCACATTAAGGGGCTTATCGACTGGCTTCCCTGGCTCATCATACGTAAAGCGTGTCACAGGTTTTATCTGTCTTTTAGGACGTCTTTCACAGGTAAGCTCTTCCACAGGCACTTCATCTTCACCCACTTCACACTCAGCAGGAGGTTCTCCCCCTTCAGACTCTGAGGCGTCCACAGGGTCTGGTTGTGGACTAGTTCCGGTGTCATCCTCCACAGGTGTTTCTCCCACTTCTCCAACTTCCTGAGGAAGGCTTTGCTTCACGTCATCAGACACTGGGGTACTTTCAGGTAGGATTTCTCTCTCAGGAACAGCAGAAGGTATCGATCTGAACAGTTCACTCACATCATCTCTCAGAGGGAAATATGACCCATTATGTTCCTCATCAGATGAGGACCCTTCGAATCCATCTTCAGCATTCATTTCTTGGACTTCCTCCTTCCTTGTTTCCTTTCTTACCCGTTTCTGATTTGTTTGGGTACTGGTCACAGGACGATGAGGGGTCTGTTTGCTCTCTTCAGGGATTGGCAACCTCACAGACTCTCCTATGGTTAACAGGTGGTCTCTATGAAGTGTCCGTATGCCTCCCATTCCTCTTTCAGGTTTCAATCTATAAACAGGTAAGTCTGGCAATTTCTTCACAACAATGTATGGCAATGGATTCCACCTATCCTGTAACTTGTGTTTGCCTGTCAATCCCAAATTCTTTATCAACACTGTCTCCTTGTTCCAGACTATAATGTCTCACTCTTCTGTCAAAGATTTTCTTGTTTCAATCATGGTTCTTTTGCGAAGCTTCGGATGCAAGTTTGTAAGCATTCTGCAGCTCTTTTTTCATACATCAATGGGCAAGCGGGCTTCTAGCCAGTAGCCTCATTCTTTGTACAGTTGTACGCGTGGACTAATTGACTGATGCTCTGACTCCATTGTGACCTTTTTGCAGGATCCAAAGTTGCTAGCATTGACAGTAGCGTCCTGTTGAATCTTTCTGGTTGTGCATCACCTTGTGGGTGGTAAGGTGAGGTTCGAGACTTACGGATGCCTAACATCTCCAAAAGGTCTTTGATAAGGCGACTTTCAAAGTCTCGCTCCTCATCGGAATGGATTCGCGAAGGTAATCCATAATGCACAAAGAATTTCTCAAACTGGGTCTTGGCTTCAGTCATTGCTTTTTGATCTTTGCACAGGAAAGATTGGGCGTAGTGTGTGAAATGATCTGTTATGACCAACACATTTGCGATCCCTCGCGAGTCCGGCTCAATAGACAAGAAGTCTATGCAAACTAGGTCAATTGGACCTGTACTTGTGATCTGACCCAATGGAGCAGCTCGTTGTGGAATTGACTTCCTTGCGATGCATCTCCCACAGTTCTTGACGTAACTCTCAATTTCAGTATTCATTCTCGGCCAGTAGAATCGTTCCTTAAGGAGTTCAGTCGTCCGTTCAACTCCAAGGTGTCCAGTATCGTGTAGAGATCGCAGGACCATCCTACGGTATTTCTCCGGTAAGACTACCTGTTGTCTTTTGTCTCCAGACTGTTGGTTCACAACTCTGAAAAGAAGATGATTCTTCACAGCCAGCTCGGGACTTTGTCTTTGCAGGAGCACTATGCTTGGATATTGATTCTTGGCCATAGACTAAAACCGGCCAGTCTCGACTGCTTGCACCGACACGGTGCGATCGCTGTTGTCTGTCCATTGAAGAACATGACAGCCCGCGTCTGTTTTGGAACTATTGGGGCCTCCATGAACCACGTGACAGCCTTGCGGCGACATCAAAGCGCGTCGTAACTCTCTCAATACATGGCTCAACCAAGAGAAAAGCTATGAAATTAAGAGAACGAACTATTTGGATAATTTAATGCTCATTCATGAAGTAGCGGTTCTAGGCACGGGCGAACCGGGCAGTTGCCCAGGGCAGAATTTCTTCATGTCACATGGGGGAAGGCACGAGCAGTTAAAAAAATCCTCTGTGCCGCGAAGTTTTTCTATTTTTTATCATTTCGATTCAATTATTGGCAATGGCGCCCTGCTTGCTGAGAAGGTGCCGTGCGCAGAAGCGATGTCAAGGGGATCTCCTGATTAGTTCACGTATCGCGTCTTTTGCGCGCTCGAGGTCGTTATTTCAAATCCTCTATGTTTCAAATAGGCGCACGCTCATTATGCGCTCAATGGAAGCGCGCTCATAAACTTTTCAGTATGGGAGTGCACGTGCACCAAACACTTGGGTGTTTTTTCTTTTCTCCGTAAATAGTCTACAGGGGTTGGACAATGAAACTGAAACGCTGGCCAATGTTGGAGGTTTCACATCTATATGCTTGGCGGCCAATCTTCAGAGTGAAGCGCGGGTGGATCAGTGATGGTTTGAGCTCCAATATCATGACAATCTTGATTGTATTTGATGGACACGACACTGCCGAGGACTACCAAACCCTTCTGGAGGATCATGAGCACCTGATGCTCAAACCGTGTATCAGCATGATCATGCACCAACACACACAGGAAGACTTGTGACAGAAGGGTTTGATGAAGATGAAAGTGATGTTGAACATCTCCCATGGTCTGCACAGTCACCAGATCTGAATATTATTGAGGTGTTTTGGAGGAGCGAGTACACCAGCATCATATAGTGACCTGGACACTGTTCTGGAAGAGGAACGGCTCATAATCCCTCTGGCCACTGTGAAGGACTTCTATCTGTCAATTGGTGCTTTATTTGGATGCAAAATGAGGCCCTCATTTTGCAATAACAAATTATTACACAATATTATTATACAATAACAAATTATTGTGTTGTAAAACCAGGTGTTTCAGTTTCATTGTCCAACCCCTGTAAATCTTTTAGCAGAGCTACAGCAAGCGTTTTTCTGTGGTGGAAATACATTAGCTACTAAAACTTTGTTGTTGTTGTGGAGAGCGCAGTGTAATGAAGGGGGCGCTCGAAGGGGGTCTCGCCCTGGGTGTAATTCAAAGTAGAACTGCCACTGCATTCATGGAAAAAATATATTAAAGTGCAAGTCAGTGATTCTGATAGTGTTTTGGCCAGCAGAGAAGGCCTTGCTGGCCCTGACGGCTCACCACTGTGAGATACAAACAGGTCCGATTTTAAGACAGTTTAATCTGAAATCAATATATCTTGTCCCCATAATTATTTATGTGTCGAAATGTTGTGCAAGAAGTGGTATGACTGTATACCGTATTTTTTAAATGTATGTCTAGTTTGAACTTGACGCGCTAGCAACTGGTCTCTGCGGAAGCTTTAATAAAAATACATAATAAAATATTTCAACTCAGATTAATATTTTCTGTCTAATTATTTACTTATATGGAAAGTAGCCGTGTAATAATAAATTTTACCTCAGCTTTGCGTTGGGGTCCTGATCACCCTTGTCGGGGGTTATTTTGAGAGAACCACCGCCTGGATGTACATTATCCCTTACTTAACTAATGCATAATTCAGGACTCTTAAAATGTAAAGTTAATCATGGATTAGTGTGTTCGTGCTTAACTAATGCTTAATTGTGAACAAGTTAATCATTCATCAATCCTTAAAGGTGCAGTGTGTAGATTTTAGTGGCATCTAGCAGTTTGGTTGCCAGTTGCACTATTAGCTCAGCCCACTGGTCACCCCTCCCTTTCGAAGAAGCTACGGTGGCTAAAATGGGACAAACATATCATTGTCTGAGACAGCAGAGAATAGCTAGAGTAAGCCAAGAGTGTGTAACATTGTCACTGTTTCTGTTTCTTTATCACATCATGGATAAAGTTTACAAAGCCATAGTCAGGTGAGGATCAAGGGTCTTAATATATAATATAATAATAGTAATCAGTTGATTGCCTCACGAACGTAACCAGCACATTTCTCCCCACATAGCAAACCCATAATACAGCAAGGGAAAAGGACCACATGAAACTATGCAGCTATATATTTTTTATAACAGGGTAGTAAAAGTTTAGCTGGCTAATATGAGCTGTTATGCCGTAGGGCTGTGGCTGAGCTGGTTAAAGCGCAAAGCATTATTTATATTCGACACGTCCGCATGAGCCCAAAGGTATGCGCGGCAAAAATGACATGATTATAACATTGTGCACCTCCGCATCCCTTACACACCAATTACTACACACAAATTAATAAATAATAATTAATAAAAATATTTTTTTTATATTTTTTATATTAGTTTTTTTCTCTAGTTTTGAAAACTCTTTGCGATCGACTTAAAATGCTTCCAAGATCGACTTGTCGACCGAGATCGACGGGTTACCTCCCGTTACTGGTTTACAGTCAACAGTACTAATCAGCTGATTGTCAAAGCCATAACGCAGCGAGGGAGAAGAACTAAGTTACATGAAACAATCCAACTACATATTTTATTTTTATTTTTACCACAGACAAGGGAAAAGTCACTACTCACGGTGTCTATGGCAAGCTTTTAGCTTTCTGCGGCTTCTCTTTCAAGGTAGTGACAAAACGCACTGTGTAGCGTTGTTTGTTCGCTGTCTGCTTTGGTAGAAACATGACGTCACAATATGTCAACCTTCATAGAAGGGGGTGCCCGTGGTTATGTAGATATAAATGTCTAATTCTAAGATACTAAAAACATAACGGTTCACTGAGTAAGGTCTTTATACACTACTGAACATAGTTATGGATCTTATACTGCATTTCTGTCAATAGATCCTCAGAAATATCACACATTGCACCTTTAATATTATTCTGGACCCTTAAAATAAAGTGTTACCCATTTTTGGTTTATTTCAGTTTATGCAATACATGCAGCACTGTAAACTCACAAGGGATTGTGAGTACTACAAACCCTGTTAAATCTATCTCTGGAGTTAGTTATTATCTAACACGTACAGCGTTGTGACAGAATCTACCGAATTATCACAGAAAACATACAAAGGTATTGCAGGGATTGGTAAGGATCTATACCTGCTAAATTCTATTTGGTGAGTGTTAAAAAATAGGAGCTACTGTAAAGATGGATTTGCTCTATGGTGTGCATATTGGAGAAGCTTTGACACTGTGAAAAGGCATGTGGAAAAAGATGTCATGGAACATCTTCCCTTGGCATCTGTCCATTATCAAGCCTAATTTGGGAATACCAGCTGCAAGAGCAAAAAAAATTTACAAAAAAAGTGTTTTGTTTTGTTGTTGTTTTTTTTCACTTGCATGTACTGTGGATGTATCTGTGTGTTTGTATGCCAGCGGCTTGTCCCTGTGTTCTAAAATATCCACCATGAAAGGTCTGCTTGCCAGTATTCTTCTCTGCCCACCATCTGCACGTCTAATGGCAGAATGAGAATTGATGGTTAAAGAAGAAAGTGCATATGATTGAAAAACACTGGAAGAATATCTTTGCTGCTTTCGAAAAATACAAATTTTGATAACTTTTGATAACTCTTTTATCACATTAAAAGAGTACAACGATTTTAACATAGTGCAAAGACAATAAAACAAGACCTCTAATGGTTCTTGTAAATTACTGCACCTGATCAGTATAGTGACGCCCACATCCTCACAGGTTTCGTAAACACGCGCCCAGGTATCCTGAATGATGCCTCGCTCCACATCTGTCAGCGGCTCTGGTTTCTCCCTCCCCTCTGTCTCTTTATCCTCCCTCTCTTTCTCCATGCCACAGACACACCACGGGGTACTTGCGCCTGAAGCAGGCACAGACGATGGAATGAGAGGTGGTGGTGGTGGAGAGGACCAACGAAGTCGGCGGAGGGGGCAACAGAAACGCAGGGCAAGAGAGTAGAGAGTGTGCATCCGCCCCCCTCTCACCCTGTGCCCCTCACTCCCCTGAGCAGGCAGGATGATTTCACTACTGAAAATCGCTCGGTGAATACATCTGCTGTCACTGTCTTCTGTCTGCTTTTCCGCTCCTTGTCTTCCACGCTGCTAAGGTCTTTGTCTACCCTCTAACACAGATGTTGTCTGTGCTTGGAACTTCTGGATTTGTAATGACCTCAGACATGGAACGTGTGGAGGAGAAGGAGGGAGCTGAAGAGCTAAAGGGAGGAGTGACAGTGAGAGAGAGAGAGAGAGAGAGAGAGAGAGCATTACAATTCCTGTGTTACCTATCAAGCCTTTCCAAGCTGTGCCTTTACACTCACAGATTCCAAACACACACAAGCTCATATTCAACAGTCACATTCTTTAAAAAAGGTATAACATGAATATGAAGCCTATTACACAAAATAAAACATACATAAATTCAGACAAAGATTTTGTCAAAAAAGTATATATTTTTAATGTTATTATTGTTATTATTATTATTTGTATTTATTTATTTGTATTATTGTTCATTGAGCCAGAATAAAAGATGTCCAGATCTAGAGATGGACAGTCTTCATAGGCGGTCCTAGGGAGGGGCTAGCAGGTGCTTCAGCACCCCCAAGATAGACCAAAGCACCCCAATAGCACCCCCAACCCCAAAAATAATATCTGGAAGCAATTATATTTTGGCTGAATAGAAAACAGTTTACTAATAGAAATAAATGTTTTCGTAGTATTTTAATTAATAAATGATAAAATAATTTAAGACAAACATTTTACTCATTACGCATAATGACGTCTGACGTATATATCAGGTCACGTAAATTGCAATGTATTAGAATTATTTAGAAAGATGGAGCGTTTCCTTCTGTCAAGTAAGCAAACTCGTAATTCTAATTTAGTTTGTGAAAATGAGTAGCCTACATAAATTTACCTCAGCCCGAGGTTGACAACGTTTCAGAATCGGATTTTGACAGTATGGAGTTTGACAAGGAGTCCGTTTTGTGTAGGACAGGTTATGCTCTTTAAATGCTGTAATAACCTATATCACTGACAAACATGCACATGCTCTGATTATGATGTTTTGTATGCTTTATTTTAGCAGGTTACAAATTATTTATGCTATCTAAGAAAGTTGCTAGGCTTTTGCGGCTCGCGCGGTCGCTTTAACGCCGCCTTCACACTGGCAGTTGAAAGCAGCTCCGATGCGGCTGCGAAACGACCGGAAGTCATTCATTTCCTATGGAGATTCGCAGACCGCATGCGAATGGGTCCGAAACGGGTCCGACCGTGTGCGGTGCGAAGAAAATCGTGTCCGTTGGTCATCCGGATGCGTTCAAAATTTTGAACTCGTGCGAAAAGCAAGTTGAGCGTTGCTATGTACTGATAAACAAACCTGAATTATTAACTTTTAATAAAATAAATAATGATTTTATAACGATAAGTTGTCATGTCATTTTTTATTTTCATGATTTTCTAACGTTTATAAGGGCAGTTAATACAATTAAATTGAAGGTAGATATTGAACTATTGACCACTATATCACATTTTTTAGCCGACCTGACATTAAAACGTCCTCAGCAACTTTCCTCACGCAGCATAACCCTCATCAGAGAGATCATACAGAACTGACAGAATCAACCTTTAATCTCTCCGCCATTTTTGTTCTACCCGCGTCTGACGCTTTTCACTGTTTAGTACGACGTCCGTTGGGAACGTATTGCGTATTACGGAGCTGATTTAAACTGCCAGTGTGAAGGCGGCGTAAGCCTTGTTTATACTCGACGCATCCGCAAGAGCGCGAGTCTCCGCTGCCTGCGCGCGCACCTCTCCAAACGGACGAGGCATTTATACTTGACGCGCTCGCCGTTGTGCTATTCTGTGAAACGACAGGGGGCGAACTTGGAGTAATTCTCCTCTAAACCACCAGGAATCAGCAGTGAAGAAGTAGTTTGCCGTTTATTAGTAGTATTAATGGGCTATATGCACGCATAAGTTCCGCATTTGACGCAAGGATGCTCGTCCATTTCCGGTTGTGGAGATTTAAGCGGAGGAAAACCGAGGAAAACAGGATTATGGCAGAGTCTTCAAAATTTACTGTCCTCCCGTCTTTGAAACGAAACGTACATACGTTTAGATGTAATTTTATATATAGTTATGTTTATTTAATATAATTTTAAAAGGAAGCATAAACACAACGAGGGGTGTCTGTTTTATCTGTTTTTGTGACTAACGTTTCTTTAGTATAACCATGGAGTATAAAATTCAATATAAATTCTCGGTATTGCATTGGACTCTACGATCGGCGGAAGTTATCGAGCATCCTTACACCTTCACCGGAAATACCGCCGTGCATAGAGCCCATTGCTAATTCATAAAAGAGTAAATGCAGTAGGTTTATTGTAGCCTACTTTCACTGCATGTAAACTAGTTAAACAACTGAAGCCTTGATGGAGAGTTTTAAACCTTAATTTTACCAGCAGGGCTTAATTCTGCTATTGTAGGCTTATTTTGTAGATGTAACCAATTACTTTAGACAAGTGCGAACTAGGTGCTTAATGCAAATGTGTTGTTCACAAAATGAGATGTTGTGGTCGCCCATCAATGCAAATGTATCTGTGTATAGAAGGATCATAAACATGCTGGTACAGATCGTACTCGGCCAGATTCGGCTCGTAGTCGTCCATCTTCGGATGTGGCGCCGCGCGCAAAGTTACAAAAAGTGCCGTGCACACCGCCAGGCGCAATGCGACCGCCCACACCGCAATGACATCATTTTTGGCGGGCTCCCTTCGTATAAACAAGGCTTTACTCGGGCGCGAGCTTCAATCTATCGCCGTAGCAGAGACTATTGTGTACAGGCCGCCGGATAGTGTTGCCAAGAACTTGCAATGTATAACTATCAGACCAGCCCTCGAGGCCTCAACACTCGCGGCTCACCGGGAAAAGTCCCGACTTGGATTGCCACACTCCGCTACTGACCGGCGGCCACAGTATCACATGTGCTCACTCGTGCTTGCAGCTGTCTCGCTGAAGTGTTTGTGTCGTGAAGCTGCCGCTTCTTTGCTGCGTGCGTGAGGAGAAACACAGTCCATAGGGTGGGACTGGAAGCGTGCGTTGCACACATCGATACGTCTTTCTTACAAATCTGGAATGTGGTTATTCATAAAAGTAGGCTATCGATTCTAATAAATTTAGGTATAGGTTTTTAATTTCCGAGTATCGCGATACTTTTGAAGTAGGCCTATCGGTGCACTGTGCAATATATATATATATATATATATATAAAAATTGCGCTGCTCCCCCTGTCATTGGCTGTCAATGATCTAGCACCCCCTCAGCACCTGCGTTAAAAATGATCTGGCGCCGCCCCTGACAGTCTTTCCTAAAGAATGAAGAGGATTACTTCTCACCAAGAGGGTCTATAGAAATCAAAATAACAAATTAACAATGATAATCATATGGTCTTTTTTATAAGTATTAAAGGACCACTGTTTTACACTAAAAATAAACTGCTTTCTACTAACAGAAATATGTTTGTATACCTGAGAAGTAATTTGCCCTAATGAACTGCACTGTTGTGAATATTTTTGAGATTATGCTTTTTCTTTATATTTACACCACAACTGTACTCCAAAGTATAACACCGGTCATCTAGAATTGTTTCTTTTTTCCCAAATATTTTATTTTTATTTTTACTTCATATAAACAAACACAATAGACTTTTAAAAAAGTAAAGTAATAAAAGACAATACTGACACAAAACATAACCAATTTAATCTCAGTCACTTACATTTCACAAATACCATTTTGAATACTTGTCTTTAAATGTGTCTATTTGGTGCAGTGCTATAGTGAAGACAGCAAGCATGAGATATGGAGAGATGGACACAAAAAGAGAGGAAAGGACATACATCTGTTTGACTACTGTTACGGAGCAGGCTCCCGCACCGCCTCCTCTCAGCCAACAGAGGGAGCCATCACCAGAGTACTAACTCGTATCAGGACTTCACTTACCATAATGCACCACCCTGATTACACACACACCTGAACTTCATCAGACTTTCTATTTAAGCCACACTCAAACATTGATTCAGTGCGAAGTATTGCATTGCCACGGCTGTAATGACTGAGCGTTTAACCCTGATCTGCCTGTTTTGTGTACCGACCTTGGATTGTTCTACCACCCTCGTTAGCCTGCTGCCTGCCCTGATTCAGATTGTTTTGGATTACCGTTGTCTGCTGCCTGTCCTGATCTTCTGCCTGTTATCTGACCAATCTCTGTGCCTGTCCTGTGATAACCCTGTTCTGCCGATCTCTGACCCTTGCCTGTTTGACCTGTCTTCAATAAAGCTGCAAATGGATTCCAATCTGTCTCGAGCTTCGTTACAGAATACTTCGCCGACTACGAATCCAGCAGCAGTATTACAAATTTCCTCCGAACTCACGTCTCAAGCATCTCGCCTGGATCTCCAACACCAGCAACTCAGCCACCTGACGACACTCACTGAAAAGCTTGTTCAAGGGTTGCATGAATTACGAACTGCCATTTCTAATCCGCCTGTTACACCTGCTAATCCTCCTGTGGAGAACCCGCCAGTGAATCCCACTACTTCCGTAGCCCCGCGACTGGCTTTCCCTGAAAAATTCGACGGTAACCCGACTAAATGCAAAGGATTCCTTCTCCAATGTACGCTCTTTGTGGAACAACAACCATCACTGTATGGTACGGATGCCAGCCGGATCGCGTTCGTTTGCTCACTGCTGACCGGACGGGCGCTAGAATAGGCGACAGCGGTTTGGAGGAATACCGGCTCTTCTTTCACCTCTTTCAGTGAGTTCATCCAACAGTTCCGTCAAGTTTTCAAACATGTGTCAGAGCGTGGAGATGCCGGCGAGCAATTGTTATCGCTCTCTCAGGGTAATAGATCTGCTGCTGATTTTGCTCTAACCTTCCGCACACTCGCGGCACAAACCAACTGGGTTGAGAGCACATTGAAGACTTTATTTCGCAAGGGTCTCACCGTAGAGCTGCAATCTGAACTCGCCTGCCGTGACGAGGGTAAATCTTTGTCTGAATATATTGATCTGGCCATTCAAGTTGACTCGCTGATTCGTTCACGCCGATCGATCCGGTTCAGCCAACGCCCCCAACCTGAAACCTCCACTGAACTAGAGCCTATGCAGGTCGGATTTTCTCATCTCTCTCCTGAGGAGAGAGAACGCCGCAGACAGCAGAGACTCTGCATGTACTGTGGTCAGCCAGGACATCTGAAATTCGTCTGTCCGGTTCGTCCATCAACTGCCCCTCGCTCGGTGAGTTCATGCACAGAACGCCGCAGACAGCAGAGACTCTGCATGTACTGTGGTCAGCCAGGACATCTGAAATTCGCCTGTCCGGTTCATCCATCAACTGCCCCTCGCTCGGTGAGTTCATGCACAGATATCCCCTCAAAACCCTCTAACTTTAAATTGCCAGTTGTAATCACTATTAGAGGAGAACAGTTCAGAACTACGGCTCTCATAGACTCTGGAGCCGTGGGCAATTTTATATCTCATACTTTTGCCGACCATTGCAAGCTTAAGCTAATCCCTTGTCTTTCCTCCTTGGCAGTGGAGGCGCTAGATGGTCGACCCCTAGGGGAAGGAAGAATTCAGAGTTTGACTGAAAAGATTGAACTGCGTGTAAGCTCCCTGCATACTGAACTGATCAATTTTTATGTGATTCAATCACCCCATCACCCCATCGTCTTGGGGTTTCCTTGGTTACGAGCTCATGATCCCCAAATTTCCTGGACAGAGCGGCAAATTATACAATGGAACTCATTATGTCACGACCACTGCCAGACTCCCGTAATTCGTGCCCCTCTTCATGCAGCAGAAAACGAGTCTCGAAATGCCAATAAAATTAATTCACCCCGAGAAAATCAAAACCCTTTGTCCAAAACTGATCCAGAGACAATATCTCACGAGGAAACTGAAATTCCTGTTGTGTATGCTGATCTCCTGGAGGCATTTAGTAAGAAGAAAGCTTCCCAGCTTCCCGAACATCGCTCCACTGACTGTGCTATTGACCTCCTCCCGGGTACCTCACCACCCCGTGGCCGAGTGTTCCCTTTATCTCAACCCGAATCAGAAGCCATGAAAACTCATATTCAGGAGGAACTCACCAAAGGATTCATTCGACCCTCAACTTCCCCCGCTGCTGCTGGATTCTTCTTTGTAAAGAAAAAGTACGGAGGTTTACGACCCTGCATTGACTACCGGGCTCTGAACGACATTACAGTGAAATTCCGTTATCCTCTTCCTCTAGTACCAGCAGCACTTGAACAACTTTGACAGGCCAAATTTTTCACTAAGCTGGATTTACGCAATGCTTATAATTTGATTCGTATCCGAGAGGGGGATGAGTGGAAGACGGCATTTTCCACCACTAGTGGGCACTACGAATACCTTGTCATGCCTTTCGGTTTGTCCAACAGTCCGTCAGTGTTCCAATCCTTCATGCATGATATCTTTCGAGACATGCTGGACAAGTGGGTGATAGTTTACATTGACAATATTCTGATCTACTCGAATTCCATGGAAGAACATGTTCAACAGGTCAGGTTAGTCCTTGAACGACTCATTCAACATCAGCTCTTCGCCAAAGCAGAGAAATGTGAATTTCATCAGACGAGCACATCGTTCTTGGGTTACATTATCAGCCAGGAGGGGGTCGCCATGGACGAAAAGAAGGTAAAGGGGGTTCTGGAATGGCCGTTACCTCAGACTCTGAAGGAACTACAGCGGTTTTTAGGATTCGCAAACTTCTACAGAAGATTCATTCGCAACTTCAGTATCATTGCTGCCCCTCTCACGGCTATGACCAAACGCCAATCGTCCAAACTAAAATGGTCCAATGAGGCGGAACAGGCTTTCGAGGAACTCAAGTCTCGATTCACTTCTGCACCCATTCTCCATCATCGGGATCCCAAAAGACAATTCATTGTGGAGGTTGACGCTTCAAGCACTGGTGTGGGGGCAGTGTTATCTCAACGACAAGGTAATCCTGAGAAGATGTTTCCATGCGCCTTTTTTTCCCGCAAACTTTCACCGGCAGAGCAGAACTATGATGTGGGGAATAGAGAGTTATTGGCAATGAAACTAGCATTAGAGGAGTGGCGACATTGGCTGGAAGGAGCTAGTCAACCCTTCATCATTTTCACCGATCACAAGAACTTAGAATATCTACGATCTGCTAAACGTCTCAATCCTCGACAGGCAAGATGGGCTTTATTTTTCACCCGTTTCCAGTTCACCGTCACATATCGCCCAGGGTCCAAAAATGTCAAAGCAGATGCACTCTCACGTCAAGCTGAAGGTACCATTCAAAATCCCACTCCTGAAAACATTATCCAGTCCAGTCTACTGGTGGCTCCCGTCCAATGGGATATTATCACTGAAATCCAACAGGCTAACAATCACACGCAGACCCCATCAGCATGTCCAGACAATCGACTGTTTGTCCCAGAAGCATTCAGAGCCAGACTCATCGATCACGTTCATTCAACTCCCAGCTCTGGGCATCCAGGTATTACTGCAACGATTCAGCTCCTACAGAACCGCTTTTGGTGGCCCACATTATCGCCTGATACCACCAAACAAGTGAAGAGTTGTGTCAATTGTAACATGTCCAAAACACCCAGACAGCTACCGGCAGGCCTATTAACACCACTCCCCACACCCCAACGACCCTGGTCTCATATTGCAACCGATTTCATCACCGATCTACCCAAATCTCAAGGGCACACCACCATCCTTACCATAGTGGACAGATTCTCCAAAGCATGCCGACTCATACCCCTACCCAAACTCCCTACTGCTTTAGAAACAGCCGAAATTCTTTGCAACCAAGTGTTCCGTTTTTATGGTCTACCTGAAGACATTGTTTCTGATCGAGGCCCTCAGTTTACTTCTAGAGTCTGGTCTGCATTCTTTAAAAGTTTAAACGTCAACATTATTTTAACCTCAGGATACCACCCTCAATCCAATGGACAAACTGAACGCCTGAATCAAGATGTCACACGTTTTCTAAGAGCTTATTGTCAAAAGGAACAAACCGAGTGGAGCAGATATTTATTTTGGGCAGAATACGCACAAAATTCTTTGGTCAAACCAGCTACAGGTGTAACTCCTTTCAAGTGTATACTCGGCTTTCAACCTCCCCTGTTTCCTTGGTCCGGAGAACCGACAGAATTACCTTCTGTGAGCGAATGGCTACGCAAGAGTGAAACGATCTGGGATCAGGCTCATACACATCTCCTTCAGGCTGTCCGAAGACAAGAACTACAGGCCTGTTATCTGACCAATCTCTGTGCCTGTCCTGTGATAACCCTGTTCTGCCGATCTCTGACCCTTGCCTGTTTGACCTGTCTTCAATAAAGCTGCAAATGGATTCCAATCTGTCTTGAGCTTCGTTACAACTACATCTGTCTGACAAGATAATTCCAGTCATTTGTCTGTGGAGCAAAAAGGGGTGAACCTGGGCATAATTGAGTTGAATCGGTCTCGCCCTCCCTCGGTCTTGGTCTCGGCCCCTAAAAGCCTTGGTCTTGTCTTGGTCTCGATGCACTCTGGTGTTGGTCTTGTCTTGGTCTCAGGTTAGGTGGTCTTGACTACAACACTAGCTCTCTCTCTCACACACACACGCACACACACACACACAAACACACACACCCTCGTTAAGATCTCTCTATTTTTCCATTCACTGACACACACAGATACAATGTTGAAAATACTGAACCAGATATGAAGATATATGAAGATCTGACATACAGAAGTTATTATTTCAACACCAATAAAGGTTAATGGATGTTCAGATGTTTTATTAATGTTTTATTTTATTAATGTCTTAATGTTGTTGAATGTTGCCACCAGGCCATGTTTTATTTATTTATTTCTACATTTTCCGTAGAATTGTCGATGGGTTCAATAACACATCATGTAAAAGGGGGGCCTTGGCCAGAACCTAGTGGTATTTGGGGAGCCTTGTCATGGAAAATTTTGGGAATCCCTGGCCTAGAAGACACACCGATGATGCAGCTGGTATCTTTACAGTGGCATCAAGTCTGGAGGTCTCAGAGGTGGTCCCACCGACAACTGTACTCCCTGTTATGGCAATGGCAGTTTGGTGTGTTTGGGCCGTGCACTGCGCTTCAGTTTAAGAGTTCGCTTCAGAGTCCACTTCAGTCCATGAAATCACTCCAGTGTTTGCTACTGTCCCAGAGTCCAGCCTTGTGATCCATGAACTCCCTTGCTGCATCCTAATTTGCATACTATCCATCCTAAATAGTATTGGAAAATAGAATTAGTACGTCCCAAATCGTAGTATGTTGAAATGAGTGTTCCAAAGATACCCAGATGGTCTAAAAATAAACCTTAAATTTTCCGGTAAAAAAACGGAAAAAAATATGGTAGGAACGTTAATGGTTTTACAGACTTAACTTATAATAAATCATATTTTGTTTTCTGATAAAATGTTTATTTACCAGCTTATTGACGTATTGATATCTGTTTTAGACCATTATAATACACTGACAACCAACAATCATCACAGCAGTGATTAGAATTACATGAGCAATCACAGCTCACCACAAGTGAATACTTACATAAGCAATACTTATTTAAAGAAGCTGCACAGTGTAATTCACACAAACATTAAACACCATCATGGTAACACACATGAAATAAAAAAAAAACATTCAATAAACAACATTAAATGTAACATAAAACCCTAATGTACATAACTGATTAGAAATTAGAAAAAAATAATGAAACTATGAGGAACCTAGTTATTTCAACAAAAATACATAAAATGTGAAGTGTCACACAGGGAATTGTGGGAATGTCAATTTACGTTTTTTCACTGTAAATTATACAATAATTGGTTCTTTTTCACTTTTTTAAAAACTCACACAGGGAATTGTGGTAATGTCAATTTACGTTTTTTCACTGTAAATTATACAATCCATCCATCCATCTTCTTCCGCTTCATCTGGAGCCGGGTCGCGGGGGCAGCAGTCTAAGCAGAGATGCCCAGACTTCCCTCTCCCTAGACACTTCCTCTAGCTCTTCTGGGGGGACACCGAGGCGTTCCCAGGCCAGCCGGGAGACATAGGGTGCTTCTCAATATCCCTCCTCGTCTCCTCGCTCCTCCGTCCTCCCTCCTATGACCCGGAAACCGATCGAGCTCAGCCATCTTGAAGGACATCTCAATTCTCTAATTGCACCGTGAGGAGTCGAGGATCGAGGAGTGAGGAGGCTTCCTAAGGAGTCATAAGTGAGGATACACAGGTGCATCCTACGCGGAACTGTTATATTGACTAAACGTGACGCACGTGTCAATTCTCCTCCCCCTTCACATCGGTCACAATCATTTTAATTTATACTTTACCTTTGCAGTTTATATAAACCACACATCTCAGATATTTCAACAGTATAGCCTCTCTTTATTATTATTTATTATGAAATTATTAAATAACCAATCTTCAACAACATAAGGGCAGATCCTTTTAGCGCTGCTGATGACACTGTGGAGTGACACTCCAGTGATCAAGTATTCCAATGTATATAAAAAAGCTTTTATTCGATTCCTCTGTCCTCCTTTCCTTTCCTCGCTTCCTTCCCTCGCGTCCTACAGGGGGTGGAGCTGAGACACAAGGAAAGGAAGCAAGGAAAGGAAACAAGGATGCACAAATAAGAAATGAGAAGCACCCATAGTCTTTCCAGCGTGTCCTAGGTCTTCCCCGGGGCCTCCGCCCAGTGGGACGTGCCCGGAACACCTCCCCGGGGAGGCGTCCAGGAGGCATCCGGAACAGATGCCCGAGCCACCTCAGCTGACCCCTCTCGATGTGGAGGAGCAGGGGCTCTACTCTGAGCTCCTCCCGAGTGACCGAGCTTCTCACCCCATCTCTAAGGAATCGCCCAGACACTCTGCAGAGAAAGCTCATTTCGGCCGCCTGTATCCGGGATCTTGTCCTTTCGGTCATGACCCAAAGCTCATGACCATAGGTGAGAGTAGGAACGTAGATTGACTGGTAAATCGAGAGCTTTGCCTTACGGCTTAGCTCCTTCTTCACCACAACAGACCGGTACATCGACCGCATTACTGCAGAAGCTGCACCGATCCGCCTGTCAATCTCCCGTTCCATCCTACCCCCACTCGTGAACAAAACCCCAAGATACTTAAACTCCTCCACTTGAGGAAGGATTTCTCCACCAACCTGAAGTGAGCAAGCCACCCTTTTCCGACTGAGGACCATGGCCTCAGATTTGGAGGTGCTGATTCTCATCCCAGCCGCTTCACTGCAAACCTCCCCAGTGCATGCTGATTGTCCAGGTGTGAAGGGGCCAACACGACAACATCATCCGCAAAGAGCAGAGACGAAATCGTGCGGTCCCCAAACCTGACACCCTCCGGCCCCTGGCTGCGCCTAGAAATTCCGTCCATAAAAATTATGAACAGAACCGGCGACAAAGGGCAGCCCTGCCGGAGTCCAACATGCACTGGGAAGAAGTCTGACTTATTACCGGGAATGCGAACCAAGCTCCTGCTTCGGTCATACAGAGACCGGACAGCCCTTAACAAAGGACCCCGGACCCCATATTCCTGGAGCACCCAGGCGTGACGTGGCGGCGGGATTGAGGAGATCCTCGAAGTATTCCTTCCACCGCCCGACGACATCCCCAGTTGAGGTCAGCAGCCGCCCACCCCTACTGTAAACAGCATTGGTGGGGGACTGCTTCCCTCTCCTGAGGCGCCGGACAGTTTGCCAGAATCTCTTCGAGGCCAGATTGTAAATTATTGTAATTATTGTAATTGTACATTACTGCAATTGTACAGTTATTGTAATTACAATTGTATAATTGTAAATTATACAATAATTGGTTGTTTTTCACTTTCAAAAACTGTAAATTTAACGGTATTTTACTGTAAAATTATATCACAGTTATTTACCGTGTATAGTACGGAAACTTTCTGTTAACCAATTAACAGTTTTGCACTGTAGCATTTTTACAGTATTTTACCGTTAAAATCACGGTTATTTTTTACATATATATATATATATATATATATATATATATATGTCAGAATGCAAAGTGCAGATCGATGCACACTCTGACGGCTGATATTGCCCACAACCCATCACGTGTTGGACGAGGATTCGGTAAGAACTACAAACAACTACAGACATAGAGGAACGTGCAAGTCTGGCGGTTGTGTAGAGAGGTTTTGATAAAAGGTTTAAGTGATTAATTATCAGTCTCTAACCTAACGAAAATTTATTTATTCAGTGTCGTCTACATTTTATTGCATCTGCAGCAGCATTGTGAACCTTTGTAAAGATACGGTTATAGCCATTCAATTTTAAATGCATCATTACATTCAAATTGCAAACACATGAGGAGAGTCTCCGCATAAAAGACCCACAACTGGCAGAAGTACGTACAACAACATTTCTCTCCGAAATGGTAAGAAATTATATTAGATTGAATGGAGGATTTTAACTGTGACGAGATGAGTGACAGGGCAATTTACGGTGATAGGATGCATGCGACAGAGCTGTCCATTAAAGATGACGAAGTAGTATGTCCCAATCCCAAGGCTTGCCTACTCTTTTGCTACACACTCAAAAGTTTGTACTGTTTCTTCACAAGAAGAGTACATACTTTTAGGGCATAGTATAAGCAGGCAAATTGGGACGCATCCCCTGTCTGCCTTGATGCGACCATGGAGGTCGGCAAAGAACTTCCTGTTTGCCCTGATGTGACCATGGAGACCATACACATTCATATGTACTTTTAAAGAATATATTAAATTTGAATGTTATAGATAGATTTTAACATCACCACCAATATCAGCACACTTCTGTTGTTTAAAATGCTTTCTTTAATAATAAAAAAATTGACATTTTAAATAAAAAATAATTGTGGTGTAAATATGGGTAAATAATGGCCACATAGACCAACAGCATTACAGAACTTGACCATACACAAATTATATAGGCCTAAGGTTCACAAATGGGCCAAAACTGTTTTCTGAATTTTCTCACTTGTGGCACACGCCACTGTGTTGAGAAAAAGAACTAGAAAGAAGTCTAGAAAGAATAATTTGTTGACTGAACAGCATTAAAATTAAGATATTACCACTTTACATTAAGGTTCATTACATTAGTGTATTTACTAACTTGAACTAACCATACATGCGTCACAGTATTTATTAATCTTTGTTAATGTTAGTTAATAAAAATCCAACTGTTCATTGTTTGTAACAAACTAATGTTAACAAATTCAACCTTTGATTTCAATGACATTAGTAAATGTTAAAATGAATATTACCTAAGATTAATAAATGCCTAAGAAGTATTGTTCATTCTTTGTTCATGTTAACTAAGGTAATGAATATTAAAGTCAAGTGTTACCGATTATTTCAATCAGTAAAACGTTAAAGAACTTGCTGAACCAGATTTATGTATTTTTGTTCATAAAGGCTACACTTTTCATATCTGATATTACATAATTAAATGCACTGGAAAATTATGTACTGTAAACTGCAATTTTAATTTAGCAGATGAGTTGACAACATGTCTGTGTTTTAGATAGGAGTAGCACCCGTTTTAAGTCAAAATCACTTAATTTGATCATCGTCTGCCCTCTTGAGTATGAACGGTGCAACTACATTCCTTTATCTTCCAGTTATGCCAGATTTCCCGAGAAGTTGAGGTACACGTCAGAATGGAACCTGTACTGGTGAGCGGACGTGTACAGTGACCTCAGCGGTTTGTGCGTATCAGCTGACACAAATACAGACGGGAAGACATGGAACGCGGTAAGACCTACCATACCGAAAAACCACAACCTTTGAATAGAATGGAATCTACTGATTGTAGTCTTGAATTTAAATCTATACATACAGTCGGCAATGCGTCATAGTTGGGGGAAAGCAGCGCGACCATCCTATGTATTTGAATGACAAAAATGTCATATTGCGAGTCATTTATGCCTGCCGACCGGCAATGGTACATTGCAAAATGAACTGTAATAGGTTATGATTGCCCTTATTTAATTAAAAACTGGGTCAATGACCCAACCAAATGGCCGGAGGTGTCGTTTCCAGAATATCTGGTTGAATATCCAGGTAAGACATCGCGGAAGATACCGGCAGCATGCCTGTAGCTAACTCAATCAACTTGCGTATAAGTTACTATAAGTCCATAAAACCATGTCACTTACCAATTGTACGTATGCTTCACTCCAAACTATTAATCCTTTTGTAAAACGGTGATCAGTTGCAGAGGGACTTTGCTGACAGTTATCCGAATTCTCACAGGCTGCAGTCTGATAACCTTCAGCTGATAACACTAATGTGAATGAGACATATCCCTTATGAAAAACAACTAAAGGAATCTTGTAGTATTTTAGGACAAAATATTATAGTAACGTTAATCCTATAGGAATACTATAGTTTTGGGACATAACCTAGAAGTATAGAGGTATTAAAGAACATCACAGAAGAATTATAAACTACTATAGAATACTATAGGATTACTTTTCGTAAGGGATGTAACGTCAGACAAATCTGTCAGACAAAACATCTAGTACTATATCACACATCTACTCACACAGTATAATCTAATAAGATATTAGTAATTTTGCCATTTTGTCCTCCTATCCGGTTCTGTATGCATGTAAGAAAGGATGTAGAACTTCAATTTATAATTTGTTAGTTTATTGGTGGTACAGAAAACGACACAGCAACTCTTCGGCATGATTGTCCTATGTATTTCAATGAGCGCCAAGGCAATGTTTTCCCCCACGGGCTAAATTCACATCACGTGACGGGGTGTTCCCGGGGGCGTTCCCAGACCAACCGACTGTATTTATTCTATACAACGTTTTTAAATAGAATGCATTGATTCTATTCTAGAATCATTATAACCTGTTTTCAGATTATCTGTAGCGCGGAGATATAGTCTTACTTCTGCATTGCACTACTATGCTAAGCGACGTCATACAATTAACGATCTGTAAAAGCCTATAGGCTGCACTGCTGTGTCAGTATTCAATATAAAGGCACCATGACACTATTTATTGTAGAAAACACTGTATTTGTCTTGTTAAAAGTAACATGTTAGTAAAAAAATAATGGTCAAAACTCAAAATAGTTAAAGACAAAATTGACTCAGAACTGAGCTGAGCTGGACGATGACATCTGTTTTCTCCAGATAACTAGGATTTTTACAACGGAAATTAATCAACGTTGAACTTACTGGACAACGACTTTTTTCAAGAGCTGCTGTACAGCCAAAACAATCTTTGTTGCATTAATTTACCGTTATCACACTGTAAAGCTACTTAAACAATAGTCTATATTAAAGCGCTCAATAAAGGTGTCTGAAGATGACTCGACTTGACTTGACTTAATAAAGAATAATGCATATGTAGCCTAATATATTTACAGTTGGATTTGGACCATACTATTGGACCATGCATTCAAGTACTTCTGGGAATTTCGTATTTTATGAGTTAGGAAATGGTGATTAGGACGTCAGGTGCGTTTAAATGACTTAAAGGAAAACTCCAACTTTTTGAGACTTTAGCCTTTTCACCTTATCCCCCAGAGTTAGATAAGTCCATCAGTAGCGGTTCTAGGCACGGGCGAACCGGGCAGTCGCCCGGGGCGGCATTTCTTCATGTCACGTGGGGGGCGGCACGAGCAGTTAAAAAAATACTCTGTGCCGCGAAGTTTTTCTATTTTTTATTTCGATTAAATTATTGGCAATGGCGCCCTGCTTGCTGAGAAGGTGCCGTGCGCAGAAGCGATGTCAAGGGGATCTCCTGATTAGTTCACGTATCGCGTCTTTTGCGCGCTCGAGGTCGTTATTTCAAATCCTCTATGTTTCAAATAGGCGCACGGGAAGCGCGCTCATTATGCGCTCACGGGAAGCGCGCTCATAAACTTTTCAGTATGGGAGTGCACGTGCACCCAAACACTTGGGTGTTTTTTCTCTTCGCCGTAAATAAATCTTTTAGCAGAGCTACAGCAAGCGTTTTTCTGTGGTGGAAATACATTAGCTACTAAAACTCCTTTGTTGTTGTGTAGAGCGCAGTGTAATGAGTGCATGGTTCTATAGCAACGACAGCCATGGGAAAATCGGTACGAATTTTACTATTAATAATAGTAAAAGGGGGTCTCGCTCTGGGTGTAATTCAAAGTAGAACCGCCACTGGTCCATACATACCTTTTTCATCTCTGTGCATGCTATGTCTGTTTGACGCACCCACCGTTAGTCTAGCTTAGCACAAAGACTGGATGTAAATGGTTGCAGCTGGCATACTAATCCAAATGAGTGACAAAATAATGCAAACATTTTCCTATTTACATGTTGTGGTTTGTATAGTCATAGACTGTACAAATAACAAAGTTATATGAGACTAGCCATCTTTTAACCATATAAATACTGGGAAATATATTTTCTGAAGGCGAAGCACTTGGGAAGAGTGATAACCGCAGCACCTGAGTCCTTGACTAGGAGCAGAGAGTTCGCTCAGAGTTGGAGTAACAGAGTCAGCATGAATTATTATTATTTTTTTTATTTTTATTTTTTTATTTAACAGTCAGACATACATACAAACAAACCAACATAGTGCAGTAGTGAGCAATCTTGTAAATCCATAATTCCAGCAGTGGCAAGAGTGATTTAAGTGTTTGATCTAAGTGTGTAAGTGAGCGTGTATGAGCGTGGGTATGTGTATGCGTGTGTACACAAAGTAACCATTTATTATTTATTACCATTGTCCTTACCATCACTCCCCACTACCACCATACTGCCCATATTGTTTTTGTAGATTTTTATTTCCATCCTTCCTCCTATGTAACAATTGCCATTGTCAATCCTGTACAAAATATGATAATATAATAATATAATATAATAATATAATATAATATAAGACCACCTTCCCCCATATCTCATCAGTCCCTATCTTTTCCTATTTTTCTGTTTTTTTTTTTTTTTTTTTTTTGTGTGTTATGTGCAATGTCTAAAGTGCATTAAAAGAGGGAGTACAGTGCGAGAATGTCTCAAATTGGGCCAGAGATGCTGTCCCGTTGAAACTACTTCTCGCCTGTCTTGCCTGCCTTGGTGTTTGCGATGTTTTTCCAAATATACTTATTCTTTTTTTTTTTTTTTTTTTTTTTTTTCCTTTTCTATGTTGTGGTGCATTAAAAACCCATGAAAAGATAAGGGGGAAGTTATTGCATTAGTGATGACAATGACGCTTAATTCTAGTTCTACATTCTAATTCTACAGCATTGACAATGGCAATATTGATGATGATAATAATAATAATAATAATAGTAGTAATAATAATAATAATAAATGACAATGATGATGGCAGTGGTGATCACAACGGTGAGAGCAAAAGACAGCAACAACAGCAATTACAACAATGAAACAACAAAAAATAAAATAAAAGTGAAAATAGTAATCATAACAGTGACAGTAAAGATAGCAACAACAATGATGACAAAAACAAGTTCGAACAACTAAAATGCACAAATATTCGTGGGTTGGTTATAGTCTGAGTTAAGAACAGAGAAGGGATTCATAGCTGTAAGAGGTCAGAAAGTGTTGGACGGTAGAGGTCAGTTTCAGATGTGTAATTATGAAGGGGAGATGCGAGTTCCATTGCAATGAAGTCTGTAATAAGATTTTTCCAAATGGTAATGTGTAATTTATTTCTGGTTTTCCAGTTCATGAGGATAGTTTTCTTGGCGATGGTTAGCGCTATGAGGAGTATTTTAGAGTTTATAGTTTTATCAGTGATTATTGTGAGGTCCCCCAGCAAGCAAAGGGAAGGCGACAATGGGATGTGGCAGCCAACTATAGTGGATAGTGAGTGTGTGACCTCTTCCCAAAAGTGTTTGATTGGAGTGCAGTGCCAGGTTGCATGGATGTATGTATCTGTAGAATTTTGATTGCAATGTGTGCAAACTTCTGATGTGAAACCCATTTTAGCTAATCTATTGCCTGTGTAATGTGTTCTGTGGAGTATTTTGTATTGTATTAACTGAAGATTCGCATTTTTGGACATGAGATAGACGTTTTTACAGATTTGGGTCCAGAAGTTGGCATCAGTGGCTATTGAAAGATCATTTTCCCATTTTATTGTTGGTAAGTATATAGTCTGAAGTTGATTTGAGATAATTTTGTATATTTTAGAGAGCAGTTTTTTTGGAGAGGAAATGTTGACCATGTCTGATATTGCCGGTGGAAGTTCTAAATTTGTATCTCCGATGTTTATTTTTGCCAGGACAGAAGATTTGATTTGTAGGTATTTTAAAAATTCGTTGTTCCCGATGCCATACTCCTGAGCCAGTTGTGGAAATGGTTTAAATGTGTTGGATTTGAAAATATGCTTAACCTCCTGAGACCCGAGAGTTTGCCTGGTGTGCATTTTATAATTTTTCTTGCTATTTGGGACAAGTAGGACCTAATAAGTATAATAACTAAAATTTGTTTTTGTACAGGAAGTAGTTTTTGCATAAAATGATGTCCTCATGCAAGGACAGTGGGTCTATCTTAACTACTTGAGACCTGAGTTTTGGTTTGGTGTGCTTTTAGATTTCTTAGCTTTTTGGGGTTAGGAGGGAGCAAGAAATATAACCAGATATTATATTTGAACATGAAGCACTTTTTGAAAAAACTAAAAACAAAAAATTGTCTGTATGCACAGAAAACAATCAATACACCATTGTGTAAAAAAGTGCAAATCTATTTTTTTTTTTACAGCATGAGCATTGTGCCTGAACATTTTTCATTGTTACTCTTGCATGCATAACTTCTGAAAATTGATATGGAAAAACAAAATAAATATAATAATGAAATATAATATCCATAATAATATATAATATCCACATAAAAAAACCTATCCAAAACAAATTGAAAATTTGATTTCTTTTTTGCAATGCTCCAAAATTTCTGCTTCTCCAAACTAGAAATGTTCTTTTTATCTGTGGGAACAGTGGATCACACTTAGCCGGTGTGAAAGACTGTGTAACTGTTGCCCCTGAACCCTCCATGGGCTTTATTCGTGCCCAGGAGAGGTGCACCATTGGATGCGCAATTCTAAAAATCAGCCCATCTTTTCCAGGGGATTTTTTGATTTTCAGAGCTCCACCACGGTGGAGATCGAGCAAGAGAGAGCGTATGTGTGTGTGTGTGCGCGCGATCGCGAGTGAGTGATGTGTGTGTAAGCGATAGCGAGTGAGTGAGCGAGCGAGAGAGAGAGAGAGAGTGCGCGCGCGTGTGTGTGTGTGTGTGTGCGAGTGAGCAAGTGTGTGTATGTGTGCATGCGCGATCGTGAGTGAAGCCCCGCCCCGTTGAGTGTGTGTGTGTGTGTGTGCGCTCGAGTGTGTGAGCCTGCCACGAAGCTCAATGCAACTACAAATTTTCATTTTTTTTTGCAAGTTTCAACGAAGCTTAGTCCCAATGTCCACATATGGGGACATCAACTTTAGCAGCTTGGTAAATCTTTATTTTTACAAAAGTTTGTCAAATGTGCATGCCGTTTCAAACATACAACACTAATATGCATAACTTAACAAGAATCAACAATGAAATGTTATTAGATTGTTTACCTTGTGGAAGTTTTGGTCTGGAGTGGCTGCGTGACATGTGACCTGTTTTCTCTGCCATCTTTAAATTATTTATGTTAATTTTTTTTCTCTTCTGACGCCACCAGATGGCAGTGTAAGTGTCCTCGTTTGTGAAAAACATGTTCCAGTCACACAGAATTAAGTATTATGCTGCACAGAACCAAAAATGTGATGTCCCCGTATGTGCACGCAGGGTCTCAGGAGGTTAATGTGGGTGATACCCCTTTCCGCCCATGTGTGAAAATTCAATGTTTTTTTTTATTGCTTATAAAATCACGGTTGTTCCATAGTGGAGTGAGGTTAGATGGAGCTAATGTAGAGTTTGTGATTTGGTGAAATTTCCACCAGGCTGTCAGAGTGGAGGCTATAGTTACTGCATTAAAACATGTGTGTTGTTTAATTGATTTGGTGAGGAACGGTATGTCAGCTATATTTAATTCTTTGCATAATGATTGTTCTATATCTAGCCATATAATATCAGATTGGGTGGGGTGAATCCATTTGTATATGTATTGCAGTTGGTTAGCCATTGAGTAATATTGGAAATTTGGTGCTTCTAGTCCTCCTTGAACCTTACTCTTTTGTAGTGTAGTGAGTTTTATCCTTGGCGTTTTATTTTTCCAGTAGAAGTGAGTTATAATGGAGTCTAGTGATTTAAACCAGGTAAGTGTGGGGTGGGTTGGAATCATTGAGAATAGGTAGTTAATTTTTGGTAGAATCGTCATTTTTATTGCTGCTATCCTGCCGATTATGGAGATTGGGAGGTTGAGCCACCTGAGCAAATCGTCTTCTATTTTTTTTAGTAGTGGTGTGAAGTTGAGTGTTACCAACTCTGACAGTCTGGAGGAAATCTTAATGCCTAAGTAAGTGATGTGATCCTGACAAATAGGTATTGGTGATTGATGGGGTGCCACATCCCATTTGGTTTTATGTAAAGGGAGGATGGAGGATTTATTCCAGTTTATTGCATAATCGGATATTTTTGAGAAGGACTGGATTGTTTTGATTATTTCTTGAGTAGATGTTAGGGGTTCTTGTATATATAGTAGGATATCATCTGCATAGAGTGAGATTTTATGTATTTGTTGTGGTGTTTCAATACCTTTGATTGCTGGGTTTTGACGGATAGCTGCTGCTAATTGCTGCTTATTATTTTTTTTAACAAGGGGGAATTTTAAAGTCCCACTGCCCCCCTCGTCCCAACACAATGCTAAAGCTTAAAATGTTCACATTTATTGAAGTAACAAGTAGTATCTAAATACAAACTAAACAAACAAAAACAAAAATAGAGAAAATAAAAGTGCTGCTGTGTCAAAATGTTTAAAAAAAAGAAAAGAAGAGATTTCATTTGGCAAGACAGGTCTGTTTAAAAACATTAAAATAGACATAACATAGGCGACTGTGTTTGATATGGGATTAAAATGATGGGCAGTGTATGAGATATAATCTAATGATTAATTATGTCAATATTCCTTTCTTACGATCAAAGCATGTGAGCGAAGAGCGCATTTCTGAAGATTCCTCGGCTCGCTCATTTCGCTCAGGGTCGCGCGCTCAACCCTGCTTCCGACTAAAGTTTTTTTTCTAGTCGACTATTAGTTGCTTATTTAAGCCATTAGTGGACAAATCGCCCCTTTATATTGATTTAATAACTTAAATAGGCTATACAGGATAATGATAAAGGCGCACTCAAGCGCACAAAGGCGCACTCAAGCGCACGAGCCGGCAAAAGTGAATGTGTAAAAATAGCAAAGAGGCATTTAATTGTTTATTAATAAACTGGTGTTTTCTGCGTCACTGCAAAGATGAAGATGCGATGCGGACTCGCCATGAACGAATAAAGATATAAAGACATGGAAAAGTTCCTCCCGTTGGCGCCCAATGGGATGAACTTTTCCCCACACTTTGAGCGGCGACTACCATCTGTAGTTAGGGGGCCCCCTAGTGTCGGCGGGGACCTAAGCAGCCGCTTAGTTAACTCATAGGGAGAGCCGGTGCACGCGGCCACGAACTACACAGTTTTGAACATGCGTATTCTCACAGCCTTTCGAAAAACTGGGACATTCAGTGTCCCGGGAGAGCGCTTAAATTTCCCGGGACAGGTTAATAAAAAGAAGGACAATCCCGGTAAAACCGGGACAGGTGGCAACCCTAAGCGCATTAGTGATAAAACAATACTAACATTAGGGCCTGCTCACATATCGCGTCTTTTGCGCACTCAAGTTCGTAATTTCAAATGTAGGCTACTCATTTTTTCCAAGCGCGTCCGCGCCGCATCAAGTTAAAAACATATTCATACCCTATTAATATAATAGTGTCACTAACGTTATATTAGATCTGTCTAATGGCACTGTTACAGTTGGTCATATAAAAACATAACGGAACACTTACCGCAGCCGCAGGTGATCCACTTTGTCCTGTCTGCTATAGATGGGATGGCAGCACACGTTTATTTTCCGTGTGGCAAATTCCATTTTTTTCAAAATAGTCGTCCTCATTGAAATGTACCGAGCAAACATAATGTCCCTTGGTAATATCTTTAGGTGTGTTTGGATCAATATCCATAGCAAGTAGCCATTTCTTCATCAGATCAGCGTTTTTAGTTGGAATTCTGTGAAACATCATGGTATTACCTCCCCTGTTTATTGCCGCAGCTATTTACAATACAGTGAAAACCCTTCTTTCCATCCCCGGCAAGCTCTTTACCAGGATCTTGCTCACTCGTGCTCTCCCAGCCATCAGAAGCAGCCGCCGTCCCCAGCAGGCTGGCTTCATGCCTCAGCGCTCCACAACAGATCAAATCTCCGCAATTCGCTTGCTTATAGAGAAGACCTATGAATTCCGTAAAGATCGCCATCTTTACATTGGGTTCGTAGACTTGAAGGCTGCCTTTGACACTGTCTGCCACTCTTCACTGTGGAGTATCCTACATGCTCTTGGAGCACCACCCAAGATTGTTGCCCTGCTTAAGCTGCTTTATAGTAACACACAGAGCTGTGTCCGCATTAATGGCAGAGACTCAGACTGGTTTTCCATCTCTAGCGGCGTTCGACAGGGCTGTGTGGCTGCCCCTGACCTTTTCAACTGCATCATTGACCATCTGATGTCCAGGGTTTGTGAACGGGCCCCCGGAGTGACCCTAGGCAGCTACCATCTGACTGACCTGGAGTACGCTGACGATACCATCCTGCTCAGCACGTCCCTCAGCCAGCTGAGAGATACTCTGGGCATATACAGTGAGGAGGCTGAGAAGCTTGGCCTCCAGGTGAGCTGGATAAAAACCAAGTACATGTACATCGGTGATGGACCGCATCCAATCCCCCTGCGGTTTGGCAATGATATTGTAGAACCTGTCAGCAATTTTGTATATCTTGGATCCCTAGTGACAAACAACGGGGACCTAAAACCAGAGATTACCCGCAGAAGAGCCCTGGCTGCGTCAGCCCTGCAGTCTCTCTGGAAACCACTCTGGCGGCACCAAACCATCTCCCGCAGGACGAAGCTCCGGATTTATAACTTAGCAGTACTCTCCATCCTGCTCTATGGCTCTGAGACCTGGCCCCTAAATAAGACACTGGCCGCAAGACTCGATGGCTTTGATAGCAGGGCCCTCAGGACCATAGAAAACATCAGGTGGCCCCAGCGGGTTTCCAATCAAGTGCTTAGAGCCCGCACGCGCCAGCCCAGAGCATCTTGTCTGGCTGCGCAACGCCGTACCCGCTGGCTCGGCCACGTCCTCCGTCTCCCTCTTGACCATCCGACAAGAGCCATTCTCCAGTTTGATCCGAGAGCTGCAGGCTGGAGACGACCACGAGGTAAGCCTCGCACCCGATGGCTTGACGTCCTTGCGGGTGACCTCCAACAACACGGAGTCGCTATGGAGGATGCAGAGCAGCTGGCACAAGATCGCCGGCACTGGAAAGAACTGGTTCATCTGGTCGGCTCAACGCACAGGGACGGGATGTGAACCCATACCCAATGCAGGAGCTTAATAATAAAATAATAATAATAGCGTTATATTTTGCCAATGAACTAAAATCGAAACCATTATATGGCTTTTTGCCTTCATAAAACAGCACAAGACTTTTAGAATAGGCATTCTGTGTGCACAATATACAGATTAATAGAAAGAACAGAAGAGAAATTAAAATTTTTAAATAAAAATCTATAAGAAAGTGAGACATTGTGGCTTGATTTGTTTTATTAATATTAATTTTTCATGACCAAAATAATATTATGCAATGTGAAGAGACTACAGGTTACAACAAGCATCATATATTTAAAAAATACAATAATAAAAAAACACATTGTTGTAAAGGTTGTTTCAGATCAACACCTGCAATTGACCACTAGGTGTCACCATGTAGACGGGTGTCGGATTGATTCGAAGCCTCAAAACAATATAGCACATTTGCTTCAACTGTTTCATTGCTTCACAAAGCCTCGATCTGCCCATCACTAGAATTCACACGAAGATAACTTTACTTCCAAAGTAACAGGCAAGGATACAGACGGGAGCAACACAGGGTAACATCAACATTGACCAACAAAGACTGACTGAATGAGGGAGAACAAAATACAAGCAGGAATCAAACATAATGATGTGAAGACAGGTGATACTGATGAACAAGACGAGGAACAGGTGGCTGATGAGGGTTTAGGAGTGGAGACAAGAGGATCCTGGGAAGTGTAGTGCTGATGACAAGACAGACTGGTGCAGAAGAGGACTGTGACACCACCAAAGTAGCAGTGCTTCACCTTCAGAGAATAGTTCCCAGTATTCATATGTTTAAAAGATGTCTGTGTCTCATTTGACTTTGTTTTTTGTACACTCTGTGACTATACAAATCACAACATGTAAATAGAAAAATGTTTGTGTTATTTTGTCACTCAATTGGATTAGTATGCCAGCTGCAACCATTTACATCCAGTCTTTGTGCTAAGCTAGGCTAGCGGTGGGTGCGTCAAACAGACTTATAGCACGCACGGAGATGAAAAAGGTATGTATGGACTTATCTAACTCTGGGGGATTAGGTGAATAGGCTGAAGTCCCAAAAAGTCGGAGTGTTCCTTTAAGTCTCTGAAAGATATATATATATATATATATATATATATATATACTTGTAAATTACAATGCTACTATATTTTGTGCAGGGAATTAGCATATTTTGTTATAAATACAAAATCCAATAAATTACATTTATAGACAAATAAGATTCAGGCTTAAAGAAATGCTGCCTGCATGTGCTATTGGATATTTTCTATTTCACACTTCTGAAGCCTATTTTGTAAAATGTTTATTGTTGTCAATGGATGGGAGGCTAAAAATAATTTTGGCTTTAATGAGCATTCACCATGCTATATAGATAGCTTGCTAATTATTCTGGAATTTCAGTCAAATACAGGCTATTTTTGCTATACAATGTGTTTCAAATAATTATTCATACATGTAAACATGCAATTACAAGATAAGGTGATGTAACTGTTGTGAAATAAAAGAATAGTCACAGGAGCAATCTTTCTCCCTTCTGCCATGTGTTTATGGCACGCTCAACTCGGGAACTTGGGTATCAAAATTATCCCCAAGCTTGCCAGTGGTAAATATGACATGATAGGGTGTTTAAATCCATTTTTTAAACCAGGAAACCCGTATTAATTCAGATGTGAAGGCAGCAAAAATCCCTAGCTTACCACTCATACATGACTGTGGTGGCGTTTATGTGCATTCAACTGGTAAATGCGATCTTTTCTACGTGCTTTGAACACACCTTAAGAAAAGAAACGGACTATAATTTTATTCTCACTATAATAACAGTGTGTTACTATGGTATATTAATTAAGGTATATTAATGCTGATACAGCATATGAAATAATTATTCACAGATTCATTTGCATGCAAATGTTTAAAAATCCAGTGCCCAGATTTTACTTTAAGTCTCTCACATCTTTCTGTCCATATACAGGTTTCTCTCTTGCAGGATCTTCTTCTAATCCTCGAAAACGTCAGGTGCGATTTTCAGCACGTCATGACATCCTGCTCCTACGTGAGGTGATAGCACAGAACCCCTTCACTTCTAAAGAGTCAGGCCGGATCTGGGCAAGGGTGGGTGAAATTATTACTGCTACCCTACAGGACGAGAACTTTGAGGTGGATGGACGCAGATGCAGAGAGAGGACTATGCTACTACTGGATTATTATAAAAAACAGGACTTTGCCAGTCTGCGCAGGTTAGGAGAGGTCAACTTCACTTGTTTTCCTGCCTTGAAGGTGCACTAAGTACATTTTTATATTTGAAATAAGTGAATTGAAGTAAATAAATGATTAGTACTTTACTCTTTAATGTTTGTACTTTTACAATTTCACCCATAAATAAAATAAACTTTGACTTTTCAGATGTAATAAATATTCCTAGGTAACACTTTAGATTACAGCCCACAAAGTAGATTTGATCCGATGGGCATTAAAATGAACATTTTTTAAAGAATAACCCGACTCAAGACAGACCCGATAAAATTAGGTAAAGTCCAACAGCATTTATTTATTTACTTATTTATTATTACTTAATATTATTGCCTGACCGATGAATATAAGTTATTTCTGAGTTTGGCTTTTAATTGGGACCAGTGGGAAAATAAAAGTATTAATGTGATAAAAACTAAAGGCGTAAAAAACAGGAAAATTTAATTATTTATACCATAACTATTTTAGAACTAAAGGGTACTTGTTCTACTATTATGATAGGCAACAATTTTACGTTTTGGAGCAATTTAGTGTGAACACTGCATACATTTTTGTAATAATAGCAACCAATATGTATAGCCTAGGCATTTATATATATATATATATATATATATATATATATATATATATATATATAATTTCAGGGTACATAACTGAAACTTAAGGCTTAAGTACACATGACTAATGAGTTAATTGACAAGACACACCTGAACAGAATACTAAATCAATTTGGAAACTAAACAGCAGGTAGATCAGAACTAAACTAACAAGCTAAAATTTCTATTGTTTGTATTTCTGTTTGATTAAGTTTCATTTTCAGGTTCTAGTTTGTCACTGCAAAAAACACTGACTTTAGGACCAGGCTTTTTCTGGAATTGTTTTCTTGAACTGCAAAATAGCACAAGGGAATGTTTGCACCAAAACACGCCTCCTTTTTGCGCCGACCCGCCCAGGGAGCGCAAGTTCATTTTCTAGTTTACCGACGTGCGTCTGTGGAGGGAAAAGCCCGCTTTGGATGCAAAATAGGAATGATACAGGCGTCAGTGTACAAAGTCATTTGCGCCGGGTACAAGATAGGGCCCATTGATACCAAGGCATAGTTACAGGCTAAGTAGTGTTTGTTACCCTCTTTTTCTATTAAGTTACAGGGTACAGTAAGTGTGACATCTGCAGGCTGTAAATTAAGGGCTTTTTACCCTCTCATTCCATGAAGTAACAGGGTAACTCTGTTTGTTTGCTTGATATAGTCTAATAGGCTGACCACCTTTTTCTTTTGTCTGTCTACTATTTGTATTATTTTTTTTCTTGAAAGGCGGTATAAAAAATGAACATAAAAGTAGCACGCTTTATACCTTTTTTTTGGTTGCACTTGCTTAAAGGGTTAGTTCACCCAAAAATTAAAATTAAGTAATTATTAATTACTCACCCCCATGCTGTACCAACCCCGTAAGACCTTCATTCATCTTCGGAACACAAATGAAGATATTTTTGATTAAATTTGAGAGCTGTATCACTACATAGGCTGCCTAAGGGAATGACACTTGACGGCCCATAAAGTCATTAAAGAAAATGTTTAAATATTCCATGTGCCTACAGTGGCTCAATTATAAGTTTATCAAGTGACTAGGCTACTTTTTGTGCGAAAAAAACAAACATAAATAACGACTTTATTCGACTATTCCATTACGTCCTTGTGGGAGACGAGAGTTGAAGAGATTTCCAGAACGCATGCGCGAGAACTGAGATGAGGACGTTCTTCTTCGACTACTTCTTGTTACCGGCTGCTCACCGCTTAATATTACCGCCAGCTACCATATAAGATGACAAGCTGATATAGCTGGAAGCGCAAAACTTTCTGTTTACAAGCAGAGGAAGATGCACGGTGTACATATGAAGATTTCAGATGCAAAAGCCTCTAAGTGCCATTGGAAATTTTCTTCTAAAATGATCATTTTTATCAAGCTTATATATTCAAGTTCAGTAATTTCACTTAAATGACAATTAATAGGTAATCCTCATTGCAATTTAAGTGAAATTACTGAACTTAAATATACAAGCTTGATAAAAATGATCATTCTAGAAGAAATTTTCAAATGGCACTTAGAGGCTTTTGCATCTGAACTCTTCATATGCTTTTCAATTAGACACTTAACATCCCTCTGAACATTTCTCTCTGGCGCATTCACAATAGGTCTACTGTGAAGATCGTAAGTCAGCATCGTCAACTTCCATCTTTATTAATAAACAATTAAAATCTCTCCTCGCTATATTTGACATATTGATAATCAATGCTTTTGCCGGTTCTTTGTGACAGCTTTTAGGTGATTAATTATCTGCAGCGCCGCCGCTACCCTTACATGTTAAATAAACGCATCACCACCGCATCAAAAACATGGTTGCGTGATGATTTTCCACTGGCCAGTGCTTGCACAGAGGCTGAAATCATGACTCACGGCACTCCTGTAAAAAATAAATCGCTATACAAACATATCAGGCACTGCCATTTAGTCTTTATTTACAAACTTGGACACCACAACACACGGCTATTGACTGACCACGAACAGGTAACTTAGCCTACTTGTATTTTTCATTTGTTAATGTCTTGCGGTCTTGCTGTTTTGTTGTTTGTTTTACAATTAAAACTAAAAGTCTGTTGTAACACAAGCCTTACTGAACATGTAACGAGTAAGTATTACTGAAAATTGATTAGTAATAACTTACACTACTGCGTTACAGCAAAAAGTAATATTTTACTGTAATGCATTACTTTTGTAACACGTTACTCCCAACACTGCTCCCGAGCCGAGTCCCTCTCCTCCACCTCGCTGCCCCACCTCAGGTACGTCTGTGGTTCCCTGGCCCCTGGCACAGTGTGTGTAAGCCTGATGATGCTTCCTACCGTTCCAGCTGGCCCTGAAACTTTCAGCAGACTCGGCTTGCGATTCATTTCACTTGGCTTCGCCCTGGCTCAGTGATATTCATCATACCTAGGTGTTTAGCTGAGATGCTTCTAAGATTAGTGATATTTATCACACCTACGTGTTAAGCGCTGCTCCAGTCCTGTGTACACACGTCACAGTCCTACTGGCGAAGGACGCAATGTAGCCTCCCCTACAGCAGATATGAAGACCGGTTTCTATAAACCCATACTTTATTGTACCCTAGATATGTGGTGGGTTATGGCCATCTTGGACCTCCATTCAATTGCTACACAGAAATGCATTTTCAAATGCTCCATCCCCAAGGTTGGCCTGTGCGTTCGACCTGAAGGACAGTACTTCAGATCTCTATCCTTCAGCTCCACAGACCATTCTGTGTTCTGGCATCGAGGGTACAAATTATCAGTTCAAGTACTACCCTTCGAGTGCTCCATAGCCAGTTGGGTCTTCAGGTCAACTGGGAGAGAGTAATCTCACCCACGGGCTGAGTATCTCTTTTCTCAGTTCAGGAGAAGAAGAAGTATTTTCAAGAACTTTTCAAGAAGTGTTAGGCTAGTGCTAGAAGTTAGAAAGGGTCCCACTGAAAATTCCAGAGGCTCCTGGGGCATATGTCAGACACAGCCTCTTGGCTTCCTCCATATGAAGACCGCTTCAGCACTAGTTTTATGATCGAGTCCTGAGGTGGCCGTGGCTATGGCACACCCTGTGTGATAAAAGATCTCCCCGGCCTGCCGCCAAAATCCCAGCCCATTGTAATGACTCATGGGCAGGTCTGATCATAGGGAATTTGCATATTATAATGAATAATTGATAATTAATAATTATTCATACAAGTCTGGATCAGACCAGTCCTACACACCATCCAACATTAATAAATCGCCCGGTAAGGGATGATATCTTATTTTACCTGCATTCATGCATGTGTATCCTTGCACATTAACCACAAGTTGATTGCAATTAATTACACAGATCACGTTTTACAAAACAGGTAAAATTAATTATCTCAATTAATTTATAGATTTCCAAGAAAATTAATTCTGTGGCCACAAGAATTAAGTTTCCTGCTCTATAAACAAATACCCTTTAAGGTATCTTTAATTTGTAAAGCTCGTAGCTTTGATCTAGTCATTTCAGAGAACGGTATTATGAGCAGACACAGTAAGTCAGTCAAAATCAATATAATGAATTTAATAAGGCAGAACTACATGCATTTACTACGTTACAGGAATACATGTATTTACAAACATTAAAACAGAAAACGAACGCTAGAAGTCTGGACAATGGAAACACGTGAGAATGAGCGGGAGAGAGAGAGAGCGTATAGAAATTGGCTCAATTCACCTGGACAATCTACCTTCTGAGCAACAACACGGAAAAACATCTTAATGCTTCTTAGAAGCTTCGTAGATAGGTATACTTGCACACTTTCTTGGACTCTCTGCGTCGCGGCATTCTTGCACGGCCCTGTCTGGCCGCGTGTTGAATGTATGGGCTTTGTGTCCTCCGTGAGCGTGTCACGTGGTGCTTGGCGCGTGTGTTTGACAAAGGTTTAAAGTCTTTGAGGTAACGTTACCAAAGGAAATATTTCGGCTAAGTTCACTTCCTTTCCTGGGAGGTGAACTTGGTAGGACACTTAAGAAAAAGACTAAACTTTTAGATGAAACAAAAGTACAGAAAGGATTTCCTGAGGGGAAATTGAGTCGGAGACTACATTGTGCAGGCAGACATGAAGACCAGCGGGGTAAGAGGCGGAGACTGCGTTTGTGTCCTTCTTTTAAATGGACGCAGACCATGCCCCTTCTGGAGCAACCTTGACCAATGAGATTCGACAAAACTCTGGCGCGAAGGCTTTCCTGTGCCTTGTCAAAACATTATTTACGACAGGGTGAGTTTTTAGTCTTTTCCTTCCTTCTTTTCCACAAGGTGGAAAACATAGTAAACTATGTTTTACTGAATATTTCTTTGCATATTCGAGTAGTCCATACCACGTGCATTTTGGAGGTATCAAAAACATTGTGTGAAAGTCAAAGGAATATGCAGTGTTATTTAAAATGCATAATGAAGGTATTTCTACTTTTACTTATGTCACGATAAAACCAGAGCTACTCCAGTGTAACATGGAGAAACAAACACACAAAACACATTGAATATATTTAGTTAAATGTCTTTAAACAAAAGAAATGTCTTTCTCTTTGTTCAGAATCACATCCTGCCACATTCCGATGGGTAATAAAAGTCTTGTAAGAGGAGCCACTGTTTGTCCAGCAGGCTTCCTTCGGATGTGTGTGTGGGGCAGCTGTGTATGTTTGTGCGCATGTGTGATTTCAAGTCCCAGGGGGGATAGTTCGAAGAATGTTTGGTAAAGTCCTTACACCATGTTCAGACCTTCAGGTCCACTAACACTGACTGAGGGGCCATGTACAAAAGGCATGCTTTAACGGAGGCCTGGGCGACCTCCAACTGCATTGGTTTTCGTTACCTCGAGTTGGCAGTTCACCTCGCTTTGAGCCACCACTGCTCAGCGAACTGGTACTGGTCTGAAAAGACAACATTACGACCATTGGGCTAAGCTTCCCTCGCATGTCATAACTCGCCTGTCACCTCCTTCTTGGAGTCAGAAGCTTCTGAGGTCTCTTCCTTCCACTATAAAATTCTTCCAGTCTGCTCATTCGTGCCACCAACGAGTCTCATGACAGCTATGGCCAGGGAGAGTGAAGACTCCAATCCCCTGGCGCCGCCAGGCTGGCGGTCCAGCTGGGCAGGGACCACTTCGGGGCCACCATGTTACATCTGTTGCCCTTCCGGACTCGTCCCTCTGCCAGTTGTATTTCTTTCTGAGCGGACATAAACCCTTGGATAGACACTGGCTTCTTAGCTGACCCCGGGGCCCCGCAGAAATGCATTCCTCAGTGAGCCTTCAAAGAAAGAGCTATGTGAGTCATTATCACCTTGTGCTGCTCAAGTTCAGTGATGTTCATCACACTTAGGTGTAGCGTATCTGGGCCACGCCAGGGTGAATCATGCATTCCAACACCCTAAGGATTGAACCAGAATCATGGTTTGTTCACCTGAACACAAATAATGCACATTAAAATCAGTTTCACTAATTTATTATGGTTATTTACAAAAGTTATTAAGAAAATCAAATGTCCTATAGCAAGAGAAAGAAATGCAAAAATGAAAGTCCACCTTTTCAAAGTTCACCAGCCTTCAAATTTGGCTGATTTTTTTCTGCTGAAAAATGGTCGAGTTTTGGTCTGTACTAATCTGTCACATCGGGGAAAATACCTTTTGAATTATAGACTACCAAACGTTAAAGAGAAGAGTGCAAAAAAACTGATGAAAGAAGGCGTTTGTGGAAGCAATACGGCACTGACATTGACACTGATGGAGGGGTTTGCATTTGCAATAGTGATGTTTTCTTATTTAATTTTTACAACATATGTGTAGCCACCGCCGCGCTGGACTATATTGCGTATTGAGCTTCCGAACGGTAGGAGGCTGTTATGCAACGTTACGGCTTTTTTCGCGCTCTTGTCAGCGCCGGTTTCAATACGTTTCATAAATAATATTTTTCTGCTCGTTCGGCACTTTGCAACAACACAGCATTGTTTCGACAGCGACTTGCAGCATGTCTCCCCTAAAACTGATGTTTACATTTTATGTGGCGTGAAAGTCGCATGCCATCCGAAATCCGATCATTCAGACTGAGGCATATGTCCTGGTATTTGAATAGGATTTCAAACCACATATGGATGTAGCTTGAAACGGATTTCATGTGCTTTTTGGACTGACAATCTGAGCGTAGCTTATGTCGGAATAAGAAATAGAAGGAAGAATTGCAGTACGGGCTAGAGAGGCTAGCTCATTCTGACAATTACCACATATTAACTTTAGTTTGTCAAAATATTACGCTCTCTCCTGCTTGGTAAGTCCTTCTCTATATGATTTCGCACCTTGCGGCACCTACCAAGGTTTTTTTCTGTGTTTTTTAGTGTAACAATGTGTTCCGTAGTACATACATAGTGCAGTAAATGCTGTTGTTTACATCCGAGTGCCTCCATAATGGCCACTCATCCGGGTTACCGCCCAGAATGTGACGCTTTCGCGGTCATGTTTCCATGGTGACGCGTCATTGCTTGTCACGTGACACAGCGTTCCCACGTAATTTGAACCGATATACCGGCGGGCCAGCTCTAAAAATAAATACATTTTCTCATGCGGGCCAAAGATAATTCATTTGCGGGCCGGTTGTGGCCCGCGGGCCTTGAGTTTGACACATATGCCCTAGACACTTCCTCCAGCTCTTCTGGGGGGATGCCGAGGCGTTCCCAGGCCAGCCGGGAGACATAGTCTCTCCAGCGTGTCCTAGGTCTTCCCCGGGGCCTCCGCCCAGTGGGACGTGCCCGGAACACCTCCCCAGGAAGGCGTCCAGGAGGCATCCGGAACAGATGCCTGAGCCACCTCAGCTGACCCCTCTCGATGTGGAGGAGCAGCGGCTCTACTCTGAGCTCCTCCCGAGTGACCGAGCTTCTCACCCTATCTCTAAGGGATCGCCCAGCCACTCTGCGGAGAAAGCTCATTTCGGCTGCCTGTATCCGGGATCTTGTCCTTTCGGTCATGACCCAAAGCTCATGACCATAGGTGAGAGTAGGAACGTAGATTGACCGGTAAATCGAGAGCTTTGCCTTACGGCTCAGCTCCTTCTTCACCACAACAGACCGGTACATCGACCGCATTACTGCTGAAGCTGCACCGATCCGTCTGTCAATCTCCCGTTCCATCCTTCCCTCACTCGTGAACAAAACCCCAAGATACTTAAACTCCTCCACTTGAGGAAGGATCTCTCCACCAACCTGAAGTGGGCAAGCCACCCTTTTCCGGCTGAGGACCATGGCCTCGGATTTGGAGGTGCTGATTTTCATCCCAGCCGCTTCACACTCGGCTGCAAACCGTCCCAGTGCATGCTGAAGGTCCTGGTATGAAGGGGCCAACACGACAACATCATCCGCAAAAAGCAGAGACGAAATCGTGTAGTCCCCAAACCTGACACCCTCCGGCCCCTGGCTGCGCCTAGAAATTCTGTCCATAAAAGTTATGAACAGAACCAGTGACAAAGGGCAGCCCTGCCGGAGTCCAACATGCACCGGAAAGAAGTCTGACTTACTACCGGCAATGCGAACCAAGCTCCTGCTTCGGTCATACAGGGACCGGACAGCCCTTAGCAAAGGACCCCGGACCCCATATTCCCGGAGCACCCTCCACAGGCCGCCTCGGGGGACACAGTCTAATGCCTTATCCAAATCCACAAAACACATGTGGACTGGTTGGGCAAACTCCCATGAACCCTCCAGCACCCTGTAGAGAGTATAGAGTCGGTCCAGTGTTCGACGGCCCGGAAGAAAACCGCACTGTTCCTCCTGAATCCGAGGTTCCACTATCGGCCGTATTCTCCTCTCCAGTACCCTGGCATAGACTTTCCCAGGGAGGCTGAGAAGTGTGATCCCCCTATAGTTGGAACACACCCTCCGGTCCCCCTTCTTAAAAAGAGGAACCACCACCCCGGTCTGCCATCCCAGAGGCACTATCCCCGACCGCCACGCGATGTTGCAGAGGCGTGTCAACCAAGACAGCCCCACAACATCCAGAGAATTTAGGTATTCGGGGCGGATCTCATCCACCCCCGGTGCCTTGCCACCGAGGAGTTTCTTGACTACCTCGGTGACCTCAGCTTTTTGAAACTGACACACTTACTGCTGCCAGTTGGTGGCGCTATAAATTTGACTCACAATAGTCACATCCATGTGATCGGCCTCTTACAGCGAACACACTGCTGAAGTTTCATAAAGATCAGTTAATGTATGCTGAAGTTATAACACACTTCCTGTTTCAAGTTTCTCGCCATAATTTCGTTTCCTCGCCACGGCCGAACCGTTCGAGATATCAAAAATCCCCACACAAGCTTTCATCCTCAATGTCTTGACTTGACCATCCTGACCGAGTTTCGTGCCATGTGTTTGAATTCTCTAGGAGGAGTATTATAAATTCCATTGCGAGCGTTTTACAAACAAACCTCAATAGCCGACTTCCTGTTGGGCTGGGGTAAAAAGTAAGAGTGTGAGGTATAGATGAAACGATGAGATCTTCATGTGTACCGAGTTTCATATTATTACATGCAAGCGTGTTTGAGTTATGGACTGAGTGTTCGGACCCCTTTCCAGGGGGCACTGACGAGCCCCCCTGCCACGCCCGGGTACCAGCTTCAGCCCGGTTCTGATGGCCGCGGGTTCTGACCCGTGTGCAAAGTTTCAAGAGTTTTTGAGCATGTTAAGGGCTCCAAAAGTGCCAAAAAGGTAGTAAAATAATAATACGAATAAATAATCCCAAGGAAAACAACAGGGCCTTCGCCCTTTCAGGGCTTGGGCCCTAATAATAATAGAAAAGAATAACCCTAAGGAAAACAATAGGGCCTTCGCCCTTTCAGGGCTTGGGCCCTAATAATAGAAAAGAATAATCCCAGGGAAAACAATAGGGCCTTCGCCCTTTCAGGGCTTGGGCCCTAATAATAAATATAGCTGCGAGCAGCGATTGCGGGCCCAAGCCGGTGGCACCGCAACCCCGATGCCTTTAGTTACCTAAAGGCACCGGGATGGTGGTACCGCCGGCTTTGGCCCTTTATTGCTGCTCACAGCTATATTTATACATGTTGCCTCAATTTTATAGCAGCCATGGCTATATCTAAAATAATTTATCTTTTTGATTTTTGTTATCTTGTTTTTCATGAATGTATTTTACAACAATACAAAGAGCAATGTGTATTTTCCATTAATATAGTTTGTAATGGCTTTTTTGTCATAGATTATAATCATATATTTTTGGGATTTGTTATTTATCTTTATAATGAAGTTGTCTGTATTAAGTAGATTGTGTTTAACACACACAAGAGTGATTTATTAGTTCAACACATAGTTATAGAAATTCTACTTTATCTAAAAAAAACCCTGCAGTTTATACACACACACACACATACATAAATACATGTAAATAAAAATACAAAAAGAAACATCAAATGTGTTTTTAATCAGAGTATTATTTTATACAGAAACAAATATTTGTAATTCAGATAAGAGTGAAGTTAGTGTTTTAAAATCTTAAGGAAAACAAATATATTGAAATATAGCACATGAATTTTAAATTCATTCAGCTTCAATTACAAATACAATCTTACTTATATTTAAAGCAAACTATACATTTAAAAGATGGGGGTTATATGCCAATTTTGTCATAATTAATACAAAAAATACAAAATTGTTATGCAAAAAGACAAGGACTTAGAGGCAAGGACTTGTAGGAAAAATCGCAGCCAGCCACACACACACACACACGCAGACACACACACACACACAGACAACAGCCCTCCCCTCCCCACACAGACACACACACACACACACACACACACACCAGCAGCCCCCCCCCCCTCCCCACACAGACACTGATAGAGACAAATATACACATCCAAACTGCAATATCTGACTTTCTTTTGGTCTGAGCTTCTTACTGTTAATTAGAAAGTTGATCGGCTTGACAAGAACAATATACGTGGCACGTTTTGTAACTGTAGGTAAAACGAGCAAAGTTATAACACATTTTATGTGTCCTTTTTTAGTCATAAAATTAATTTCCTCGCCACGGCCAAACCGTTCGAGATATCAAAAATCCGTCCGGAATTGAGCATCCTCAATGTCTTGACTTCATGCACACCGAGTTTTGTGGTGATTGGTAAACACATGCGTTGTAATTTGATGTATTTCTCCTAGAGGAGATTTATTTAGACAACCCATAATTCCCGACTTCCATTTGAATTGTCGTGAAACTTAGAGCACGAAAGTTGTTTGGCCTGATGTGATCTATAAGTGTACCGAGTTTCATATTATTACATGCAAGTGTGTTTGATTTATGGACCAAATTTTCAGTTCAAGTTTATGGACCAAGTTAATTTAATTAATAAACTAATTATATAAAACTATTGTCAATGCACTACAATTAAACTGGTTATATTATGCCTTTACTTATAAAAAAATTAAATAAAAACATTTAAAACATACCAGGCTTAAGAAATGTATTTTCTTTTTCTGCAGGCCAGACACACAGCAGTGAAATGGTTAAGCCCCCTCCCCCTAAACACACACACACACACACACACACCCAGACAGGCAGAGGCAGAGACACAGAGATGTAGGCTCAGAGCGAGCATGACCACATTCAAACAAACATATCTGACTTTCTGTGGGTTCTAGCTAATGAGTGTCAATTAGAAAGTTGTCCGGCTTGAGGAGTACAATATACATACCGATTTTTTTAACTGTAGATAAAACTAACAACCCCACTTTTGTCAAAAGGTGGCGCTACTGAGCCCTCACCACGCCCGTTTCTGAAACTTTGCACATGTCTACTGGCTAATAAATGTGATGTGTCTGAGTTTCATGCAATTTGAAGCATGCTAAGGGTCTCAAAAGCATCCTAAAAGAATGGTAAAGTTTGATGCGTTGCCACCGCAACAGTTTCAAAGATATCAAGAATCCATTCACAGGTCTTCATCTGCTATGTATTTACATTATACAGATGAAGTTTGAGGCAAATTGGGTCAAAATAAAAGGGTGAGTTCAAAGCATTTTGAAAGTGACACACTTCCTGCTACCAGTTGGTGTCGCTATAACTTTGACTCACAATAGTCACATCCATGTGATCGTCCTCTTACAGCGAACACACTGCTGAAGTTTCATCAAGATCAGTTAATGTATGCTGAAGTTATGACACACTTCCTGTTTCACGTTTCTCGCCATAATTTCATTTCCTCGCCACAGCCAAACCATTCGAGATATCAAAAATCCCCTCGCAAACTTTCATCCTCAATGCCTTGACTTTATGCTGACCGAGATTCGTGCCGTGTGTTTGAATTCTCTAGGAGGAGTACTTCAAATTCCATTGCGAGTGTTTTATGAACAACCCTAAATAACCGACTTCCTGTTGGGCTGGGGTAAAAAGTAATAGTATGAGGTATATATGAACGATGAGATCAACATGTGTACTAGGGCTGGGAATCACTGGCTACTTCCCGATACGATACAATACGCGATACATTGTTCACGATACCGATAATATCACGATATGGCGATACTGCGATAATCGATATATTATCAGTAATAACTCACAATATATCATGTTTTAAGAAATAAAAAGATTTTTTTAATTAGTAAAATGAATTTCCATTTATTTATTTTTTGGATAAAACACAATAACAAATACAACTTGTGTCTTATCAGTTGCAACAAAACAGTCAGACACTATTTTAGTGTAAAATTGCTGCAATCAGTAGTCTTTGACAACTGGTGACACCATTTGGGTGCAAAATAGTTGTAAGGCTGAGGACAGATTCAGTGCAACTGTAAACAATACTGATTGTCCTTCATAAATATGAACAGTGACACTATTAAGTGCAAGAAACATAAAACTTTGGGCTACTGCTTTCAAATAAAAAATAAAATAAATAAAAATATCAGGGATAAAGTGCATCTAAACTGTACCCAACTTAAAGTGCATCCAAAAATAGACATTTTTCAGAACAAACCCTTTACACATGTAAACAGCGATCCCATTTGTGATTGACTTTGCCCTCGCAGAAGAAGGTGGTAACTTTGCCTGGAAAAAGGTGTTTACGCCGGGGGGTGTCGACTTTGACCCAGCACCATGCGCCGATGCGCGGCTTTCTCACAGAGCTCCGGGTGATGCTGCGACAGGTGGCTGTGCATGTTCGTCGTGTTTCCCGTGTAGCGGACTTTTGCAAAGCAGTTCTTACATATTGCGTGGTCCTTTTCTATCTTTGCCCTGTCCGCACTGCTATAAAATCCAAAGTGAGTCCACACTTTGGATTTAAATGTTGCTGGAGCGTCTTTTAATTTCTGCTCTCGCTTCGGCTGACCTCGCTTGACTCCGCCATTTTCAAGTGTAGCCTGCGCCTTTTTTTAAGCTCAAAACAGCCAAACTCGCAACGCGCGCCCCCTATCTACTTCTGGAGAAGGGTCTCATCAAGGCAAAATGTAATGGATACTAATAGAGCATTTTACAACGGCTTTTAAGATCGATTCTTGGCAAGAGCACATCGAGAATCGATCGCGGGGGTAAATATCGCGAGATATCGCCATATCGATATTTTGGCGCACCCCTAATGTGTACCGAGTTTCATATTATTACATACAAGCGTGTTTGAGTTATGGACCAAGTTTTCGGACCCCGTTCCAGGGGGCGCTGTCTAGCCCCCCTGCCACGCCCGGGTACCATCTTCAGCCCGGCCCTGATGGCCGCAGGTTCTGACCCGTGTGCAAAGTTTCAAGAGTTTTTGAGCATGTTAAGGGCCCCAAAAATGCCCGAATAGTCGTATAAATAATAATAATAATAATCCCAAGGAAAACAATAGGGCCTTCGCCCTTTCAGGGCTTGGGCCCTAATAATAGAAAAGAATAACCCTAAGGAAAACAATAGGGCCTTCACCCTTTCAGGGCTTGGGCCCTAATAATCCTAAGGAAAACAATAGGGCCTTCGCCCTTTCAGGGCTTGGGCCCTAATAATAATAGAAAAGAATAATCCCAAGGAAAACAATAGGGCCTTCGCCCTTTCAGGGCTTGAGCCCTAATAAAGTAATACCCCTATCTGAGATGGAAGAGGTTGAGCTGGTTTACGGTGCTACTGGGCCTCCAGCCCAGGGACTTCTTATACTCTCGGCAGTAACTTACTTCTTCACTCGCCTCATCAGAGTGAAGACTCTCCCGCTCTCCATCAAAATCTCTTCCAGTATACCCCTATATGAGATGGAAGAGATTGAGCTGGTTTACGGTGCAACTGGACCTCCAGCCCAGGGACATACTCTGCTGGGGTGGTGCTACACCAGTAATGCCCAGCGGGGCCCCCACAGAGCACGTTTCTGCTGTCATTACCCTTAACGAAGCTCTCAGCGACTTCTTATACTCTCGGCAGTATAAGTAATTTACTTCTTCACTCGCCTCATCGGAGTGAAGACTCTCCCACTCTCCATCAAAATCTCTTCCAGTCAGAGCAGTATTAAAGCAGTATTAAAGCAATACAGTAAAACAGTCAGACAACAGTGGCACAGTGCTCATTCAGTAAATGCACAGCTAAACAGATGTGTTTTGAGTCTGGATTTGAATGTGACTACTGTAGGAGCACACCTGATCTCTTCTGGAAGCTGGTTCCAGCTGCGGCTGGCATAATAGCTAAAAGCAGACTCTCCGTGCTTAGAGTGAACCCTTGGTATTTCTAGCTGATGTGATCCTAATGATCTAAGTGATCTGTTGGGTTTATATTCAGTGAGCATATCTGCAATATATTGAGGTCCTAACCCATTGAATGATTTATATACCAGTAATAATACTTTAAAATCAATCCTAAATTTAACTGGGAGCCAGTGTAAAGTCCTGAGGACTGATGTGATGTGTTCATATTTTCTAGTCCTGCTCAGAATCCTGGCAGCAGCGTTCTGTATGAGCTGCAACTGTCTTATGGTCTTTTTGGGAAGGCCAGTGAGGAGGCCATTACAGTAATCCACCCTGCTGGTGATGAAAGCATGCACAAGTTTCTCTAAGTCTTGACTGGAAACAAAGCATCTAATTCTTGAAATATTTTTCAGATGATAGTATGCTGATTTAGTTATTGCTTTGACATGACTACTGAAACTAAGGTCTGACTCTAGAGACACGCCAAGATTCCTGACTTGATTTTTAGTTGGTAGACCCCTAGTGTTGAGGTATGCATTCACCTTGAGAACCTTAATCTTTGTTTCCAAACACAATGACTTCAGTTTTGTCTTTGTTTAACTGCAGAAAGTTTTGGCACATCCAACTATTTACTTCATCAATGCATTGGCACAGGGAGTCAATGGGGCTATAGTCGTTAGGCGATAGGGCTAAGTAGAGCTGTGTGTCATCTGCATAGCTATGGTAAGCGATTTGGTTCTTTCTCATTATTTGGCTCATTGGGAGCATATACAGGTTGAACAGGAGTGGCGCAAGAATCGAGCCCTGAGGGACTCCACAAGTCATGGATGTCCACTCAGACTTATGGTCCCCTATACTCACATAATAACCTCTCCCTTCTAAGTATGACCTGAACCATTTTAGGACTATCCCAGAAAGCCTCACCCCGTTTTCCAGCCTGTCAAGAAGGATGTCGTGATCGACAGTGTCAAATGCAGCACTGAGGTCAAGTAGTACCAACACGGATAATTTGCCTGTATCAGTATTTAAGCGAATATCGTTTATTATCTTTATGAGCGCTGTCTCTGTGCTGTGATGCGATCGGAAACCAGATTGAAAATTGTCAAAGTATCCATTTGAGCTTAAGAATTTGTTCAGCTGATTGAAGACAACTTTTTCAATGATCTTGCCTATGAAAGGAAGATTTGAGATTGGTTTATAGTTGCTTAAGATGGGCTTATCCAGATTGCTCTTTTTCAGGAGGGGCTTGACAACTGCAGTTTTCAGGGAGTTCGGAAAACTCCCAGAGCGAAGTGAGGCATTTACCACTTCTAGGAGATCTGCTTCTAAACAGTTTAACACACTTTTGAAAAAAGATGTGGGAAGTGCGTCAAGGGCGCAGGTGGATGTTTTAAGGTGCTGTACGGTTTCTTCCAAAATTGTGCCAGTCATTTCTTCAAATACAGACATAGTAACTACAGATTGTGGTCTGATCTGTCTGACTCCAGAGCAACTCAAGGATGTGCTGATCATCTTTCTGATATTATTAATTTTCTCAGAAAAGAAAGAAGCAAACTCACTGCACTTGCTGTCTGAGAGCATTTCTATGGGAATCTGGCTCGGGGGGGTTGTCAGTCTCTCTACAGTAGCAAAAAGAGTGCGTGTGTTGTTTATATTGCTGTTTATAATATTTGAGAAAAAATTCCTTCTAGCTTTGCCTAGTTCCCTATTGAAAGCGTGGATGCTGTCTTTGTAGATGTTATAATGGACTACCAAGTTTTGTCTTCCGCCACATGCGTTCTGCTCTTCTGCATTGTCTTTTCATATTTTGCACTGCTGTTGAGTTTCTCCAAGGTGCTTTTTGTCTACTATTCTTCCTGACTTTAACAGGAGCAATATCATCAATTACACTCTTAATTTTTGAGTTGAAAGAATCAAGGAGAAAATCAACAGAGTCGGCAGATATGCTTGGTTTTAAAGATATAGCCTCCATAAATAGCACACCAGTGTTCTCATTTAAGCATCTCTTCTTGACAGACACAGATCTAGCTTCAACTGCAGGAGAGATTAATATATCAAAGAAAATACAGAAATGATCAGACAGTGCTAATAACAATCAATGAGATGTTTAAACCCGTACTGATAAGTAAATCTAGAGTGTGTCCACGATTGTGTGTGGGACCATGAACATGCTGAGTCTGATCAAAAGTTTTTAAAACAGTTTTGATTTCTTTTGCCATATTGTTTTCTGCATTATCTATATGAATGTTAAAATCTCCAGCAATGGCAAAACAGTCAAACTCAGAGGCAATTGTTGATAGCAGTTCTGTAAAATCCTCAGCAAAGGCTGGAGAGTATTTTGGAGGTCTGTAAACAATGATAAGTAAAATACGTGAAGCACCTTTTAACACAATACCCAGATATTCGAAAGAGGGGTAAATCCCAAATGATATTTGCTTACATTCATAAACATCTTTAAAAAGAGCAGCTAAGCCGCCACCTCTCTTACCCGCTCTGCAGACACTCATATAAGTAAAGTTAGGAGGGGATGTTTCGTTTAGGACCGTTGCACTGCAACTGTCTTCTAGCCAAGTTTCATTTAGAAACATAAACTCCAGGTTGTATGTGGTTATTAAGTCGCTGACTAGAAGTGATTTATTTTTAAGTGAGCGGATGTTTAAAAGTGCTAACTTTATAGTCTTACTTTTTGTCCCCACGGCAATCTTAGTTTGGCGTGTAATAGACACCAGATTAGATGGGTTTGCAGTGCGACTTTTGAAGGTCTTAGATTTTCTATCATGTATTTGAACCAAGCGGCAACCTCCCCGTCTCTCTCTTGAAGCCAACACGGAAGTGAATTAAACTGCAATTTATCGAGTGGCCGCTTGAGGCAGGCTGCAGAAGCGAGTCAAATCTGTATCTCCCCCATGTTAAAATGCCCAACTTTACAGCAGAAAAAAACATGTTTACAGCCTGGAGCAAAAAGTGGCTTTGGTCTATAGAGCTCATTTTTCCCTTCATGACAACTGTGAGGGGGGTGAATTTTTTTACAACTCATCTGTTTAAATTATATTTAAGCCTTAAAGTTCTGCATAATTAAGGGCGTGGCCACTTGAGTGACAGGTGGATTCTTGCGGCCGCTTTCACTGCTAGTCGTTTGTCTGCTGTCTGTTAGCGTCACCCTCAGCCGTGTTTCTGCTTTTTCCGGGATTATTTCATACAATTTAATACATGTATTTTACCTTCGCCCGTGCACGCTGTTGGATTCCGTCGTATTGAGTATGGAGAGAACAACCAGCGCCGTGTTTCCAGCTGTTTCCCTCGCATGCACTAATGGATGTCTGATGATTTCAGTGCTTTCTCTCTGTCCATGCAATAGATGCACACCCTTGAATGAGTGCGGATTTCTAGTTAATTTACTTGAAGTTCTGAGGTAATATCTTTGGTTTGACCCATCTGAGAAACTGAGAGGCAGCCAAAATCAGATTGTAAAATGGACTGATTTAAAGCTCTTTACGAACTTGACGTGAGATGCCGACTGACATGTGTGCTTGCCTTGAATCACTGTCACATGCACAAGCTTAGAGCAATATTGTAAGTAATTAATACATTTTTAACTAGCAGAATAATAATGCATCACGATGCACATAATTGACTGCTTGTATGTTGTGAGAAATGTGTGTGATCTGTGTTAATGTATTTGTATACATGCTCTTAACTAATTGCCCCTTGTGAGATTAATAAAGTTGATAAAAAAGTAAAGTAAATAGTCTCACTTTTAGTTACGTTTTAACTATTATAATATTTCGAAGGGCAAAACATGAACTTTAACCATTGGCTTTACTTTTTCAATCAGCTGTCAATTCAGCGGCAGTAGCATAGCATTAGCACCTCAGCTCCACCCGCGTCCTGCCTCTTTGCCCATTTTAATTTATCCAGTAGTGACGAGAGGTGACGCACTGCCAAGATGGCGACGGCCGGCCCCGCCCACTTTAGTCTTCAAAAACGCTCTTCAGAAACCTATGGGTGACGTCACGGACACTACGTCCATATTTTTTACAGTCTATGATTTGAACCGCTATAGAGAAGGATTCAGGCACACTGGGTTCCCGCTTGTTTTGTAAACATTTAAGAAAGTTACTGATATCAAAGCGGATACCGACTCATATCATTGAGAGTTGGTATCAGTTGTTTTTGGTTCACCTCGAGCAGATGGAGGAGGGTGTGAGCCCTGGCGCCGTGGTAGAGGCCGAAGAGCTCTATCGGGGGGAGGAGGAGGAGGGCGAGCTGTGCCCGCAGGCTTTGGTGGTTGTGGGGCCTGCTGGGGGCTTGCAGCAAAAGAGTGTGATAGTTTAGTTCCAGCATACACCCGTTTTTCCATTTTCTCTGAGAAGCACAGAAGTGGAGATTCTGGAGAGAGTGATAACGTGTCAGGTGAGAGGGGCTGTTGCTCTGGTGTTATTGGAGGCTGTAGTATGCTGTCCTGGTTTCCCTCGTTGGTTTCCTTAATGTCGTCCCTGGGTGCTGAATCTTGGAGCAGTTCTGATTTGTCACAATCTGTCTGTGGTGAGCTCTGTGGGCAGGGCTCTGCTGAGATTATGTCCGTGAGCAGAAGTTGTTGTGGCTGCATGGTGTTATCGTTGTACCATGTCCATTCAGGTGCTGAAATGAAGTCCTGTGGTCATTCATATTGTGTCCAGGTGTGTGTGTGCCATTCAGGTTGAGTGGGTTGGCACACACTGCAGAAGAATCATGGAGGGAGAAGTAGATATTGTCCTTTAGCACTCTTGAACCAAGTTTGTTTGGGTGGTGGCCATCCCGTTGAAACAGTTGCCTCTGACTCCAGAAAAGATTGAAGTTGTCTATGAAGTTTACTCCTTTTATATTGCAGGTTTTTTGCAGCCATGTGTTGAGCCCAAGCAACCGAGAAAACCTGTTTGTTCCTCTTGCTGGGAGTGGTCCACTGATGAATGTCTGAACTTTCAGTCTTTTAAGTGTTTCAAAAAGTTCATTGAAATCCTTCTTAAGGAGTTCTGACTGCTCTTTATGAATATCGTTCTTCCCCACATGAATGAGTCGATTTGCAGTCTTATGTTTCACCAGAATGTTCTCAAGTTCCCTGTTTACATCAGAAGTTGTTGCTTGTGGAAGGCAGCATGTAGTTTAATCCCTGCTACTAATGTTTCTGATTATGGAGTCGCCCACTATCAGGCCACCCTTAAAAATATTCTTGTTTGCCGTAACCCGACCGACCCGGTCAATTTAGGGCCGACCCAATTTTTTATTTTTTTTTCCCTTTTAGTCCGACCGACTTGCCGGTTGTAACTTGCGTTCAGACTGACCGACTTTTTTTTTACTCTTCAAACGACTAATTCAAATTCAATAAAATGATATTTTAGTTAGTATTATGAAAGTTGTTTATGTCTACAAACGTATGCTACGTTCTTTCTTTTAAATAAAACCCCGTGGCGTCATCGTCATTTGATTATGTTTACACGATTGGTTTACCCGTGTCACACTGTCTATATGGCTTATACGTTCGCTTAGTTTCATTCAGTGTTCCCGCTTGGTAAACCCGGTATTAAACGGGCAACGGGGCTGAATATCAACCATTTCTATATATAATAATAATATTAAACAATTTGTCTGTAATGCAATTTTGCTATTCGCAGTCCAGAAGCGAGAGCGACCTCTCATCCGGAGCCACAGCGCGCACAACATGACAGCCCTGCTTAATGAGTGACAATGAGGACAGATCGTGGTTACCTACACTTTAGATCTGGGATATTATTCTAATTGTATTTTAGATTTCGGCTTTCAAAGATTATAAAAAGAAGATATTTGAGATGAAACCATTAGTCTAGCGCAACTTCCTTCCCTTCACAGCGTTGCGCTGTCATTTCTTCCTAAAACCCAAACGTACCGTCAGAATCAGCACGATCGGTAATTGTTGTAAAATGCAGTCTGTACTGTTGCTAAACTGCGGATGCATTCAATCATTAAAAGAGCTATTAAAAGCACAAAAGTCTGCGCAAGAGACGCTGTTCATACGGCGACGCGCGCTCCGAAAGGCACTGCAACGAGACGAGAAAAGTAGGCTATAGCCTCATTTTGGGCTTCACGTGCACAGCTAAACTATCAAATATACATAAAATATAAAATGACCTGCTCTGAGATTCATTTAAACACAGTTTATGTCTTAAATGGACGTGAATAGTTGGGAGGATATGGTGGTGCATCAGTCATCTGTTAGATCCGCACTCGGTCTTAAAGGGGCAGTAGTCTAATAAACATGTGACGATTGAGCCAGTAATGGGAATCAAACAACAAAAGGCAGAGAAAATCCCTCACATCTTTTGAATGATTAACTTAAACTTTAATAAGCATTAATCTAACTATGATAAACCATGCAATGTCATTTTACATTTGATTACTAAATTAAATTTCTTTTCAGACAGTGCCACACTCAACTGAAAAGTTGCTAATTTTAGACCTTTCTGAAATTAAAGCACTGTGTAGCCTATATAGGCTAATTTGTATTTTTGTTTAATTGTATTCTTTGTTTCACCATGCATTTGTACTTGTTTTTGCTTATATCTCACGTATATGGAAAAAAGCATGCACACTGCTGCATAACGGTCACGGTGTGGTGCAGGCAGAAGATCAGGCAGAGTCCAGATTAACACGAAGATATCTTTAATTCCAAAGAACAGGCAAGAAGAAGGTAAACAGGTGCAACACAGGGTAACATTCAACATCGACCGACAAAGACAGACTGAATGAGAAGGAACTAAATACACAGAGGAATCAAACTAAACAAGGTGCAAACAGGTGAAAATGATGATGACAGGACGAGGAACAGGTGGCTGATTGGGGAGTGAGTCCGGGAGTAGAAACAAAAGGATCCGGGGAAGTGTAGTGCAGATGACGAGACAGACTGGTGCAGACGGAGGACTGTGACATCACTCCCCCCTCCCGGTAGGCGTGACCTCACGCCATAACATCAACGGGGAGGGGGGGTGGGCGCCCTGGAGGCTGTGGAGGACGTGGTCTGGAGCAGGAAGCCCCCCAGGGCGGAGCAGGATGAGGGCGTGGCCAGGGCGGATCAGGATGAGGGCGTGGCCAGGGCGGAGCAGGATGCGGGCGAGGCCAGGGCGGAGCAGGATGAGGGCGTGGCCAGGGGGGCCACGGCGGCGAAGACCCTTCAGGCGGCCACGGCGGCGAGGACCCTTCAGGCGGCCACGGCGGTGAAGACCCTTTAGGCGGCCACGGCGGAACTGAAAAGCCGAAGAACCATGGCGCCAACGAAGTCCTGGCACACTGAAGCCGCGCCGTAGAGCCACGGGACCGAAGAGGCGACGCGGGGACGGGTGACCAGAGTGACGATGAGGCGAGGGAGGCCGACGGGGAGACCAGAGGAAGGGAGGAGTCCAGGGATGCCGAAGGGGTGCAGGGTGAGGGTGCAGCCCGAATCCCGGAAGTCCGTGGCTGGTACTGGGCATCGAGCAACGAGGGCCGACCTGGCGTGGCGCTCGAGCCCAGCGGAGCTTCCGGGCAGACGGACTGCGGAGGCGATGAGGGAGTGGCGGGTCTAGGTGAAGGCGGAGGGCTGACAGGGTGAGATGAAGGTGTGGGCTCTGAGGACAGAAGTGTAGACCTGAACTCGGCCTTACTGAAGGGGCTTGAGTGAGCAGAGGGGATGACCAGCAGTGGTGGATGAACAGTCCAAATGTGATGGTTAGGAGGAGGTGGGAGAGGGAGGCTGGGAGGGACCATGGTCTCGGGCTCTGGCTGGACGGTCTCGGGCTCTGGCTGGACGGTCACCGGTGCAGGCTGGACGGTCTCTGGTGCTGGCTGGACGGTCTCTGGCGCAGGCTGGACGGTCTCTGGCGCTGGCTGGACGGTCTCTGGCGCTGACTGGACGGTCTCTGGCGCTGGCTGGACGGTCTCTGGCGCTGGCTGGACGGTCTCTGGCGCTGGCTGGGCGGTCCCTGGCGCTGGCTGGGCGGTCTCTGGCGCTGGCTGGACGGGGCTGGACGGAACCAGCGGAGAAGAGAGCTCGAGCTTGTGGAGATTCACAGCACACCAGCACCCACTCCACACAGGCGGCCAAATTCTCTTCGGGACCGCTCCCTGGGAGGCGTGCCCGGGACCGCTCGCTGAGGCTGGCGATGTAGAATACACACAGCGAGCGGTCAGAATAGTGGGTGAGGCACGCCAACTCCAGAAAATCCCTGGTGTGGGACTCCAGGGAGCGGTCTTCCTGTTCCAGGCAGAGGAGGGCTACCGCTGGAAGATCCATTCTTATTTCCCTTTTAGGTCGGTCGATCTGTCACGGTGTGGTGCAGGCAGAAGATCAGGCAGAGTCCAGATTAACACGAAGATATCTTTAATTCCAAAGAACAGGCAAGAAGAAGGTAAACAGGTGCAACACAGTGTAACATTCAACATCGACCGACAAAGACAGACTGAATGAGAAGGAACTAAATACACAGAGGAATCAAACTAAACGAGGTGCAAACAGGTGAAAATGATGATGACAGGACGAGGAACAGGTGGCTGATTGGGGAGTGAGTCCGGGAGTAGAAACAAAAGGATCCGGGGAAGTGTAGTGCAGATGACGAGACAGACTGGTGCAGACGGAGGACTGTGACAATAACAAATACTGTAGATATTTTATTCATTTTGTGACTGGCCTAAAATGTAACCGGTTGTAGGTTGCATTAACACCTAGCGGTGGATGCACAGTTTGAAGACCCAGTCAGTGACGTCACAGTATGCAATTTTTTAAAAAAAAATTCATGATCACCATCACCAAAATTTTACTTTTTTTTGTTACACTGAATCCTGGAAAAAAAAAATATAGACCTACCTACCGACCCTTTTTAAAAAAATTTTTGCTGTTACTGCAAACCAAAATATTTTTAAGGATGGCCTCAGAGTCCTGGGCCCCGCTGTGCTCTGAGTTGAGTGCCGCTGTCTGCTCGACCTTGAGCGCCGGTTAGCATCAGTGTTAACGACCGGCTGGCTCAGTCTTTGATCGATCACATTAATCAAATTCAGGGATTTCTCATTCATTAATACTTCAAATCTGTTCTCAAGATGTATAGGCGGTGGTAGGAGACCAGTGTTTGCAATCCTTGTCAGAGCCGTATCTGGGGTAGAAGATGCTATTGCGGCAATATGTGATGCTTGTGAAAATCTGATGTCTCGAGTAGGGCTGCAACTAACGATTATTTTGATAATCGATTAATCGGACGATTTTTTTCGCTTAATCGATTAATCGGATAAAAAAATATATATATTTCATTTTTTTTGTTTATTATAACTAAATAAAACCCTAAAACCCTAAAAACCACTCTTTTGTGTGTTAAACAATCTACTTAATACAGACAACTTCATTATAAAGAAAAACAACAAATAAAAAAAAATATATGAACATAACCTATGACAAAAATGCTATTGTAAAATAGATTAGTGGATAACTCAGCAAAACTTAGCCTAGAAATATCACAAGTGCACAATAATTTTATAAAATCTGAACATTTAGTGAAAAAAACATTCCTTAGTGGGGAACAAATAAGAGACAATGTAGCACTAACTCTGGTAAAACGTTACACATTGCTCTTTGTGTTGTTGTTATACATTCATGAAAAACATCTTAAAAATCAGATACACAGCTGTTTTAAATGTAAAGCACAGCTGTTTAGTGAGGAAGCAAAATATAATAGATAGGACAGAACAAGAAAGGCTATTAATAAGCTTTCATTGCGCAAAAGTATTATGACATGATCATGAAAGAGCTGCACAAAGTGCTTATGCGCATCGCAAGCGCTGAATGATGCGCTTGAAGCAACACGGAGTCACAGGGCGGCACGCAGCTCTTCAGTGTCCGCCGCATTAAAGTTAAAAGCACCAAGTATCTATGCAATAGTTTATTAAGCCTTTTCTTTTAACAGTTTTAAATTTCAGCTAGGCTACTGTGCACGTGAAGAACAATTATAGTGCGCCGACTCTACTCTAGTGTTGTGAGCTAACAGACACTCAGTAGAAAGTGATTAAGTTACAATAAAAGTCTAGCAAGATAGAAATAGAAACCATCATAGACCTTTATCTACGGATCAATTATAATAATAACAGTGAATCATCTTGGAAAGTTTCAACATGTTAACTGTTGTAACGCGACACGCTGTTTGTTGAACACCGAATAGAGAATGACTGACAGCCGCAGTGGAGGGAAAAGCTTAGGTTAACTTGATACTATATTACTATTATACTCACATTATACTATAGTATGGCTTCATAAAGTATACACGATTAACGTAGGTCACCTATTTTGGTTTCAAAACGGCGAATTTGCCGAAAGGTGAATGATTTTCGTGTATGCTGCATATTGATAGCGGTTTCCTGATGTCCGCAAATTAGTTCAAACTCACGGAATCAAGAGTGCGCATGCGAGACAAAAGATAATGTGCTCCAAAACGTCCGTGTTGCGCGCGCGAGGCAGGGTGGGAGAGAGACTGCGTGTGTGCCTCATGAAGACGCATGTAAGAAGCGCATGTAGCATGTAAACAATCCCCGTGACGTAATAAGACCAACTAATCGATAATGACATTCGTTGACAACGATGTTCATTATTGATTATAATCGATTTTATCGATTAGTTGTTGCAGCCCTAGTCTTGAGTGGCTTTGGGTCTCGTGCCCTGTTTGTGCCATCGATTTGTGAGTCGATCGGCTTGTTTCTCTACACTCAGTACTGCCTGTCGAGTAGCACTAGATTTCTGGGACTCACCGGCTGTATGCAGAGGGCGTCCATGATGAAGCTCTGTTGTGTGTTCCGTCTGGTGTGGTGTTCCCTCAAGTAACTTTGTTTCAATAATTGCAATCCTTTGTAAAAGTCTCTGACAGTTATTGCAGCAAGTAGATTCTAGAAGAGGCATTTTCTCTTATCCTTTGGAATGTAGGCAGTTGTGTTTTTCCTTCCCCGGAATGTAAGCTTTCAGTGGGAGGCTGGTCGGAGAAAAGAATTCTGCTTTTTTGTAGTAATCAAACGTTTGAGCACTGTACTGGTTTTCTGAAGTTAAAATTAGGTGATAAAATGAGATAAAATAAAATAATATAAAAACGATAGAGCGATTTAAAATTATAAAAGCGATAGAGCAAAGCGCAGAGCGGTAAGCAAGAGCGTCCGAACAGAGCAGAAAGTCGTCCTGAGCAGAAAGAGCTGAGCAGAAAGTCGTCCTGCTAAGTTGCAGGAAGTCGTCCTGAACAGTAGCTGAGCAGGAAGTCTCCTGCTACACAGGAGAATAGTAAGCACAGATAACAATAAAAACAATCAGCACAAAAATGCATTTCTGAATAAAAAAGTCTTTAGTTCAGCCTTGAAAGTGTCCAGGCTCTGTGCTGCTCTCAGGTCGCTCGGGAGCTGGTTCCAGAGCCGTGGTGCAGCTGAACAAAAAGCTCGGTCCCCCATGGTACGAAGCCTTGTGGTGGGGACCTGAAGAAGCAAGTGTCCTGTTGATCTGAGGGTGCGTGGGGAGGATTTCAAGGTGATGAGTTCTTGTAGATAAGGTGGTGCATGTCCAGTGATACATTTTCGTTTAAGCATGAGGATTTTGTAGTCGAATCCGGAATGAAACAGGGAGCCAGTGCAATGAGTGTAGAATGGGAGTAATGTGATCATATTTTCGGACTCTCATTAGGACTCTGGCAGCGCTATTCTGGAAATATTGAAGCTTCTGGATATTTCTGCCAGACATCCCAATGAAGAGTCCGTTACAGTAGTCCAGCCTTGTAGAAATAAAGGCATGAACAAGTTTCTCTGCATCTGGAAGAGTTAGAAGGGGACGGAGTTTGGAGATGTTTCGAAGATGGTGGAACGTGTTTTTACAAATGTGTTTTATGTGATCATTGAAGGTCAGCTGTGGGTCAAACCAAACCCCTAAGTTTATGACTGAGGAGGAGAAAGTGATGACCTGATTGTCGAAGATGAACTGAGAAATGGGAAAGGAGCGAATCTGATGAGGGGTACCAAAAAGTAATGCCTCAGTTTTACTAGGGTTCAGCTGGAGGAAGTTGCTTTTCATCCATGCCTTTATCTCCTCAAGACACGTGGTGAGTCGTGACATGGCTATGGAGGGGCTTGAGGAAGTATTGATATAAAGTTGCAAGTCATCAGCATAACAATGGAAGGATAGTCCATGTCTGCTGATGATAGAACCAAGTGGTAGCATGTACAGAATGAAGAGTGGGCCGAGAACCGACCCCTGCGGGACACCACATGTAACCGGGAGCATCCTGGACTCACATTCTCCCAATATAACACGCTCAGTCCTGCCAGAGAGGTAGGACTCAAACCACTGCAGTACCGTTCCTGACAGTCCAACTGTGTTGTGGAGGCGGTCCCGGAGGATGGTATGGTCTATTGTGTCAAATGCTGCGGTTAGGTCGAGGAGAATGAGCAGTGATGATGATCCTGAATCAGCAGCCATAAGAAGGTCATTTGTTACCCTGAGCAGGGCTGTTTCGGTACGGTGGCCCGAACGAAAGCCTGATTGAAATATCTCATATAGGTTGTTGTTTTTTAAATGGATATGAAGTTGAGAGGCAGCTTCCTTCTCTAGAACCTTTGACAGAAAGGTGAGATTGGAGATTGGCCTGTAATTTCCCAGGACCTCTGGGTCTAGGGTCATTTTCTTGAGTATTGTACGAATGACAGCATTTTTCAAAGCAAGGGGGACGAAACCAGCTTTGAGAGAGAGATTAACTAACTCAGTGATGATTGGGCTGACACTAGGAATGAATGACTTAAGCAGAACAGTCAGGATGGGATCCAAGATGCAGGTGGATGACTTCATTTTTTTAATGGTTACCTCAATGTGGCTATGCTGAACCTCTGTGAAGTGCGAAATGAATGGCATTTTCCCGGGCAGGGGGTCAGAGGACGGTGGAAACAGGGAGAAAGTGCCAGTTATTGAAGAGCGGATGTTATTGACTTTCGTTCTAAAAAAGTAAATGAAGCTGTTACATCGCTCCACAGTGGTTTCAGTGGATAGAGATGATTTAGGCTTCAAAAAATTGTTTACTGTAGTGAAAAGTTGCTTAGGATTTGCAGTATTTTTATTGATAAGATTGGAGTAAAATTTAGAGCGCTCACCCTTCAAGGACTTAAGATAAGCCTTTTGATGGTCGCGGAAAGCAAGTTTGTGAACAGTTAGACCAGACTGTTTACAGCGGCGTTCCAGGATACGGCCCTCAGTTTTCATTCACCGCAGTTCCTGTGTGAGCCAGGGGGCAGAGAGTTCAAAGCTGACTTCCCGTGTCCTGATGGGAGCATGGAATTCAAAAACACTCCTCAGAGTTGCATTATAGTGCTCCACCAGTCCGTCCACTGTTGCAGAGGCTGGGCAGTTGATAATGTATTGAAGATCTACAGTGATGGAGGTTGGATCAAGCTTTTTCCAGTTACGAAAAGATATTTGGCGCTTGGGTCTGATGATGGGCAGTGAAAATGTAAAGGCCATAGAGACCAATTTGTGGTCAGACACATACAGATCTTTTACCTCCAGAAAGTTCTTAGAGGCCGCGTCAGTAATGACCAGATCTAGCGTGTGGCCCTTGGTGTGCATACATGTTACTGGAGACCAAGACAATCAATTAGACTCAGAAACTCTGTGGCAAGATGACAGGAGGGTGTGTCAATATGGATATTAAAATCACCAAGAATAACAATTTTTGAAATGCGTGCTTTTTCCATGTAGCCATAGCCCAGAGGGCAGGCTTCATTAAGTACTGAGTAGTCCCCTTTTTGTGCCAAGTTTCCACTAGGCACATGAAATCTATGCCTTTATCCAAAATATGGTCATGGATGAGCAGGGATTTATTAGTGAGAGATTGTATGTTGAGTAATTCCATAGTGGCAGGGGACAGAGCTGATGGTGAAAGTCTCTGTAAGCTCCGCAGTACACTGTGATCCACTCCACGTTTTGTATTTCTCCCAGCACTAGAGGCTCTCAGAGGGAGAAGGTGGGGTGCAGGGTTGATATATTTTCCAGGTGCGGCAGTGTTCTGATGACGTCGCTGGTGTGTGACACACGCAGCTGAAGACCAGATAGAGGGAATCGTCGATGTACCATGAAAGTGGTAAACAAAGTTTTTTCGAACACTTCTGTGACAATACTGGGGTTGGCGCAGAATTCCAAGTTGCCCAAGTTGTCTTATGGCTGTAATGCAAAGTGGAGTAGTGTTCCTGTTGAGACTCAGCAGTTGAGAAGTGGAATATTGCAACATCATCATCATGCCGGATGCTGATAACATAAGCCCGGTGGTAATCGCGATCAAGTTGAGCCAGGGCAACAGCAGCAGTCTACCAGCAACAAAGGACACCGGTATGTAATAATTAAAAAGTAAAAAATAAAATAAAACGGGTTAAAATAGATTAAGACAGACTAAAACAGACAGAGAAGCGGCAGCCAGCATGCACACAGTGTACTCTCTCATCCAATATACATCTTATATTAAGCATTAAGCATCTTATGTTAAGCATTAAGGTAAGGTTAGATTTGTGATAAACTGGATGTTTATCGAGCTGATATGAGTGTTTTCATGGCTTGCCTCAAAGGTGCAGTGTGGGATTTTTAGCGACATCTAGCGGTTCGGTTGTGAGTTTGCACCAGGTTTGCACTAAGGGCTCAGCCCACTGCTCACCCCTCCCTTTCGAAGAAGCTACAGTTGCTAAAACGGGACAAACATCTCGTCGGCTGAGACAGCAGAGAATAGCCAGAGTAAGCCAAGAGTGTGTAACATTGTCACTGTTTCTGTACCACAGTCCATTATAAACCACATCATGGATAAAGTTTACGAAGCCATAGTCAGGTGAGGATCAAGGGTTTTAATATATAATTTAATATAATAATAGTAATCAGCGGATTGTCTCACAAACGTAACCAGCAGCACATTTCTCCCGACGTAGCAAACCCATAATACAGTGAGGGAGAAGAACCACATGAAACTATGCAGCTATATATTTTTTCTAACAGGGTAGTAAAAGTTTAGCTGGCTAATATGAGCTGTTACTGTGGACAGTACTGAACTGGTTAAAGCGTAAAGCCTTGTTTACACTCGACGCGTCCGCATGAGCCCAAATGCATGAGCCCAAAAATGACATGACTGTAACAGCACGCGCACCTCCGCATCCCATAGACACCATTTAATAAACACAATAGGCTTTTTCTCTGATTTTGAAAACTCTTTGCGATCGACTTAGATCTCTTACAAGATCGACGGGTTAGTGATTCCTGTAATATACTGTTTTACGGCCAATGACATGTACTAATGACATGTAGCTGATACTAATCAGCTGTCTCACGAACATAACAGCACATTTATCCCCACATAACAAACCCATAACACAGCGAGGGAGAACTAAGTTACTTGAAACAATCCCAACTACATATTTTACACCACTGACAAGGGAAAAGTCACTCACAGAGTTTATGGCTAGCTTCCAGCTTTCTGCTGTGTCTCTTTCAAGGAAGTGATGAAACGCGTTCTGTAGCTCTGTTTGTTCGCTTTCGGCTACGGTAGAAACATGACGTCACAATATGGCGACCTTCATAGAAAGGGATTCCCGTGGTTATGGAGATATAAATGTCTCATTCTAAGGTAATAAAAACATTATGGTTTATTAATCCTCTGGGGACCAACAACACGTCCCCGTGTTTTTATAGTTTTTTTTTTCACACAGCTGCAACATAGACTTAAAATACTCCGTCATAAATGGTCATATAAATAAAATCAATACATGATTATAACCTATAGAGGGTCTTTTCTTTTTTGTGTACACTCTTATTAATATACAAATATACAAAACCTTGTGTTTTTGTAAAATAGATAAATTAAACTTTTAATTTCGCTTTCAGCTCACTCTGTCCCCGCAAAAATCTTTCTGAAACGCGTCCGAAAAAAGAGCTGTAACTCATAAAATACTTGTCACAGAGACACGAAAGAGCTCTCTTTCTGAAGCTGAAATGCTCTTCTTTTAGTCATTTATATATAAAAAAAACTATTCTCAGTTGATGTAATCTGTATGAAAAGAGAGAGATGCCAGTCTTTTCCCTTTCTCCTCGAATGACATGCTAATGTGACCCCGCCCACTGAGACCGGTGCTATTCAAACGCTAATGTTGAGGCAAGCCATGAAAACGCCCACATCGATAAAAACATACAGTTTATTATGGATCTAACGTCGTCCTAACCTTTCGTCTTGCTGCGCAGTGAGGGTATCCTGGAAAAACGTTACCTCAGTTACTCAGTTTCATTTTGAGGAGCAAGGACTCAGCTGATGCAGTAAGTCATTATTCTTAAGTACTTTGTTCTAATCGCGTTATTGAATATTGTCTGTAAACTCCACAAAGACTGTTTAAATCAAACTGACTGTTTAGACTGTTTAGATCAAAATATTCGGTCAACCGGTTAATTAGTTATAATTAGTTGAAGATGGGGTAGGATTGAATAAGCTTATGCTTCTTCCTACTCCTTTTCGGACATGTATAGGTTAAAAAAAAAAAAAAAAAAATTGTTGTTGTTTTTTTTTTTTTTCTTTTTTTTTTTTTATGTATTGTTTGTTTGTTTTTGTTTTGTTTGTTTTTTGTTTTCTACATGTTCGAAATAAAAACTTTTCATTCATTCATTCATTCATAAATATCAAATGCGTGTCTGATAGTGTAACGGTGGCAACCTACTTTATTGGAAATAAATTCCTTAAATTACTCTTAAAGAAATTCGGGCGCCAGGCAGAATTAAATCCACCAAAATCGTTTAATGTAGGCTAATAAATTAACCCAAATCTAACCACCAATTACACAACAATGAAATTTGTTCACCAAAAAAAAAACTACACGCAATAGCTTCAATGACAAATTGTAATATGTAATTGTCACAACAGGAAGAAAAATTCCACAGAGAATAAATGCAAATACACAACTCTCAAAAAAAAAGTTTCATGAGGTGCGTTGTAAGAGATTATAAAAAAAAATACTTAGGCTAGAAATTACTCACACACAAAAAAAAAAATCAATGAGAAAAAAAAATTAAATAAGGCACACTTTTTACACTTTTGGGAGTATACGGGAATAGCTATTTTTTGCTTCTTCGTTTGCGTGTATTTTCAGATGTGTAAGTGTGTGGCGCAAATGGCTCTGCATAGATAAGTTTGAGTTTATAGTCAGTGTAGTGTTTGTCTTTGAAGAGTACCTGAGTTATCAGTCTAGGAAGCACGCAGATGAAGCAAGGAGATCCGAAGACGAACAATGCCTCTTGGTCCACTGAATCCGAACATGCATGCACACAGGTGGCTCTTTCAATACACCACCGGCAGCTTCGGCACGCAGAAACGGACGCTCAGTCAGTAGGCTACACGTCTCAGATGGGAACCGACACTTTTTAGTGTTCACGCCAGACAACGATCCCGCACACTTTACAGGCAGCTTCGGCACGCAGGAACGATCACGCTCCGTCAGTAGTCTCAGTCAGAAGGGAAACGACACTTTCAGCGTTCGCGCCAGACCACGCTCCGTAGGCTACTCAGCAGCAGTAAGCAAAACAAGCGCTCTGCAGTCTCTGCAATAAAGTTCCAAAGGCATATCCAGTGGCAGGTAATCCTGGTTGATTCACTCCGCCGGTGACTAGACTCGATCTGCATGCAGCTTCCTAATTTTTCCCACACTCACTGCACCTCAACACATCATTAACCAACTTCCCTGCACCTTTCACTTCCACTTCCACTTTTATTTGTCCATTTCCGCCGAAGATACTCCACCCCTTCCTTCCGATTGACTCCTGCATTTTTATTTATATAATTAATTTGTGCGGTTCAACCCGAATCCGTCACAATAGGAAGGAATAGACGAATTCACAGACGCTCACGCCGTGCATTAATTCATTTAGCTCCTACATAACATTAGTAAGATAACATTAGTTCTCTTACGAGAGGTTCTCTCGTATTGCGTAAGCTAGCTTACGCTACGGGAAAGATTCATCTTTGCTGAGAAGTTGAAGCCAAAAAATTATTCCATAATTTTGTAATCATTGTCAACGCAGTTCCTCTGAGGCAGACCATGAGCGGGCTAACTAGCAGCTCATTGGTTCGTTCAGAGGGAAATGCACGAGCCTATGGGAGAGCGGCAGGCGCTTGCTCATTACGTCAGAGCCCGCCGAAAGGGGCGTGGCTATAGTGTATAAAAAGGCTCTCCCTAGGCTGTACTTCATTCTTCTTCTCGCTACTTCATCTTTCAAGACTTCATCTTTCATACTACACGCATCCGCTGTCCTGAGAAGAAGCCGTTGCCGTCGAGAAGGCCCCTTCTAGCGAGCTCCGGAGACTGAGGAAGCCGGCTGTCTGCCACATCCAGCCGCCTTGCAAGCTAGCGCCATCCGACGAGAGTATCCTTTCATATTCCATTGTAAAAGAGCTACAAGCGTCTTTTTAAAGATGCCTCGTAATTTCTGTGGCTCCTGCCACTCTCCACTCAAGGACGGAGATCGCCATCCCATCTGCGCTCTTTGCCTCGGACTGGAGCACGGAGAGCTCGCCCTCGCCAACGGAGGATGCGACCACTGCGAAGACCTGCCTCTGTCTTCCCTGCGGGCACGACTGCAGGCGGTCAAGACCGCTCCCGCGCCGCCTCTGACCTCGCCGTGGAAGAAGAAACGCCGCTCTCAGAGGACGCCGGAGCCCACTGCGGATTTATGTGGGCCGCCGTTGCCGCCCCCCCGACCGCTCCCCCTCTCCGCCCCAACCTGACATGCAGTTGCTGCCGAGTGGCTGCTCTGTCGCCTCCGGGGACGCCGCGGAAGAGAGGGACTCTTGTTCGCTGCACGCTTCTGACTCTGAGGACTGATCTTCACTCAGTTCTTCAGCGAGAGAGTCTGCGGGGACCCGCGCCGGGATTGAGGAGGAATTAATGCGTCTCCTCTCACAGGCCACCGAACACCTGGGGCTCGAGTGGTCGCCTCCCCCCAAGCAACCACCGAACCGCATGGATGGTAAATTCCTGCATCGGCGCCCGGCCCCCGCCTGCAACCGGGCTGCACCATTCCTACCGGAACTTCACGTCGAGCTTACGAAGTCCTGGAATGCCCCCCTTTCGGTGCAAAACCGCTCCGACGTGTCCGCCTCGCTGCGCTCGGTGGACGGAGCCGCTGAGAAAGGCTACACAGCCATGCCGCCCGTGGAGGACCTGGTCGCTGCTCACCTTTACCTGCCCTCTGCCAGATGGCGCTCTTCCCCCACTCCTCCGTCGAAAGCGTGCAGAGCGACCTCCACTTTTCACGCTCGCGCTTACGCCGCCGCCGGACAGGCCGCCTCTGCGCTGCACTCTATGTCTGTCCTCCAAGTGCTACAGAGCGACATCTTGTGCGATATGGTGAGGAGCGGTAGGAACCCGCCCACCCTTTCGGATTTGAGGAGCGTGACGGACCTCTCCCTTCGCGCCACAAAAGCTGCCGCACAAGCCCTGGGAAAATGTATGGCCACCCTCTGTGTTACCGAGAGACACTTATGGCTCACGCTCCCCGACTTGGGAGACTCAGAATGCGCCGCGTTTCTCAACGCGCCTATCTCACCGACCGGCCTCTTCGGATCTGGTGTCACGGGCATCGTTGACCGCTTCTCCGAGGTACAGAAAGCCACCCAGGCCATGAACTTGTTCCTGCCCCGCCGCGCTAGCACTTCTGCAGGCCGTTCTCCTCCGCCTCCTGTCAGAACCTCGCCCCAGCGCCCGCCTCAGCAGGCTCATCAACCCCAGCGTAGACAGGGCGGCTGCCCTCGCTCTCGCTCTGACAGCCGCTGCAGACAGCCGCCTCCCCGGGGGCCTCGATCCAAGATCACGCTGAAGCCTGATAAGCAAAAGTCTGCCTAGCACAGCTGGGAAAAAGACGGCTTCCTCTCGCTGCGGCCGGACCGCCATCAAAACTTCGTCCTCTGCTAGTCCCCGACGCCTCGCTGACAACAGTAGTGTTCACCACCACAAACAAGCCGGTTTCCCTGCCCGCTTGCGAGCGACAAAAAGACGTTTTCACAACTACCCAGAGAGTTCTCAAAAAGAGTATGAAAGCCTCATGTGTAAAAAATGTGCCCACAAGCATGTGTTCACGTATACACACAAGCACCATATGTCCCGTGTCTCCCATAGAGCCCAGTCTCACAGAGCGGCTACAGTCAGCTCTAGTATCAGAGAACATAAGCACACCCACGAGCCCATGCGCGTGTCCCCTCTCTGCTCGCTCTGTCTCACGGCCCAAAAACTCCTCTCTGAGTGTAAGTCCCGTTGCCACTCACATTCTAAGCGTGCCCACACCCGGTGTCCAGCCCGCTATGTGCAGCAATCAGGGAAATATTGCCATTCGGCCGCTAGCCGCATGCCTCAAAGCGTGGGAAGCCATCCCAGGCATTTCCCCGTGGGTTCTAAGCATTATAAAGAACGGCTACCTATTACAGTTTTGTCGCCGCCCGCCCCGTTCCCACGTTTGGCTCGAATCCGCTGTCAGCCCGGCAGCTATGAGCACGCTCCGCTCAGAGATAGCGAAGCTGCTGCAGAAGGGCGCAATAGAGAGAGTTCCGCCATGACCGAGTCGGGGTTTTACGGCCATTATTTTCTTGTGCCCAAGAAAGACGGCGGCCTCAGGCCGATCTTAGATCTCAGGTTTTTGAAAAAAAGCACTCATGAGGAGACCGTTCAAAATGCTTACAGTCAGGAAACTCCTCGCGCACGTGCGCCAGGGGGACTGATTCATCTCTCTAGACCTGAAAGACGCCTATTTTCAGATCCAGATAAACCCTCGTCACAGGCCATTCTTACATTTTGCCTTCGAGGGTCAAGTTTATCAATGCTCCGTTCTCCCATTTGGCCTATCCTTAGCACCCCGTACCTTCACGAAGTGCATGGATACAGCGCTCGCCCCCCTGCAGAGTCAGGGGCTGCACATACTAAATTATCTGGATCTGGACGACTGGCTGATTCTGGCACAATCCCAGACGGAGCTTCTGTTGCACCGCGCAGTTCTCCTCAACCATCTGAAAATGTTGGGTCTCTCTGTCAACTGGAAAAAGAGCTCTCTCTCCAGCCCAGTAAAACTATTTCCTTCCTAGGAATAGATTTGAACTCTATCACGATGACGGCTCGCTTATCTACACAGCGGTCACCATGTCCTGATCCGCTCGGACAACATGGCCGTGGTATCCTACATCAACCATCAGGGCGGGGTCAGATCCAGGAATCTCTTCCATCTGACGCGCCACATTCTACTTTGGTCCCAGAGTCACCTGCTCTTGCTCAGAGCGACGCACGTACCGGGCCACCTGAACGACAGCCCAGACATACTGTCCAGGAACCTCGTCTCCCCCGGAGATTGGTCCCTGCAGACCCAAACAGTCCAAACACTGTGGCGCCTATTCGGCAGAGCGGAGATAGATCTCTTCGCGTCAGAAGAGAACGCTCGCTGCCTGATATTTTTTTCGAAGAGCGAGGACGCGTTAGCCCAGACTGGCCTCGCCGCCCGCTCTATGCATTCCCCCCGATCTCTCTGCTACCGCAGGTCATTCAGAGGATCAGGGACACACGCCACCCGGTGCTCCTCATAGCCCTGCGCTGGGAGAATCAGACTTGGTTCCCGGAGCTCACGCAGCTGTCTTAGACAGTCCCGTGGCCCATTGCAATCAGAGCAGATCTCCTCACTCAAGCTCACGGCATAGCCACAGCGCTGAGCGCTTCATGCATGGGTGACCAACGGCTACTCGTCGATTTACCAGAAGGAGTCCTGAACACGATCAAACACGCCAGAGCGGCGTCTACTAGAAAGCTCTATGCTGCAAAATGGTCTGTGTTCTCAAAGTGGTGCACCGACAAAAACTTAGACCCACGGACATGCGAGGTTTTGTCTTTGCTCGTTTTCCTTCAGGAGATGCTGGATAAGGGCAGGTCCCCATCCACTCTAAAGGTTTACGTGGCAGCCGCCGCGGCGTTCGCTGAACCCCGACGCGCCCAGTCGCTGGGCAAAGACGAGCTAATCATCCGCTTCCTCAGTGGAGCCAGAAGGATGAACCCCCCTCGCCCCCCTTCGGTTCCGGTCTGGGATCTTTCTCTAGTTCTCGAAGCTTTGAAAGCCCCTCCATTCGAACCACTCGAGTCCGTGGACCTAAAATATCTCTCGCTAAAAAAAGTTTTTCTGATTGCTCTGGCCTCAGTAAAACGTGTGGGGGACATTCACGCGCTATCATCGAGCGCCGCGTGCCTTGAGTTTGGACCTAATGACTCAGTCGTCATTCTCAAACCTAGACATGGTTATGTTCCAAAAGCTATTGGTACAGGGGTACAAGTTAGGGCACAAGTTATCTCCCTGTCGGCTCTGCTTGCATCCGATAGCAAACGTGACGCCAATCTCCTTTGCCCAGTCCGGGCTCTGAGATTGTACACTACACGCGCTGCCGCGTTCAGAAGCTCGGAGCAGCTGTTCGTGTCATTCGGTGGCCGCACCAAAGGTCTGGCCGCCTCAAAATAGACACTGTCTAGATGGATAGTGGACGCTATCGCCTCTGCTTACGCCTCAAAAGACCTGCCTTGCCCTCTGGGCATCAGGGCTCATTCCACTAGAGGCATGGCCTCATCATGGGCATGGTCCTGCGGAACTTCCATTCACGACATTTGTGTGGCCGCAGGATGGGCCTCCCCGCCAACCTTCTCAGCAAAGATGAATCTTTCCCGTAGCGTAAGCTAGCTTACGCAATACTCGTTCCCTCATCTAGAGAGAACCGAGGTTACGTTAGGTAACCGATTCGTTATGTAAAACCAAAACGAGTGTTTAAATATGATTCGGGTATGTGAACGAACATTCATTTAGTTAGAAAGTTTCTGCTCATATTATTTTCTTTTCAAGATGTTTTAAACTTGAACCTGTAAGGTCCACCCATTGGCCCAAGGACGGAATCCAATGGCTGGGCGAAGGGATAATGCGTGTATGTCTTTTCAGCGCTCCAGTTGAGTTCACTTAATTTATTAGAATTTAGTTTCAATATTGCTTTAGCTCTACGCTTAATCTGACTCCAATTTTTACTGATGATCAAGTTTAGATTGTGTTTCTTATTAGAAAACTATTGATTATAATTTAATTTAGATCTTTGATATGTCTGTGTTTCTTACACTTTCAATTATTCGTTCATTATGGACCCGATGCCGCACAGAGATCACGGTGGCCAGATCGTGTTTCTCACGGACACAAACCTTGTCAGTTCTGTATTTAGTCAGAGGGTGCAGGGTTAACTAATACTTCTTAAGTCGGTTGCCTACTGCTCACACGTACAAAGAATGTAGTTTATTTTAGCAACTTCCATACAACTTGCTAAATCAGTGATAGACAGAAATCAAAAGGTCTTCAGAGGACGTGCCTACTGCTCCATTCACATCTGTGCCTTTAGTTTGACCTATCCTGCAAGATTTGCGGTAGCACCAGCCTCCTATAATTTACTAAAATAATGACGTCAGAATACTCCAGAGTAAATCAAGATGTAACATTTATTTGTCAGGAAAAAATGTATCATGCCAATTCAGAAATAGTAAATACATGACATCAATCACTCAAAGATGATTCTAAAAGTAAGCAATGCATTCCTGACAGAGACACACAGTAGTGTGTGAGTGCTTTCCACCGGGAAAACACTGACACAGCACTGTATGGGGGTTTTCCTGGTTACAGGTTCCCGAAGACTGCTCTGTTACCTAGCCTTAAATACCCAGACCAGAACAAAAGGGTTGTACCAATCGCTTTCAGAGTTTGTTTTGGGTCCATTCCTATACCCCAGGGGGTAACACCTGGTCTCGGGGGAGAGGGGAGATATCTTGAAAAGACATCACCCTTGGAGGAGAACTGGAATCTCCTAAGTTCTCAATCTTTCTCCTATTTCCAATAACTGTAATGAAATGAAGACCATTTTACCAATCGCACTGAGACACTTAAAATGATACCAAACATGAAAAGGGAAAACCTTAGATTCACAAGCAAAAGAACAATAAACACCTATCACCCAAATCTTTATTGGGGCATCTCCCACAACAGAAGAACAGGCGTTGTTTTCTTGTTCTGCCTGTTCTGCTGCTGCAGGAATTAAACAATTTTACCACTCGCGCCAGAAGTATTTATTTTGCCCTTGCATAACACAGCTGGGGGCAGGAGGTTGGTGAGATTTGAATGCCTGAATGAGCCCTGGAGGAGAGAAGATATTGTGCAGAGTCAAGAACCACAACATGGGGGGGAAGATATCGGGTTGTGCCAGTTGTGTGGTGCCCTCTGTCCCTTTGATCTCTTTTACAGATTAGTAAGTTTTTATTGTTTTACTGCAGTTTCGAATTCCTAAATTCAGTCTTAGGAAAGTCCTTCCTTACAGTTTCGACCCCTGGCCCCTTGGGGCAGATTCAGATCAGTTCCTGAGGGGCCACAATTTTATTAAGTCCACTTCTGGTTACAGTTTCCGTAGCGCAGGTACCTTTAAAGGGCTGAGCGCGATGGCCACGTTCGTCGACGTGCGCATTGTGCGGATTAGGCACCTGAAGTAGCAGCACCGGCAGAGTGTGACGAAGAAGATTATTCCACTGGCGAGGACGCATCCACGGAACGTCCAGTCCCACCAGGTGTACGCATACCTCGCTGACCGGGTCGAGGATCTGGACAGGATTTCTGCAGTCTTTCTCGCCAGATTTGCTTCCACTTGAGCTTGGTTCAGATGATACTCGGTCTGTAAGATGATTTCTTGCACCAAGTCCATTGTATTGACCAGAGCTTGAGTACTTTGTTCATAGAAGGTGTCCTCTCACCAGGGAGAAACATCAGTGTCCATTGGAACCCTTCCCAGGATGTTTATCTGTGCCATTGAAAAGTCCTCTTTTACTTCCAAACAGAACGTGTGGTTCGCAGGGCAGGTCAGACCTCCATAGGAGAAGTTCATCTCACTGACGATGCACCACTGTGTGTGAGACACTTGAACAGCATCAGAATGACCCTGCAATAATTCAACAATGATGCATTTGTAGTTCTTGTCAAATTGGGGAAAAGGTTGTTAAACACAAGAACACAAAAGCAAGACATGATGCAGTCATGTCAAAAGTGCGAGTGGTAAATAAGGTCTCTTTCAGAATCATATATTTAGTGGCCAGGTCTCATTTAATCACCAAATTCTTCACCACCACAGTGATGTGGTTGTGGAATTTAGATTGGGTCTGGATAAATTAAGGAAGTGTATCAGAACGTCAACATAACTAGTATATTTACCAGCGGTATGCATAATTAAAATAAATCAAATAATTAATCATGGAACTACACAATTTCATAATTATAAAATTGTCTGCATTAGTTGTTTAAGTGCAAATCATCAATTGAACCTTAAGGTTTTAATATGTTCAGTTAGAGAATGAAATGTACCGGAACAGAGATTTGAACTCTCTAGTTTAACCTTTAAAATCATCCTCTGTGCATTTGATGTACAGGCTAAGTCACACTCAATAGTGCAGGTCTGGCTGGGAATTGTATAGTTGACCAATAGAAATGCCTGCATTTTAGATATGTTTTTATATTTTTTATTGTCATTAGTCATTTGTTGGAAACTAGGGGGCCCTCCTGGTTTGCAACAACTCTAACGACTGGATCATCAACATTTTGTCCAAAGACCAGTTGCATTGATGAACAGGTCTCACTTAGATTTTAAATGTGGAATTTAAAGCAATTGATGTGTGACTATAGCCATGCACATGTTCTTAGCACATCACAGCGTTTACATTCAGGAAGTTGACAAGACTGTACTGCTGTAAAAATGTTTAGAAAGAAATTATTCAAATAATTTCCCTTGTCCTATATGTATGAAGGTGAATGATGTATTGTTTGCATTATGTGAATAATTTTGACCTGAATAGTCCTATGATCTATGCCAGGTAGAGATGTTCTAAGGTTGTCATAGTCATGGGGTGTATTGTGTATGTTTATGCATAGGAGATGGGTGTTGTCTATATCATTATAATCTGTGTTGCATAATTTAGTTCCGGTGCTACACCGGGAGGCCACATAGAGTATAGCTACTTCCGTAGTGTTATAAGGTGTGAGCAGCCCCTTGAAGTTTCTCCACCCATCTCCTACATGTCAAGTTGTGTGTCCTGCTTGATGCAGGCAGGACCAGACCCTTGTGGAATCTGGTTCTGAAGAAAGTCAGTTGTCAGCCTGTAAGGGAATAGACCTAGAGAGAACATCACAGTTTAATCTTGAGCCTTTACACAAACTGCAGTCAAATAGATGGTACCATCTCAATATTTCTTTGATGGCCTAAGCCAGAAGGTTGTTACTGATGGCTTTGATCTGTTAAGATTTTATTCCATTAGAAGAAATTTTGTTTTAGTTTACAACAACATGTATCATGATCATGATCATGTTTCTGCAAAGAAAAGGCCAATTAAACTGAGTGTTAATGGTCAGATCTTACTGCTATTGCAGTTAAACTCACACAGTCTGCTGTGTTGTGAGCAGTAGGACACCCATATCTGCTGGGGAAATCTCTTCACATGCTGCTGTTTATTTACACTAGCCAGATCTGTGTTCAGAGCAATTAGATCACCAGGTGTGGTGCTGTGCTCGTTTGTTTGGCATTTAGAATTTATGGTGCCATTCAAACTCTTGACCATTTAGATCTCTGAGGTCCATAAGGACAGTAGATGACTGATGATTACATTTCACACAACTTTCCTTACATGTCCAGTAACATATATTCCCTGATCAGATCCCATGTGAGCTGATGTTCCCAGAGAGGAATTTAACACTTGCACCACTTTGTTTGTGGTTTTGTTGCAAGAGAACATTAAAACTTGTATCTCCCCTTGTTACTGGGTTAAAGATCTATTAGATCAAAATGATATTATCCTGTGGCTTTGGATGGACTTTCAAGACATGTCAATCAAGTTGATCATTTTAGTTGGTACATACTGGACATTGTAATTTTCCTCATTAAAGATTCTTGCACAAATAAAAGGTTAAGAAGTTCTTTCTCACTATTTTTTTCTTTTCAGTTTTCTTTCTTAACAATCCTTTCTCTAACCATCCATTGTCTCCTTCTTCACCCCATTTCAACACTAGTAGTGTTCCTGCCATCTTACTCCCTACATGCACATTCCCTCTTCCTACATTCTGATTCTTTTCATTCTTCTTCAACATCCTTTCTTCTTCTAAACCAATGCTGAATCATCAAGAGATTAAAGCCATTCCTGGACATTAGTATAACATATATTATATCTGGTCATAATATAATTTATATTCTAGAAAATTGTATAAATCAAAACTAATTTTATTTGCTGGTGTCTGGGGTCTCTTCTGAGTAAATGTCCATACTGACTTGTTATCTTCTCCCTGATCTTTTAGAAGGCATTTGGCCCTGCAGCTCCAGTTGTGCTGCCATGAGCATTGTGTGCACAGCAACAAACTAAGCTGGAAAGCTATAGCTGATACGGTAAACATTCAATGCACTGCAAGCACTGAGAGAACCATGGGTCAAATCATTGCTCACTTTAAAAATTTCTGTGCATACAATATAGAATTGGACACAATTATTATCTTGTTTTAGGCCGAGATTTTATCAATTGCATTCTATTAAGAATCCATTTGAATATGAAAAAATGGTTGGACAAAGGGGTCTGATTGAGGGTGCCATTGTTTTTGGCTTGTTACTTTTGTCAGTGTCTTTTGAGACCTCTGAAAACATACAAGAGCACAGCGATTGCAAAGTATGATTTAATATCAAATTAAAAGCTATGTTTTATAAGACTGTGCCTTAAATGGTGTTGTTTAAACCATATTTTGGGACATCAGTCATGCATTTTTTAGCATTCTTGTAAGATTTTCAAAAAATAACGATTAATTTGATGTAATTCATTCTTTGTCTAACTTCCCTCATGGGACAAGAACCAGCTGTGCATGGGTGAAACGATCAGGCCTGGCTACAAGCCTTTTAGTGACACACTAATCATTATATGTATTAGTTTTAACAGTTTGCATATTCTTTTGAATTTCAGTCACTAGGACTTCTGTATGGCAGCTGTTCTCTAGGACTGAGAGGTCATTTTCCCAGATCATTTCTTTTGAAATATTCAAATTTCATTGCACTGTTTAGTCCAACTTTTCATTTTGCACACAAATGATTCAAGTGAGATATTTTTACTTGTTACATTTTAGATCATCAAATCACAAGACCTTTTCACAAGTCAGCATGATCATTTTCTTACTTCAATGTTGCAATCTTGTTGCAGCACACAAATTAATCAAATTACATATTTACCCTCAGATTTTTAAGTTTTTAGTTTACATCCCTCTGTTGAGTACCAGGATAAAATTTGAATGAAATTATTCCAATTTTGGTTTCATCTCTTGTTGCGTGGGCAAACAAGGGTTATTTAAAGTTAAAGCAAGGGATATCATTTCTCATCTACGCTGCTGCTATCATGTCCCTAGCATGTGGTTTCATTAATTCTCAAGCCCCACCGGATTTTGCGTTCTCCGGTCTAACTGGGTATGCCGACCCATTCTACAAATGTGTCTATATGAGGTGCGTCTGCATGTTCCCTCAACACTTCTAAAAGGCAAAAAGAATTGACTTACCACAACAGCTGGAGAAAGAGAAGGAGATCAAACCTCTTACTAGTTGCAAGTTCCAATATTTTGCTGAAAAGACACTCGCAATCTGGAGATCACGGAGGGCCTGTCACCACTTTGTAAGGTCCACCCATTGGCCCAAGGACGGAATCCAATGGCTGGGCGAAGGGATAATGCGTGTATGTCTTTTCAGCGCTCCAGTTGAGTTCACTTAATTTATTAGAATTTAGTTTCAATATTGCTTTAGCTCTACGCTTAATCTGACTCCAATTTTTACTGATGATCAAGTTTAGATTGTGTTTCTTATTAGAAAACTATTGATTATAATTTAATTTAGATCTTTGATATGTCTGTGTTTCTTACACTTTCAATTATTCGTTCATTATGGACCCGATGCCGCACAGAGATCACGGTGGCCAGATCGTGTTTCTCACGGACACAAACCTTGTCAGTTCTGTATTTAGTCAGAGGGTGCAGGGTTAACTAATACTTCTTAAGTCGGTTGCCTACTGCTCACACGTACAAAGAATGTAGTTTATTTTAGCAACTTCCATACAACTTGCTAAATCAGTGATAGACAGAAATCAAAAGGTCTTCAGAGGACGTGCCTACTGCTCCATTCACATCTGTGCCTTTAGTTTGACCTATCCTGCAAGATTTGCGGTAGCACCAGCCTCCTATAATTTACTAAAATAATGACGTCAGAATACTCCAGAGTAAATCAAGATGTAACATTTATTTGTCAGGAAAAAATGTATCATGCCAATTCAGAAATAGTAAATACATGACATCAATCACTCAAAGATGATTCTAAAAGTAAGCAATGCATTCCTGACAGAGACACACAGTAGTGTGTGAGTGCTTTCCACCGGGAAAACACTGACACAGCACTGTATGGGGGTTTTCCTGGTTACAGGTTCCCGAAGACTGCTCTGTTACCTAGCCTTAAATACCCAGACCAGAACAAAAGGGTTGTACCAATCGCTTTCAGAGTTTGTTTTGGGTCCATTCCTATACCCCAGGGGGTAACACCTGGTCTCGGGGGAGAGGGGAGATATCTTGAAAAGACATCACCCTTGGAGGAGAACTGGAATCTCCTAAGTTCTCAATCTTTCTCCTATTTCCAATAACTGTAATGAAATGAAGACCATTTTACCAATCGCACTGAGACACTTAAAATGATACCAAACATGAAAAGGGAAAACCTTAGATTCACAAGCAAAAGAACAATAAACACCTATCACCCAAATCTTTATTGGGGCATCTCCCACAACAGAAGAACAGGCGTTGTTTTCTTGTTCTGCCTGTTCTGCTGCTGCAGGAATTAAACAATTTTACCACTCGCGCCAGAAGTATTTATTTTGCCCTTGCATAACACAGCTGGGGGCAGGAGGTTGGTGAGATTTGAATGCCTGAATGAGCCCTGGAGGAGAGAAGATATTGTGCAGAGTCAAGAACCACAACATGGGGGGGAAGATATCGGGTTGTGCCAGTTGTGTGGTGCCCTCTGTCCCTTTGATCTCTTTTACAGATTAGTAAGTTTTTATTGTTTTACTGCAGTTTCGAATTCCTAAATTCAGTCTTAGGAAAGTCCTTCCTTACAAACCAAACATTTCTACAAAACGGCCCATAACCTATTTGACCAGGATTTGTTTCCAGGTATGACTAAAAATGGGTTTTGACTTTCATTTATACTTTGATTTTATATTTATATGAAGAGTTTAGATGCAAAAGCCTCTGTGCCATTTGAAATTTTTTTCTATAATGATCATTTTTAGAATTATCATTTTTATCAAGCTTTTATAATTAAGTTCAGTAATTTCACTTAAATTGCAATGAAGACTACCTATTAATTGTCATTTAAGTGAAATTACTGAACTTAAATATACAAGCTTGTTAAAAATGATCATTCTAGAAGAACATTTCAAATAGCACTTAGAGGCTTTTGAACTTCGCATATATATATATATATATATATATATATATATATATATATATATATATATATATATATATATATATATATATATATATGTTGTCCTTTCAATTTTTTCTTGTCTGACTCACCTGAATGAAAGGCTCATTATTATGCGTGTCTTTGTCTCTCAGGTGAGAATCACCTAATTATTCATGATGGGGCTGGCTTGTTCACGCCCATTCGCATATTGCCTTGGCAAAAAAAATAAATAAACGTTTTTCACAATATAACCCAATTCACAGTTTTATGTGAACGATTAGGAGGATGATTTTCAGATCATTGTGAAGAAAAAACCCTAAGCAACAACATCAATTAGTCAAAAGTCTTGTGGACACATATTTAGTATGTGTTTTGTGACCTTATTTCAGAAACTTTCATTTTTAATTTTTACAATAACCACGCATAAACAATATTCTCTCAAAAGTACAAACATGTTGCTCATAAGTTATTGTTGCCCTGTTTCTGCTAAATATAGTGGAATTTCACCTTTGCCATTAATATGTTTATAAGCAGCTGAAAAAATACAGATGTCAGGGCATGTCAGAACATTCCAAGGAGGCCAAATAGCCCTTGGTCCCCAGAGGGTTAAGCAAGTTCTTTATATACTACTGAAAGCATAGTTATGGATGTCATATTGCATTTCGGTTTATAGATACTCAATTTTTTTACACATTGCACCTTCAACATTAGCGTTTGAATAGCGTGAGCTCTCAGTGGGCATGGACACATTAACACGTCATCCGCTATAATTAGGTGAAAGGAAAAAGACTGACATCTCTCTCTTTTCATACAGATTACATCAACTGAGAATAGTAGTTTTTTATATAAATTCATTTAAAAGAAGAGAATTTCACTTTCATGTCTCTGTGACAAGTATTTACTGAGTTGCAGTTCATTTTTCAGATGCATTTCAGAAAGATTTTTGCGGAGACAGAGTGAGCTGAAAACACACCCTGTTTATTTCATTTGTTTTACAAAAAAACAAGGTTTTGATGTTAATAAGAGTGTACACAAAAAAGAAGACCTCTATAGTTTATAATCATGTATTGATTTTATTTATATGACCATTAATGACTTAGTATTTTAAGTCTAGGTTGCAGCTATGTGAAAAAAAAAAAAACCCAGTATAACGCGGCGGCGTGTTACTTGACCTCAGGGGGTTAACTTCGTTTTAATTGGAAACCCAATCAGTCGACTGAAAGGGAACGTCTCGGTTACGTATGTAACCCTCATTTCCTGAAGGAGGGAACGGAGACGTAGTCCCGTCGGCCACTATTGCTGGATCACCATTGACTCAGATTTACGCTCGGCTCCTCAGCGAAAAACAACTAGTGTGTGCATCCACTTCCATATTTATACCCACGCCATGGGGGCGGAGTGAGTAATGCATTTCACGCACACCAATTGCATTGGCTCATTTTAATAGTACTTGTAGATGACAGGCTCTATTAACCTGGTAATACCAGACTCTGCTACTTCACTTTGCTTCGTAGACAGAGTCTGGAATGGCATAATAGAGAAGTGTTTTCTCTATCGCAAGGGGGCGCTTCTCTGAAGTTTAAAATCATTGGTTACCCGTAAGCCAATCAGATAAGTTTATTTATGACGTATGTTATGCACCGACACGGCCGCATCGAGACATTATGCATCGAACTCAAATCTATGATCGAACTTCCACTGTAAACAGGGAGCGGCGCTTTTGTAAGGACTGCAAAATGTGTGCCAACCGGGAATGAACATCACAAACTAGGTTATATGAATTACTGAGTTGCGGCCACCCCGCAGCGCCGCGAGGGCGAAACCGAGCCGCTGCTCTCGCGAGTCATGAATAGCAAGTTCATTTTACTGATTTTCTGAGTCATTCGAGTCATTTCGTTTATTTAAGTGGCTTAATGTTATAATTTTAACAGCCAAATTCCCCGATCACATCCACCTACGCAATGTTGATCATATTCTTAATTAAGAAATCATAATGCAGTAAAAAATGATTTACAGGGAACATAAATAATCACTTTACCTTCCGAGTCTTACGTTCATTTGTCACGTGACATACACAATGAACAGATCGTTCATGAATCACATATCTGGGACTAATGCAGCAGGATGTCGAAACGAAATATGGTGGATTATTATTATGAAAATAATAATATGATAATAAGAGCGCACCAGGAGCGTTCACAGCCGAGGAGACCGACTCTCTTGTCCCTGCCTTAAAAGATGGAGAACTGACGTTGAATGGGGGTAAGTTATGTCCATATAGTTATGCATAGTTATGGCCAAAATTGGGTAGCCTAAATGCCTAAGCTTGAAGTGTTAATATTTTTCCTTGTTATAATGATTTGCAAAAATAAAAACGGCTGCATATCTGTGTTGATGAGATAATCAAAAGTGTATGCGCGTTGTGCAAGCTACATAATGGCCAAGCATGCTGGTTGCAAATAGAGGGGCAGCAAAATTGTTTTTTGCCTAGAGCGGCAGAAGTGCATGCGCCGGTCCTAGCTGTAAACACTGATGATGTGAGCGAAATACCGGAGTGAACATGGGTGTAAACGACCTTTGCTTCAGTTTGAAAAACCCCGGAATGTTCTCCATAACAGAGCGAATAGCATCCCGTGTCTTGTTTCACATTTCTGCGGTTGTTTCGGTTTTCGATTTCTCTAACCTACAATGTAAACTCGGCGCTTAGCGTCTACGTAACGGCTCTCAGCCCGCCCTCTGTTTGTTGATTGGCCGGCTGTTTTCAGGCCGGTGGAAAACTGAAAGATAGGCCGCTATCTCAGACTGACTACAGGAGCGAAATGAAATTAGCGGAAGTAGGAAGTCTGACGTAGTCAGGCTAAGGCTCTATAAGCATGATCCCAATCAGTCGACACGTCGACTACTTCTCTGTTCCCTCCTTCAGGGAACGAGGGTTACATAACCGAGACATTCTGTTCAGTCCCTTGTCGGTTATTGTTTGTGTGATGATGTGAAGTTTGTCATTGTTTTAAAATACTTTGCATCCATCACCATCTCCTTCATTGTGCGCCTTTCTACAGACACTAGACGCATTACAATAGCTTCCCCATAATAAAAAAGTAAGATTGTTGCCTACCATAATAGTAGAATAAATACCTCTTAGTTCTAAAATACTTACAGTATAAATTAGTTAATTTTCCTGCTTGTTACTGGGGTGGGGTAACAATCTATTAAAAGATTTTAATAACGTAATATTGACGGAACACAAAAGACGGAACTCTGAAGCTCGGAAGTGCAGTACCCGGACTGTCTGTGGCATGCACATATGGCTGAGCGTGAAATCCAAACACCCTCCTTGTTAAAAGCTGACGTGTGGAAATATTTTGTAAGCTTTGTAGAATAAAACTAAAATATTTCAGAAACACAACAAATATGAGAAGTCATATAACACGTTTCCACCCAGAGGAGGAAAAACACTTGGCTGTACCGGTTGGTTTTATATTATTATTTTACTACTACAATTAGGCTGCTAGTTCAGGCACACATTTATTTTCCTGTTGGTTCTTTGCAATGTTAATACAATATATTGTACGTTAATTCTTTATGGGTCATTACTTTGTACTTTTAAAGCAAAGTATTTATAGTCACACACTCTGTTACGTGCAGAGGAACGAAGGCAAAGGTGAGGATCTAAATGCAGGAACTTTTAATGAAATTAAAATAAATACTAACTAATTAGAACAAAGGAACAAAACCACGAGGAAACAAAAGCAACCATAACATGTACAACAACTGACAAACTAACAAGTGAAACACAAGGGCTATAAATACACAGACAAACAGGCTAAACAAGGTAACAAGGGGGCGGGGCTAATCAGAAACACCTGGGGAGACTAATCAACAAAACGGGAAACAGCTGAACATGAAAAGACAGGGAACCACAAACATGAATCGTGACATAGCCCTCCCCCAAAGAGCGGCTTCCAGACGCTCAAAAAAACAAAACTGTTCAGGTGGGAGGTGGAGCGGAGGCAGATCTGGGGGGCGGGATGGAGGGCCAGGTCCGTGGAGCAGAAAAGGAACAGAGCGGATCAGGCTGTGCAGGCGGCCAGGGCGGTGAAGACTCCTCGGGCGGCCACGGCGGTGAAGACCCCTCGGGCGGCCACGGTGGTGAAGACCAGAAGAAAAACTGGCTTTTTACTTGACGTGCTCGCCACTGTACTATTATTTGAAATGACAGGGACTCAGTGTAATTTCTCAGAGGAATTTCCTCTAAACCACCATGAAGCAGTGGCGAGAAGACATAAGGCCATTGCATACTGAGTCCAAAATTTTCGCATGTGTTTTTTTTCGTGTTCGTCAGCCTAAAAATTTGTCACGCACAGAAACCTTGCACACTGAGTCCGAAAAAAAATGCACAACAATACAAAATGGATTCGTCAAGCAGTGAGGATGATTTTGTTGCCATCTCTCTTCAAAGAGAAGAAAGAGAAAATTTTGGGTCCATCTAATACTGAAATTTCACCAAGAGGAAGGAGAGTTCCACCTCCTTATCAAGGAGTTGCGAATTTATCCCGATCGATTCAAAATTTACTTCAGATTGTCAGTGGAACATTTTGATGCTTTGCTTTGATTCTGGAGCAACATATTAAAAAGAAGATCACCAATTTCTGTGAACCAATCAATCCTGAACAGAGACTGGCAGTATGTCTAAGGTGTGGTTACAGACATACACACACACACACACACACACACACAACCCGGCGGAAGCACTGGGCAGACGGAACAGCTGTATAGGCTACAGGTTATATATTGTACCCACATTAGTTATCGAATTGGCTGCTCAATCACACCTTAGTCGATCCGAAATTTCGATCTGATTGAAAGGGGAGGTTTATTCCTTTTCTAATCCGATCGAGAGAACATATAAACACTTGATCAAATTGAAAATCGAAACTGAAAGGACTGTGCATGTGCAATGATGTGTGGAACAAGCTCCCCCCGGCCCTGAATTGTCAAAAACCTCTCAAAATGCTGTCTGTGGATGCGAAAAACGCAGAAAATCTAACCCAATTTTTTTTGACGGACGAAAGTTTCCGAGGCAGTGTGCAAGCGTGATTGACATAACGTGAGGTAGAATTTTTTTTTTTTAAATGCGAAAATTTTGGATGCGAATTTCAAACTCGGTGTGCAATGGCCTATAAGATGCATGTGAAGATGTTTGTTTTTTATTACACTTCACCAAACCCAAGCTACAAAACTGTGAATTGTGTGAAACCCAGTTAACTTTATTTACTGAGATTATTACTTGTGACATTAGAATAAAATATATGGACATGTAAACATACGTATAATACTAAATCAAACAACATTCTCTGAAATCTTTTCAATTTTTAAACTTTTTAAACATTTGCATTTAATTTCATGAACATTTTTATTAAACATGGACCTTTATTTTCATCGAAAAGGCTTATTTCTGCTTTTTTAAGATAATTTTGTAAATGTAGAGAAGCGCAAAATGGGTGCCAGTATACACTCACTGGCCACTTTATTAGGTACCCCATGCTAGTAACGGGTTGGACCCCCTTTTGCCTTCAGAACTGCCTCAATTCTTCGTGGCATAGATTCAACAAGGTGCTGGAAGCATTCCTCAGGGAGTTTGGTCCATATTGACATGATGGCATCACACAGTTGCCGCAGATTTGTCGGCTGCACATCCATGATGCGAATCTCCCGTTCCACCACATCCCAAAGATGCTCTATTGGATTGAGATCTGGTGACTGTGGAGGCCATTTGAGTACAGCGAACTCATTGTCATGTTCAAGAAACCAGTCTGAGATGATTCCAGCTTTATGACATGGCGCATTATCCTGCTGAAAGTAGCCATCAGAAGTTGGGTACATTGTGGTCATAAAGGGATGGACATGGTCAGCAACAATACTCAGGTAGGCTGTGGCGTTGCAACGATGCTCAATTGGTACCAAGGGGCCCAAAGAGTGCCAAGAAAATATTCCCCACACCATGACACCACCACCACCAGCCTGAACCGTTGATACAAGGCAGGATGGATCCATGCTTTCATGTTGTAGACGCCAAATTCTGACCCTACCATCCGAATGTCGCAGCAGAAATCGAGACTCATCAGACCAGGCAACGTTTTTCCAATCTTCTATTGTCCAATTTCGATGAGCTTGTGCAAATTGTAGCCTCAGTTTCCTGTTCTTAGCTGAAAGGAGTGGCACCCGGTGTGGTCTTCTGCTGCTTTAGCCCATCTGCCTCAAAGTTCGACGTACTGTGCGTTCAGAGATGCTCTTCTGCCCACCTTGGTTGTAACGGGTGGTTATTTGAGTCACTGTTGCCCTTCTATCAGCTCGAACCAGTCTGGCCATTCTCCTCTGACCTCTGGCATCAACAAGGCATTTCCGCCCACAGAACTGCCGCTCACTGGATGTTTTTTCTTTTTCGGACCATTCTCTGTAAACCCTAGAGATGGTTGTGCGTGAAAATCCCAGTAGATTAGCAGTTTCTGAAATACTCAGACCAGCCCTTCTGGCACCAACAATCATGCCACGTTCAAAGTCACTCAAATCACCTTTCTTCCCCATACTGATGCTCGGTTTGAACTGCAGGAGATTGTCTTGACCATGTCTACATGCCTAAATGCACAGAGTTGCCGCCATGTGATTGGCTGCTTAGAAATTAAGTGTTAACGAGCAGTTGGACAGGTGTACCTAATAAAGTGGCCGGTGAGTGTAGATGATGGTGGTGACGTATCTGCTTTGCCAGAAATAGCTCGAAGTTGTGCATCTTCGGAAGCTGAGCCGCACAAAGTTACAAAAATGCCATGCACACCACCATAGTCTGAATGGGATGTACCCAAAAAGTGAAAGTGAGGAGCATTTATGGGTACAAGTTGGGAACTGGCCTACCTTACATATTTCAAGGGTGCTAAGTCCAAAATAAACGGTACCCAAGCGAAAGTTTCATTTTTTTTACCTTCTAATTTGCATATCAAAATGGTCACCAAATTGCCTATCTTGCTCAGTCATTGGACCATTTTCCCCTAGTTTTAGTAGTAGGTAGGTAATCAAGATGAGGAAATTAAGATCAATAGTCAAGGGTCAGAGCAAAGATATATTGGAGGCTCACTGCCTTTATGTATATATTTGTAAAATACCAACTTTTAAGGCGAGACACTACAGGTGAATAGGTTAAAAATTTTAAATAATAGATATCACCATGAAACTTCCTCAGTTGATTACTTACACAAGTATATAAAAATGTATTAAAAGTTTTTTGAAATTTGTATGTTTAATTATGCAAATTTGCATATATTATTGTTAGATAGATCTGAACATGATAAAGCCAGGTGCAATTTTTTTTTTTCATTTTGTTTACACACAAGATGAAAAAAAAAAGTTCAGAGGTATTTCAGGAAATATGCTTTCATTACCTAGGAAATCTAATATGTCCATACTCTTAAAAAATCGATTTTCGCCATATTTTTTTTTAAAATTAAAATATGACATAAATCAGGCCAGGAATGATTTATTTACAAATCCCTCCGAAAATATCTTCAGAATACTCCTAAGTGTATAACTGGAAGGTTTGGTGTACACAGGTGCTACATAGGCTGAGATATTTGTACTGGAGAATGACAAAAAAAATCATTTGGAGAAAAAGGCATTTAAAGGCAATTTAAAACATTTGTATTGAAGAAAAAAAAAACTTGGTGGAGAGGTTTGAGTACCCGAACGACCCTAGGAGCTATGCTGTCCGGGGCTATATGCCCCTGGTAGGGTCTCCCAAGGCAAACAGGTCCTAGGCGATGGGTCAGACTAAGAGCGGTTCAAAAAACCTTATGAGTTAAGAAAAAAACAAGGACCGTGACGTTGCCCGGTATGGCGCAGCCAGGGCCCCACCCTGGAGCCAGGCCTGGGGTTGGGGCTCGTATGTGAATGCCTGGTGGCCGGGCCTCCCCTACGGGGTCCGGGCGGGCTCAGGAACTGTAAGGGGCCAGTGCTGAGAGGATTGGGCGGCAGTCGAAGGTGGGGGCCTCGACAACCCGATCCCTGGACACTAGCTCTGGGACATGGAACGTCACCTCGCTGGCGGGGAAGGAGTGTGAGATTGCGTGAGGTTGAGAGGTTCCGACAAGAGATAGTCGGGATCACCTCTACATATGGCTTGGGCTCTGGAACCACACTCATTGAGAGAGGATGGACTCTTCACCACTCTGGAGTTGCCCATGGTGAGAGGCGACGGGCTGGTGTGGGTTTGCTTATAGCCCCCCAGCTCAGCCGCCATGAGTTGGAGTTTACCCCGGTGAACTTGAGGGTCGTTTCCCTGCACCTACGGGTCAGGGATAGGTCTCGCACTGTCGTGTGTGCCTACAGGCCAAAAGGCAGTGCAGAGTACCCGGCCTTCTTGGGGTCTCTGGGAGGGGTGCTGGAAAGTGCTCCGACTGGGGACTCCATCGTTCTACTGGGGGACTTCAACTAGGGCTGTGCAATTAATTGAATTTCGGTTTTGGTTTCGGTTTCGATTTCGGCTCCCAACGATTACCAAAATAGTACAATCGAGTAAAAACGATTATTTTGCCATGTTCTGTTTTGTAAGAACACTAATTTCCTCATGTGTCCTGAATGACGTACGCGCACACACGTCATGCGCACATCTGCCCCTCCCGAAGCCAAACGCTTTCAGCCTACACTGTCAGGGAGGCAGGTCGTGTGCATGTTACCCGCTGGAATTTAAAAACTTAGCGAGAGTAAAGATGGCAGAAGGAGGGCAGCCACAGCAGCGTTTGGTAAGCAAAAAAGGCAAAACCAACTCCATTGTCTGGGAACAGTTTGGCTTCGAGGAATCCGACGACGAGCAGAAACATGCTATGTGCAAGATTTGTTACATGGTAGTGGCTGCAAGTAAAGGGAACACCACGAATTTGTTTAACCACTTGAAAATTAAACACAGAGTGACCTATGACAATTTAATGAAGAAACAGAAACAACAATCCACCCCCATCAACATCATTCGTAACCCAGACATGCATAACGAACACACTCTACTGCGCAACTCCCTATCAGTTGAATTCGGAAAGGCACAAAAAAATAACCGAGTCTGTTGCCTATTATTTGGCTAAAGACATGCGCCCCACTAGCACAGTTGACAACCCTGGATTCAAGAAAATGGTCAATACGTTGGATAAACGTTATGCTTTACCATCTTGACACCATTTCTCGAGAGTTGCTCTGCCAGAGTTGTTCAACAAATGCCATGCAGAAGTGGCTAACGAGGTGACCAAGCAGAATACTTTGCAATAACAACGGATATATGGTCTAGCCCAGTGATTCCAAACCCCCGGTCTGCGGACCGGTGCCGGTCTGTGAACACGTTAGTACCGGGCCTTGAAATATTCCCAGAATTTTTTTTTCCACATAATAATTGTGACAGAAGTATGCGGAGAGATGAGCGGGCTCAGCAGACTTTAATGGCTAATTTCATTGCCGACAGTTCCGGTAAAAGGAAAGGCAATGACCGACTTGAAATATAGAGAATGAAAAAGTCAAGCTTCTATCGTAAATACGATACCTCATGCATTAGATATGGATTCACGACAACAGGCGATTCCGTGGCGTCAAATCCGTTGTGTGTAATTTGTGGTGAAAAACGCTCCAATCAAGCAAGCCGTCAAAACTGCGGCGGCACTTCACCAAACATCCAAATCACGGTGTGTTTGCTATTGTATTCTGAAACTGTTACTAATATACAGTAGGCCTAGTAGGCTGTGTTATTTATCCTGGTTGACTTTATGATTAGTTTTGCACATGCATCACCACAGAGTTAACTATTTCTGACAGTACCGGACAGCCTCTGTCTCGTTCACTTCACGTCTGTGGGCGTCAGTGTCCAATTTACCTTCGATGAAATCTAACCTTTGTGTAATTGAGAGAATTACAAAAAAATATTTAGCTACCTAAAAGTTAAAGGTTTTTAACAAAACTCAAGAGATTTATGAGTGATGTTAGTCTAGTAAAATTTTCTAAAAAATATTTTGCTACCTAAAAGTTAAAGATTTTTTGTGTCACGCATGCATGTCTATTTCCCTCATATTAAATATAAAAACGCATGTTGACTGATATGTTTCCTTTGTCTGAACTCCTTTATTAATGGAGTAGCCTATATAAACAGCCTTTTCAATATATTAGTATTAAAATGCATTTTCTGAGAATTTATATTTCAAGTTTTTACTGCACATGTCTAAATGTGCGCTCTTTGGTCCATCAGTGCTTGGGTCACCATATATCGGAAAACATTTGGAATGGGTCAGACATAATTCTGACCAATTATTAAGTTTTCTGCGTATCAAATGCATGTAAAAACTAATTTTCGCGTATATATACATAATCCTTATTGAATCCTTATGTAAATTTAGGGGGCGGCCGGGGGTTCCAACGTCTATGCACCTGCTAGTGAGTGAGTGCTTTGTGAGTTGCTTTTGAAGTAGACCTAATTGAATGGGAGAAAAGAGAAACTTTTTGTGAACCGTTCTGAAAGTTTAAAAAGATTTGTATGCAAGGAGCCTTTGTTGCCACCTAGTTCATTATATGCAAATAAATGATATCCTGTTACTGTTTTGCACAGTGATATGTTCCGAATCCAAACGATGCATCTTAAAATTGAGGTATTCAAATTGACAGCTGGTCCCTGGAATTTTTTTCATGAATATGCCGGTCCCTGGCACAAAAACGGTTGGGAACCCCTGGTCTAGCCGAACCATGGAGCCATACATTAGCCTCACAATCCACTATATTGCCACCGATTTCCGTTTGAATACCAAATGCCTCCAAACGGCGTTTATTCCCGAAGATCAAACGGGCCAAAACATCGCCAATGGACTGAGGGAAGCTTTGGCTGCATGGGGTTTAAACGAAGAAAAGCTAATCTGCATCACTTCGGACAATGCCTCAAACATAAAGCTGGCGGCTGAGCTAAATGTGTGGATAAGGCTTCAGTGCTTCGGGCACAGACTCCACTTGGCTATAGGTTAATGTGATAAGTGACATGATATGTGGTGATTTAATTATATGTAAAACAACAGCAACAATACTCGGAATACTAGCAAATAATAATTTGACAGTTATACCGTGTCCTAACTACACTCGATGCCGCAACGCGCGCGATGTGCGACAAAATTTATCTTTTTCGTGTCAATCAGAGTTTTTGTTTTTGACACGCGACGATTCTATTTCAGAAACGGTTTCTATTTTTCTGTGACTTTGCTCTAGAACAACAAACACAAAGTGTGGCAATGATAATCTCAAGTAATGATTAATGATTGTTAGGAAAATGGCGCCAGCAACGGATCACATCTTGGCAGGTGCTGGGATTTCCCCGTTTCTCCAACTAGCCGGCCGTTTTCTTTGTTTAATCGCCCTCGTGTCTGAGGCTGTTTTAATTTTTTTAAGCAGAGTTAAATATTTTATAAATGATAAATTGGGACCTATGCTTTGTAGTATGTTTTTTACACTACTACTCTTTTCCACCATTGCGCTACCTGTACGTGTGGTGTTTAGAACTGTTCACGCTGATCACCTACGCTTCGAGAATTCAAGCAATTACGAGGACCAGGGACGAAACTGTTTTCATTTGGATCCTCTCCCGCTATTTATCCGAGCGGGAAGTTTTCATCAAAACTTATTCGGCTATCACGCAATCTATTCATCTGCTTTGAGTTATGGACGCGCTGTGATATGCAAACAGACCGTCAAACAACGGAGATCCGGTGCGTCTACTTGAAAGACTCGTGGTTTTCTGCTTATCTTACTGCTGCTTTGCGGGGATGTTCAGTTAAACCCGGGACCAGTTTACCCAGGAATACAGCAGGACTCTGGAGCTGAGCTTCACTTGGCAACAACCATGGTGGCGTCTCACAATGAAGGGTGTGCATGGGGATTTCCTGTAGATCTACCTGGCCTCCCGAACAATGAAGTGAGTTTAATCAACAACGTACTCAATGCTCCAAGGTATGACACTTCTACACTACTTTCTAGTCATTCTACAAGAGTAAAAGAAACACCGATGTATCATGGAAATGCTTCCTTGTGCCGAAATCCTGCAGTAAGAAGGCATACATTATGTAGGATATTTCAGACTGCAAATCATGCAAAGGTCCTATGGGATCCGAAAGTGAAACCGAGAGGACTGTTTGGCGGTCATTTGAATATAAGAAGCGTTGTTGCAAAGAGTGAGTTGTCTCATCTATTATCCAATTCAAATTTGGACTTCCTATGTATCTTTGAAACGTGGTTGCAGCATTCATCATCTTCTAGTGTATTTATTATGCCTGGATATCAGTGTTTTAGGCGGGATAGATCTTCTGGAAGGGGAGGGGGAGTGTTAATTTATGTTAAAGATGGCATTAAGTGTGAACGTCTCATGTTTAACTCCGCTAATGATTTAGAATTTGTGGGGTTGAAAATGATTCTATCTCCTCAAATGTCATTTATTTTTTTATGTGTATATAGGCCCCCTTCTGCTAACAATACATTCTATGATCAGCTTACAGGAATTTTAAAAGAATAATCTTAACAAAGAAATAATTCTTATGGGTGATTTTAATTTGAATTGGGAAGATAAATTAAAGAGGAAAATACTTAAAATTGTTGCAGATAAATTTAATCTATATCAGTTAATTAAAGGGCCAACTAGAATTGCGAAATCTTCGAAGACACAGTTAGATTTAATATTTGCTAATAAGCCTGAAAGGATAATCAAGAGTTATAATCTGATCACTGGGCGATCTGATCACAATCTAACCTCAGTTGCACGGAAATTAACGAAAAATAGATTTAAAAATTATACGGTAACTCTTACTAATGTTTTTCATTGTATACCTAAAGGAAAATTAGTAGCATTTGATGAAGAAATAGCAGAGCTAGAGTGGAATGATATCTTATCCTCCAAAGATATAGATTATGGCTGTAACACATTTTATAATAAATTTAATTCTGTGAGAGAGAAATTTACTGTTGATGTCCAGAAAAAAATCAAACATAAGAATGTTTTACCATGGTTCAATGCGAACTTATGGAAGCTGATGAAGAGTAGGGACTCAGCATTAAAGAAAGCTATTAGTACAGGAAGAGACATAGATAGGCTTTGTTACAAGGGTTTGCGTAACAAAGTAATTCGAGAGCTGAGAGTAGCCAAATCCAACTATTATCTTCATTTAATGAATGAGGCTAAAGGAAATAATAAGCTAATTTGGAAAAACATAATACTCTTTTGCGAAAGGAACCAAATTTTAGAGGAGATGTTAAACTTAAAGTTGAGGGAAAGTTAATTGAAGATGATTGTGCCATTGCTACTATTTTTAATAATTTTTTTATTGACTCTGTTAAAGAATTAGGGGATACATTTCCAAAAAGGGAAATAAATATTAGTCCAAATGTTTCCATATAGTCAAGACAAATGAAATGCAAGTTAATAAAGTCATTAGCTCATTGAAAAATTCACAATGTAAAGATGCTCATTATATGGATGCTATGTTTGTTAAAACTCACAAAGACTTAACCCCGGTCATCACTCATCTAATTAATTTGTCATTTGAAGGTAGTGTTTTTCCTCCCGCATGGAAAAAAGCTATTGTCACTCCTATTTTTAAATCTGGAGACCATTATAAAGTTAGTAACTATAGACCCATAAGCATACTACCAGTCCTCTCTAAGGTTGCAGAGAGGATTGTTTTTGCTGACATCCCATCTTAACATCAGTGAGTTTGGCCAACATTGTATGCTGTTTGGTTTCAGAGCAAATTATTCTACCGAAACAGCTACTTTACATTTAATAGAGCAAATAAAATCTAAAGTTGACAAAGGAGGATTTGTTAGGGGCTATATTTTTAGATCTACGTAAGGCCTTTGATACTGTTAATCATACAGTTCTTCTTTCTAAGTTGTCTTCTTTTCAATTTTCACCTGAAGCTATGACATGGGTATCCTCATACTTACTAAACAGAGAACAATGTGTTAGAATTAAAGGGGTCAAGTCCTGTGATCTGCATTATACAATGGGTGTACCCCAATGATCTGTACTAGGGCCCTTACTATTTAGTTTGTATATTAATGATCTTCCCCAACAGTGTGAAAGGATACAAGTACAAATGTATGCTGATGATACTGTTATTTTTACACATGCAAAAACAGCAGACTTAAGGCGGGCATACACTGTGCGATGTCTGTGCGATTTCAGCAAGGTACCTACTCACACTGAACGAGTAAATCGCATGCGATGCAAAGCCAAAGTTCACGATTTATGTGCTCACACTGTACGGTCCGATCGTCGAGCTGCGACTTCACTGCTCACACTATAGACCATTTCACAAGATGTAAACAACACTGGTCCAGAAGCACTTCCTGTTTCAGTTTTTTAACACTACATAAAAGCTGGGATAAAATACAACCAACAGAACATTTAAAACTGAATCAAAAAGTTAAACAAACATCTTTAAGATGTTTTCTTTACATGTGAAATAAAGAAAACAGCTACAAAAAATGAAACAGGAAGTGCTTCTGGACCAGTGTTGTTTACATCTTGTGAAATGGTCTATACGTGTAATATCTGCGATAACTCCCTGGATTGCGCTTATTTACGTGTATGTATCCAGAGATATTGTCAAAACAAGCATCTGCTATCAGTATCAAGATGATTTAGTATTTTCAATTTATGCATTTAATTATTATTATTATTATTATTATATTATCATTATTAGGGGAGGCCTATAGGCTAATTTTACTATTAAATTGATCCGCTATTATAATTAATTTGCCACGCAATATTTTCACAGCACATAACCAACGTGCTGTGAGGATAATAAAATATTAATCTTACTCCTCATTAAAAATTGTCTAGGTCGATTTAGGTCGATTACAATGAATTATATACATATAAAATAACTATTAACAGTCTATATTATGTCCGAACATTGCCATTATTAATTATCAATGAAAATTAAAAACAGGTTTATTTCAAAAACATTGTTTGACAAAATAATAAAAGAGGTGTTACATATCAGGTGGCTTGAAGACGGTGGGTAATATTATCCATTTTGCAACACGAACTGGAGGTAAGCAACAGTAATTTGTAGCTCGTTTTTATTTAAATTTTATTTTTGCTGCAGATGAAATGGTTAAACTTCTGTTTTCGCACAGGTGCAGTGAGGGAAAAAACACTGAGTTTAGGGCAATCGGTTCGTAGCTTTGCTTCAACTGTGCGATATAGTCACGAGGAGCGACCAAAATTGACATGCCAGAAATTCATCCGACCATCCGATTGTCGATCGTGAGAGGTTAATCGCCTCTCGTTTCTCCCTGTACACTGCACGAACACTGCACGACAAACGACGCACGACAAAGCTGAAAATCGGTCCGACACGAAAATGAGTCGCATGAGTCAGAATTCGGCTCAAAATCGGACGAAAATCGCACAGTGTATGCCCGCCTTTAGCGGCTGAGAAGTTAAAAGCTGCTACTGAAAAGATCACACAGTGGCTGGAACAGTCATGTCTTAGCCTAAAGATCAGTAAAACAAAAGGAATTTTTTTCTCTAAAACAAATGTTAAATCTCCTGATGTTAATATTATTATAAATGGTGAAAAGTTAGAAATAGTAAATGAGCTAAATTATCTTGGTATAATATTGGACTCAAATCTCAGTTTTAAAAAACAGGTAAAGAAAATGGTGAGGAATATTAAATATAATATGGAAAACTTTAGACAAATAAGACAATGTCTTTCTTTTGATGTAGATTTTATAATCGTAACGTTACGCCGTCCTACCTGACTCTGCACACACACGAGCAGCGGATCTCGTTTCGCTTCCCGGGAGATGTAGTTCACAGAGCGATTTTCACATAAAACTAAATGTTACTCTTCTGTTGTATGACAAACTGCGACGTTTTTGACTTTCAGAATTATCTTTTAAATTGACAAACATCATATGTGTAATTGAGGGCACAGTTCAGACGGAATAAAAAGATAAGTTGTCTCTCGCCATTGACTACCATTCATATTTTTTCCGAAATAAGGTCCATGAGCTGAAAGCGGAGGGGCGGGACTTAGGCTCTCTATGGCAAGCCGTTTTAGCTTTTATTAATTTCCAGGATATGAATTATTGATATCAAGAATTAAATTTTTTGATATCAACAATTAAATTGTGAATATCAAGAATAGACATTTCAACTAGTAACAATTTAATTCTTGATATCAAAAATAAAGTAATAACTAGTAATTACTAGTAATAATTGCATTTCTGATATGTGAAATTGTTATTTCAACTAGTAAGAAATCAATTCTTGATATCAACAATTGGTTTTGAATGGCAGCCTTTGGTGACATTTCACTAGTGAAAATACAATTGTTGATATCAAGAATTGAATTCTTGATATCAAAAATGTAATTGTTGATATCAATAATTTAATTGTTGTTTGGCTACTACTACTACTAGCTTAGGCTAATACTAGGCTAGCAGCATACTATTATACTTTATTAATAATAATAATAACAACACCACACAAATAGAAAATAAAATTGATTAAATTTCTATTTTATTGCCATTACACAAGTTTATTTGATGTGATATTTGTGATAATTTGTGATAATCATAGTGATGCTAAATATGTATTTGTTGTAATCTTAGAGAATGCAATGAAGGATCCCAGGATTGACCGGGCGATGGGGGTTTGCAAGAAGGTGGTTAGTAGCTTTTCCTACAGTTGGAAATAGAAGTAGGGCTTTGACAGAGGCAGTTGAACCTGCCTGAACACTCTCTAAAGACTGAATGCCCGACTAGATGGGGATCTAGGCAGGCTATGGTCGACAGAGTCCTTGAACAACAGAAGGCCATTGCCCAGGTTTTCTCTAGTGACCGGAAAGCTAGACATCTCACCCTCACATGGCAGGATATTGATGTGCTAGAGGCCATCAACAAGTCACTCAGCCCTCTGGTTGAGTTCACTGATGCCCTTTCTGGAGAGAAATATGTTAGTGTTTCTTTCCTGAAACCAACCCTCCACCTCTTCAATAACCAAATATTGGAAGTGCAGCAGGAAGACACAGACCTTGCCAAAAGCATCAAATAGAAGATAGTAGATTATCTCAATGAGAAATACAGTGACACAGCAACACAAGAATTGCTGGACATGGCCTCTGCCTTGGACCCAAGGTTCAAACTTAAATATGTCAATGAAGACAACCGAGGATCCATTGAAGACAGACTGAGAGCGGAGATGAAGAATGTCATGATAATAAAAATAAAAGATTAATTGCATGAACATGTTGGCAAATATTGTGAACATTAATACTACTATGGTAAGATCAGGTTAAAAATAAAATTCCTAAATTTATAATTTGTTCCCTCCAGGAGAATGTCCCTCTTGAGACTGCAGTAACACCTTCTGAGGATACAGAGGATGATCCAAAGAAGAAGAAGAAGAAGGGCCTAGGCAGCTTCTTCAAGGTCAATACAGTCACACCTCCTCAGCAACAGGACCAGGCCATAGCTAGTGAGCTACAGTCTTACCTCCAGAGGGAAATGCTGGATGCTGAGGAAGACCCACTGAAGTGGTGGATAGAATCCCAGAGGATATACCCTCGGCTTTCAAAACTGGCAAGAAAATACCTCTGCATTCCAGCTACAAGTTCCTCTTCAGAGAGGGTCTTTAGTACAAGTGGAAACATTGTCACCTGCTTGCGTTCATCTCTTAAACCAGATAATGTTAACAGATTGGTGTTTCTGGCTAGAAACATTTAAGAAATTATTTTAGCAACCCTAATAACATGGTGACTTAAATCATTTTGTTGTCTTTAGTTAACTTGGTATGTTAATGCCGGGGCCTGATGATGGGCTAGCCTTTTATATTCGTGGAGTTGCTGGAATTTGTTTAATATATTTTGCCAAAATGTTGCCTACTTGTTTTAAAGAGATTGTGGAAGTGAATACAGGGAATAAATACTTTTATACTTTGATTTGAATTTTATATTTATTTTAATAGTTCAAAAAGTACAATAAATGTTCAATGTTTTAAGAATTGTTGAAAGGTGTCTTTTTATTAAATGCGTCACGTTATGTTTCCAAAGTCATGTGAAATAATCGTGTTAAATAATCGTGATTTCAATATTGACCAAAATAATCTTTGATTATAAAAATGATTATGATTTTTCCCAAAATCGAGCAGCCCTAACTTCAACGCTCACGTGGGCAGCGATAGTGACTTTTGGAGGGGCGTGATTGGGAGGAACGGCCCCCCTGACCTGAACCCGAGTGGTGTTCAGTAGGGGTGTAACGATTCACTCGTTTTCTCGATGCATTGATTATAAATCCTGACGATGCATATGCATCGATCCTGAAACATGTATTTTGAATCGTGAATCGTTTATTTATGTGAATAATCAATTTAATAGACTAAGAATTGAATTGACCGCGATTTTATAGCGATTCAGTGGTTTAAAATATGTAAACACAACCTTAAAGTGTTCCTGGTACAAGCTGCCTCACGCATTGGCCGTCATAAGACATCCGCATTTGATTGGTTTCACACGCTCACACACCCCTGATTTCTCATGCTGAAGCCCGGTCGGTCAAATGCCTGAAAGGTGAGTTTATCTTTCTACCTGTTGAGCTACTCGTGTCGTGATCAGCTAGTATTACCGCAAATTAGTTAAAATCTCCCGGAATCTAGAGCAAGCGTGCATACGGGACAGAGGTTGTGCTCCAAACCGCGTATCGCGCGTGCACACACGGCTGCACGCACTCGGCAGAGAGGGAAAGTGAGCGAGAGACCACCTTGCATGTACGGAGAGTCTTTCCATGTAATAAATGAATGAAAGCGTTTTATTTCATAGTGCCCACGCAATGGCATGGCAGCTTTATCAATAGCTTGGGCGGTTTGCCTCAAAACTATTGCTTTCTCGACAGAGAGCTCAAACATGAACTGCTCAAAAATCTGTAGTTACATGAGAGCTATGGGACCAAGCGCAAGCAAAATGCAGTGAAAAGATGTTAACGAGTGCACTGAGAGGACGCAAAATGAAACTAATGAAAACGTCTCCATTAATTTGTGCATGTAGTCATTTAATGCAATACTTTAAAAGCCTTTTTCAAAATATTGGCTACTTAGGTAGGTTTCTACAAATGCTAATTTGTAGGCCATTGAATTTTTTTTATAATAATATATTCATTAAAATTATAAAACAAACATGAACTAACATTAACAATGGACAAAATCCCCACTATCTGACCCCCGAAGGCCACTGTGTAGGCTAATTCAAACCCAGACAAAGACCCATTGGGTGAAGCATTGAAAAAATAATATAATGCATATAAAAAATTAAGAATCGAATCGAATTAATCGAATCGCATCGAATTTGGATGTGAATTGCATCAAATTGAATCGTTCTGAATTTGCACAAATCGTTCTTGAATCGAATCGAAAACCTATGAATCGTGAATCGAATCGCTGTCTACCCAAAGATTCACAGCCCTAGTGTTCAGTTATTGGATTTCTGTGCTAGTCACAGTTTGTCCATAACGAACACCATGTTCAAGCATAAGGGTGTCCATCAGTGCACATGGCACCAGGACACCCTAGGCCGTAAGTCGATGATCGACTTTGTGGTTGTTTCATCTGACCTGCAGCCGTATGTCTTGGACACTTGGGTGAAGAGAGGGGCGGAGCCGTCAACTGATCATCACCTGGTGGTTAGTTGGATCCTATGGCAGGGGAGGAAGCTGGACTCGGCAGACTCAAGCTTACTGTAAGGGTCTGCTGGGAACTTTTGGCAGAGTCTCCTTTCAGAGAGATCTTCAACTCCCACCTTCGGCAGAGCCTCGACTGGATCCTGAGGGAGGCTGGAGATATTGAGTCTGAGTGGACCATGTTCTCCACCTCCATTGTCGAAGCGGCTGCTCGGAGCTGTGGCCGTAAGGTCTTCGGTGCCTGTTGAGGCGGCAATTCCTGAACCCGGTGGTGGACACCAGAAGTAAAGGATGCTGTCAAGCTGAAGAAGGAGTCCTATCGGGCCTGGTTGGCTTGTGGGACTCCTGAGGCAGCTGACTGGTACTGGCAGGCCAAGCGGACTGCTGCCCGGGTTGTTGTGGAGGCAAAAATTCGGGCCTGAGAGGAGTACGGTGACGCCATGGAGAAGGACTATCGGCTGGCCTCAAAGAGATTCTGGCAAACTGTCTGGTGCCTCAGAAGAGGAAAGCAGTACCCTACCAATGCTGTTTACAGTGGAGGTGGGCAGCTGTTGGGCCAACTGGGGATGTCGTCAGACGGTGGAAGGAATACTTCAAGGCTCTCCTCATTCCTGCCGTCACATCTTCCATCGAGGAAGCAGAGGCTGAGGGCTCATCCATCACCCTAGCTGAAGTCACAGAGGTAGTCAAGAAACTCCTCGGTGGCAAGGCATCGGGGTGGATGAGATCCGCCCTGAGTGCCTCAAGTCTCTGGATGTTGTGGGGCTGTCTTGGCTGACACGCCTCTGCAGCATTGCGTGGCGGTTGGTGACAGTGTTTTTGGGATGGCAGACCGGGGTGGTGGTCCCTCTTTTTAAGAACGGGGACCGGAGGGTGTGCTCTAACTACAGGGGGATCACACTTCTCAGCCTCCCTGGGAAAGTGTATGCCAGGGTATTCAAGAGGAGAATTCGGCCAATAGTGGAACCTCGGATTCAGGAGGAACCGTGTGGTTTTCATCCAGGCTGTGGAACACTGGACGAGCTCTATACCCTCTACAGGGTGCTGGGGGTTCATGGGAGTTTGCCTAACCAATCCACATGTGCTTTGTGGATTTGGATAAGGCATTCGACTGTGTCCCTCGCAGCGGCCTGTGGAGGGTGCTCCGGAAGCATGGGGTCCGGGGTCCTTTACTAAGGGCTGGTCCCTGTATGACCGAAGCAGGAGCTTGGTTCGCATTGCCGGCAATTAGTCAGACTTCTTCCCTGTGCATGTTTGACTCTGGCAGGGCTGCCCTTTGTCGCCGGTTCTGTTCATAATTTTTATGGACAGAGTTTGTAAGCCCATCCAGGGGCCAGAGGGTGTCAGGTTTAGGGACCACGTGATTTCGTATCTGCTCTTTGCGGTTGATGTTGTTGTGTTGGCCCCTTCAGACCAGGACCTTTATCATGCACTGGGACGGTTTACAGCTGAGTGTAAAGCGACTGGGATGAGAATCAGCACCTCCAAAGCAGAGGCCATGGTCCTCAGTCGGAAAAGGGTGGCTTGCCCACTTCAGGTTGGTGGAGATATCCTGCCTCAAGTGGAGGAGTTTAAGTATCTTGGGGTTTTGTTCACGAGTGAGAGAAGGTTTTAACGGGAGATTGACAGACGGATCGGTGCAGCTTCTGCAGTAATGCGGTCGATGTACCAGTCTGTTGTGATGAAGAAGGAGCTGAGCCGCATCCCTTAGAGACAGGGTGAGAAGCTCGGTCCGAGAGGAGCTCAGTGCAGAGCCGCTGCTCCTCCACATCAGCTGAGGTAGCTTCAGATGCCTCCTGGACGCCTTTCCGGGAAGGTGTTCCGGGCATGTCCCACTGGGAAGAGACCCTGGGGAAGACCCAGGACACACTGGAAGCCAAAACAACTCTGGCTGTTGTCTGCCACAATATATACCCATTGATGCTTTTTTTTAACAAACTGTCAAAGGATTCAGCACCAAAATGAAAATAATAATTTTGCACCTGGCTTTATCATATGTTCAGATCTATCTACTGAAAATATATGCAAAATTGTGCATATTTAATGATAATGCCTAATTTGCATAATTAAACACACATTTCAAAAACTTAGAAAACATTTTTTTATATACTTGTGTAATCAACTGAAGAAGTTTCATGGTATCTAATATTTAAAATTTTTACCCTATTCACCTAGTGTCTCGCCTTAAAAGTTGGTATTTTGCAAATATATATACATAAAAAAGGCAGTGAGCCTCTAATATATCTTTGCTTTGACCCTTGACTATCATTCTAGAAACTTAATTTCCTCATCTTGATTGCCTACTTACAAAAAACTAGAGGAAAATGGTCAAACGACAAGATAGGCAATTTGGTGTCCATTTTGATATGCACATTAGAAGGTAATAAACTAAAAATTTCACTTGGGTACCATTTTTTGGACTTAGCACCCTTGAAAATTGTATGGTAGGCCAGTTCCCGACTTGTACCCATAAATGCTCCTCACTTCTTATAGAAGGCTATATTTCTGAAATCCTACCACGTGAAATTGCTTAACTCATCACGCACGACTGCCCACACTGCAATGACAAAATTTTTTGTCATGCACTCCATTATGCTTTGTGCGGACGCAGCCAGTATAAACCAGGCTTTACATCGGTCAGTTAACTTTTTTTTGTGCACAGAAAATGGCTTTTGAAAGCTGGGGTCAGGAATTGCCAGAAAGCTTAATTTAAATGCTTATAACATATTAAAAAATATTCAAGTTTAATGTGAGTGGCTTTTGTGCATACCAAAGTTGTTAGATATGAGTTTTTGATGTTCAGGTTTGGTACGGAGCGGCTATATGCACAGAAAGAAGACCTATTGCACGAAGCGCTGGAGCTGGAAGCCGAGAAGAATCTTCTAGCGAGTGGGGAAAATAAATACCAAGATGAAGAGCTCAGGAAGAGAGCACTGGAAGAAATATCATCCCTTGAGCCTGACAAATCCACCGTGCTGTCAGTAACAACAGCTCCACCTGCTGGTAAGGAGTTTTTAGTCCAGCAATAATTATTATATCATTAAACATCATACAGCCTGAAGCCTTATTGCATCTAATTTAATCACATTTGTGTAATTTTTAACAGTTGTAGCAAGCCCAGAACCTGAAGAGCAGGAGGAGGCTGAGCTCACAGCTCCTACAGCCAAACAGCCATGTCAGTGCTGCTGCCAGACCTATTCAGAGATCCTGAGCTTTCTAGAAAAGCGCTTTGAAGCAGAGCAGAGTCTGCGAGAGGAGGAGATGGCACTGAGAAGAGAGGAGCTAGAAATCCAGAGGAGTAAGATTGCCCTGGATCGAGAGCGTCTAGGAGCAGAGAGAAAAGAGCGGGAACGACGGTTTGAGCTGGAGAGTCAGGAAAGACAGGTCATACTCGACTTGTTGAAAGAGAAGGTCCTAAAGAATGAACGGAACTCTGACTGAAATTAAAAGTTTTTCTTTTCAGTCTTTGATGTTGAACTCTCCTTCCAACCAATGCTAGCATTTCACTTTCCTTGTTTAATTTGATCTCCTTAAAGTATGAAAATAATATAAACCTATAATAATATAGTATATATATCATTTAATGCAATGGGTAAATGTCTTGAGATATGATTGCATTCTTTGGATTACCTGAAGGAGGGAACGGAGACGTAGTCCCGTCGCCACTATTGCTGTATCACCGCTGACTCAGAGTTATGCTCAACTCCTCAGCGAAAAACAACTAGAATGTGCATCCGCTTCTGTATTTATACCCGCGCCGCAGGGGAGGTGTGTGTAATACATTTCACACAGAACACTGACCCCAGGTTTCAAAGACAAGGCTTAAGCCTAGTCCCAGACTAAAATGCATGTTTGAACTGTTTAACTGAAAGGAATTTGCACTGACCTATTTTAAAATAGGTCAGTGCCATTGTTTTGTCACAAGATGCACACCAGTAATGTTTTTCCAGGGATTTATAAAAGGTACTTTCATGTCCTAATTGAACTAAAACATAATCCTGTCTTAATCTAAACCCTGTCGGTGAAACCACGCCTGAATTTAGTAACTGCTGTAATGCTTAATTTTAGATCCAGTAATGGCATGATTAGATCATTGTCTACACTGACTTCAGTGTGCTCAAAGCTGTGCTTAATTGAAGCTATTGCAATTGTGATATACCACTGAATACAGAAACTGTTGCAGTACATTTATCAGTACAAGTTTTATTGGTAAAATGTTTGCAGACCTTAATCACTTCACCATAAAGGTAAAGCTATTTTAGTTTCGCTTAATAGATGAATCGCTTAATCTCTAATATCAGTTTAATCTCGGGTGTAAGTGTTAGTGATTGTGTTATTATTTTTCTTCTAAGTAACCTGTTCCCAGAGATCATAATTAATGCCACATTTGGTTTATGTGTAGACCATTGTGGTTTTCTTCTGCATTTAAATCTTTGTTGTGTAATGTTGCAAAGTTGTGTAAGTAAAGTTTAACTTTATTAAAATGTTACCTTTTATTCAAATTGTGCTATTTTGCTAAGTGTGTTTAATAAGTGGAGTAAACAGGGGAAAAGGACAGAAAAAGCTACATACAATGCTTCAATGTTATTGGTTTCATCAACTTTTCTTTACGAAAAATTATGAAAAAGCGTAATGGTTGACTTGGATTGTGTATGCTTTGGTAACAAATCACATTAAAGCCTTGATGTTGAGTTGTGTGACAATGTATAACATTTTTAAATTTGAACAACTCTACACATTTAGTTTCTGAAATATATGAAGATGTGATGGTGCAAATGGGTGATGTCAAAGAAAAGGTTTACAATAAGTTTAAAAAATATATATATATAAATGGTGGCAGCATTTGGGCAGGCATGACCCGGAAGCATTATTCCTTACACTACAACTTATGGTCCGGTCACTTTAAAGGAACACTCCAACTTTTTGGGACTTTGGCTTGTTCAGCATATCCTCCAGAGTTAGATAAGTCCATACATACCTTTTTCATCTCCGTGCGTGCTGTAACTCTGTCTGACGCACCCACCGCTAGCCTAGCTTAGCACAAAGACTGGATGTAAATGGTTGCAGTAGCATACTAATCCCAAATAAGTGACAAAATAACGCAAACATTTTCCTATTTGCATGATGTGATTTGTAAAGTCACAGAGTGTACAAATAACAAGGTCATATGAGACACAGTCATCTTTTAACCGTATATATATTGGGAACTATATTCTCAGAAGGCGAAGCACTGCTACTTGGGCAGAATGATAACCGCATCACCTGAGATGGACCATGGTTAGGAGCAGAGAGTTCGTTCGGAGTTGGAGTAATAGAGTCAGCAATTACTACTTTGTAAAAGCATAGTTTACAATCATGGGTGTTAGTTGTATTGTGGCTGCAACAATAAACAGGGGAGACTGGGTAATACCATGATTTTGAATTCCAACCAAAAACGCATCCCGACTAAACATGAATAAAGAATTATTACAGTAATCGATATATTTTAAATGCAATTTATTACAGCTGAACCAAATGTATTCAACAACATATGAAGAGTTCAGATGCAAAAGCCTCTAAGTGCTATTTGAAATTTTCTTCTAGAATGATAATTTTTATCAAGCTTGTATATTTAAGCTCAGTAATTTCACTTAAATTGCAATGAAGATTACCTATTAATTGTAATTTAAGTGAAATTACTGAACTTAAATATACAAGCTTGATGAAAATGATCATTCTAGAAGAAAATTTCAAATGGCACTTAGAGGCTTTTGCATCTGAACTCTTCATATTATACAGTAATGTTAGATAATTGCATTACAATAGGCTAGAATAAGGGGAAAGTAATAGCACAAGGCAAATTTTTGCACAATGAACCCACAATAGCCTACCCGTACTGGACAAGGTCACTGTTTCTCAAATAAATAAATAAATAAAAAATCTGATTCATTAGCAAGGTGAAGGCTACAGTTCTGAGTTTACCTCTTGCTCCGCTCATTTGTTACTGGGCGATAGAGCACGTTTGTGACAAAACAATAACATTATAGGGGCCTGCTAATGACGGGTCTTTTGCACGCCCAAGTTCGTAATTTCAAAGGTAACATGTAAATACGAAAATGTTTGTCACTTATTTGTTATTTTGTCAATCAGTCTGCGCATAAGTAAATAATTAAAGACACAAAATATTGATCTTAGTCAGAATATTTTATTATGTGTTTAAACACAAAGATTCCGCAGAGAGAGCAGTTGCTAGCAAGTGGCAAGTTCAAACTACTTTGTACATGGACATTTAAGGGATATGGTATAGTCTTACGACATATTACACAGCATTTCGCCAGATAAATAATTATGGGGGTGGTTGTTATAGAGGAATAATTAGTGTGTTATAGAGTGTAAATGTGATAAACCGCATATCGTTGCCTTCACCGTTTGGTGCTACAGTAACATGCATCATTCAGCACAACATTGTTAAAATTTGTTATCTCGGTTATTTACATACGTTAATGAAGCTAAGTGACATGATGTACAACACAGCTAAAGGTTAGAAGCTAACGTTAATGTTTTCTAATGTAAGTCTAACATTAGACTAATGTTACATTAGAGATTTTAAAGATAATGTTAAAATACATTGTAGACTTAACCTAGAACAGATGTAGACATACTTGTTAAATTCATCCGCATTGAGTTGGTGTTGTGGTCTACCGCATAACTTAATCGCATAACTTTATCCAAAGCAGACATGTATCTTGGTTGATATGTGGTTTGGTAAAGGGTAAAAAAATACAAACCATCGCCCAGCTTCTCGGGAACCTAGTGTCAGAGTTGCATTTACCCCATAAACACCGTTTGACCATTTTAAACTTAAAATATAAAAAAAAAAAACGAATGAAAACTGAATATCTGCAGTGCATTTCAATGGAAGTGGAAGCAGAGAATGTCCGAGTGTATTGGGTTAGCTGCATACTGTGATTGGCTCATCACGTTTGAGGGCGTGGCTTAGCCATAGGTCAATTAATCAGTTCGTCCGACGAACTCTTTTGATTATTAATTTATCCTAAGAAAAGGGTATCTTCCATGACCCCAGAAGAATAATTATTTCTTAGCATGTACAGCACTAACCGCAAGTAGCAAAAACCGCAATCGTAAAAGTGACTTTGTATTGCAAACAAAACAGAACCAAATACATAGTATGTACAAGTTTTATTAACTAAATATAGGTATTTATATGAATATAAATAAACTAAACAACATACACACATGAATAGAATAGGTGAGTGATAGAACGAAACCGGAAACAGAACTATTGAGAAGTTCCATGTAACTATATCAGCAGGAACATCAGCATTTCATTTTCAAAGCATCAAATCATGTATACTTGCATGCCTGGGTAGTGTACACTAGGGGTTTCACAACTACTGATTTTTGTTAGTCGACTAGTTTTGCATAACAGTCGACGACTAGTCGACTAGTCGTTATTCTATACGGTGTGCGATATCACGAAACGTAAATGTTTCCACGATCTGCTTTTGAAGAAATATCGTAGTATCGTGTTACAGTGCATTCTATCAGTTCAGTTCTGGCGCCTCTTTCTCAACTGTAACGCGACGAAGTCTTATCACACGTTAACGAATATGTACGGGACACTGCAATTCACGAAAGTTAATTATTTGCATAAGCCTTGCAGGTTAAACATTTAATTCATGTGCTGATGATACGCTGTTCTAACGTGCGCTTTCCTGAGCGCATAACCCCCGACGCTCACTAGAAGACTGTCAAACAGCGCCTGAATACTGGACTAAGTTATCTTTGAAGTCTTATTTTGCTAATACTGTTAAATACACATAATGTTTACATAAACAGAATTGGCTATGTCTAAGTGAAAGCAAACATTTGAGAGAAAATCTGTAATATGCGTCTATATTAAACGCGTCGCGTGCTGGTCTAAAAGCGACAGGAGTTAATAGTAGCCTACTGCCGCTTGAACTCAAAGGGATAGTTCACAAATAAATAAATAAATAAATAATAAATCTGACATTATTTACTCACTCTAATGTTGTTCCAAACCTGTATTAATTTCTTTCTTGTGCTGAACACAAAAGAAGATTTTTTTTTTAATGTGGTTAACCAAACAGTTGCTGGTCCCCATTAACTTCCAGAAGAAAAAAAAAAAAACTATACACTGGGGACCAGCAACTGTTCGGTTACCCACATTATTCAAAATAACTTTTATTTTAGACAGAAGAAAGACACTTATTCGGTTTTAAAACATCTTGAGAGAGTAAATTAAGACAATTTTCATTTTTGAGGGAACTATCCCTTTAGTGTTAATAAAACAAAAAAAATCACTGACTGAGAACTTTAATAGTAGCTTTAATAAGAATCAATAATGTATACAGTGATGTCTATATGTAGTGTTTTAATTTCATATTTGTTCATTTAATTACTTTCTTCAATGCTACTGCTAAATGCACCTGTATCTGAAAAAATAAAGCAGTTTATTTAATTTGAATATTAATTTGTGTAATGTTCATCTTGTATTATTTTTTAATAACAAAGAAAATAATGACAAAGATTTTTATCTTCGCCACTGGCCTAAATGTGTGTCTTTCTTTTTTTTCTTTTGTTACCTAAGGCTTTGTTTTTAACATAGGGACATTCGTTTGGCTGTAATGAACAGCCACTTGCAAAAAAATAGTAAAACCAACTTGAAAAAGAATCCTGATAAAAAATCGTGACCGTGATTTTCCTAAAGAAAATCGTAATATGATATTTTTGCCATATCGCCCACCCCTAAAAGTTTATTTATTAAACTGACGCATTAACGCATTGAGCATTGTTAAGGAAGACAAAGGAAGGAGTTGGTGAATCATTTGAAATGTATTTTTGAAATTCAGAAATAAAATAAATAAATTCATCAGTTATTATTTTCATCAACATGTGTTAAAAAATTCAAAAACAGCAGCATTCATTTAAAACATTCTTGTAATTAAAACATTCTGAACATTTAGCCGCGCCACACCCGCGCATCAGCGAACTTGCAGATAAACATGGCTAGCCTCAGACAATAACATTGTCAACATCACAACTCTAAGTTTTGCTCATAGTTTTAACTGCGTTTGTCATTGCATCTTTAAGCAAATGTCATTTAAACATATATAGGCCAATACAAGTTTGACGTATGGTTATACCGAACTGACCACTATTTTTTTTTTGTCGAGCCATAAATCTTAACATGGAACTTCACTTACCCCAAAGCGGTGTCAACTACAACAGTGGGAAACATTGATAAATATTATCCATACAGCCCTCACTTTTTTCGTTGCCATTCCATAAGCCTACTAGTCAATGTCCTCTTCCCGGATCAAATTCACACTGCCTTTTCGGTTAGCGTTGAGAAACACCAGCGCATCGACGTGGGATGGATGGAGGCTACTCCTCTGTCGGGTGACTGTGTTCCCCGCCAGAGAAAAAATTCTCTCGCTTGGGGTGCTGGTGGCTGGAACAGCTAGATAACACTTCGCCAAATTGGCTAGACGGGGGAAACTGCCCTCATTTTGTGCCCACCACTTTAGTGGATTATCCATTGTGGGTATGTGGGCTAATTGATGGTAATCCCGTAGTTCGTTTGCATTGGTCATCCTGGCCCTTTTGCTCTTCGCACCTTCATAATGTGGTCCAAACAGCTGCTCGAAGTCGTTCTCCAGCCTTGTTTTCTTGCCATTTTCAGACTGGTTGTCCCCACCGTCAGCTTCACCTTCACCAGGGTCTATGAAAAAAAAATGGCAAAAAACGATTTAGTTTCATGTTTAAATAAAAAAAAAATATTATATATTAAATTTCATGTTGATGATTAGCCTATATGAAAAGTTAATAGCATAAATAAAATAAGATAATCCCGAAAATATCAGGAGAAAATTACTGCCCTACAAAAAGGCCTTTACAGTTTTCATACCAGCCAGTCAAACATGTTATGGGTAGATTAGTGGTAATGCATATCCGAAACGGGACATAATTTAACCCAGATATATTTTTTTCACAAGACAGAACACTTGTCATAAAGCCCATTACAAGTCTTAACTCATTTTTGACCAAATGTGTAGTTACTGCGCTTTGCCTTTTTTTAGGGCAGAATTGGAGTGGGCATACATTTTGACCACTTCATGAAGTAAAACTTGCCCCACAGTCCTGAGAAATATATATATTTAAGGATGGCCTTAGGCCTACATTTTTAGCCAAAGCAACTTAAACATGGAAAACGTCTCGGGTTATGACTATAACCCTTGTTCCCTGAGAAGGGAACGAGACACTGCGTCGATAAAATCGACTCTTTGGGGACGCTCCCTAAGCGTGCGCCTCTGAAGTATGAATGAAACTAATCCAATCCTGATTGGTGTTGCGTCGTGACTTAACATGTGACGGCATACCCGGAAGTATAAAAGTGACGCTGTCACAACACACACTAGCCTCGCGATGAAGCAAGACGCTCAAGGGTCTGAAAAAGGGGGCGTGGCAACACGACGCAGTGTCTCGTTCCCTTCTCAGGGAACAAGGGTTATAGTCATAACCCGAGACGTTCCCTATCGAGGGAACTCAACACTGCGTCGATAAAATCGACTCTTTGGGGAACGAGTACCCACTAGGCCACGCACCGAACAGACCCGCCCCAGAGTGAAACTGATTAGGCACTCAGCAAGGGCCGAGTACGTGTGCACCGGGCGTACTGGGAAGGCTGAGACTGTAAAACCTGATGAAAGTATGCGGGGTAGCCCAGCCGGCTGCCTCACAAATCTCCTGCAGAGGTACTCCCGACAGAAGGGCCCTAGAGGAAGCCATGCCTCTAGTCGAGTGAGCCCTTAAGGCCAAAGTTGAAGGAACCCCACGCACCTTGTAAGCCTCAGTAATAGCCTGGACAATCCAGTTACTTATAGTTTGTTTGGTCGCCGGGAGCCCCCTCTTAGGTGACCCAAAGCATACTAACAACTGGTCAGATCTTCTCCAAGAAGCAGACTTTTCCAAGTATACACTCAAAGCTCTGACGGGGCAGAGCAAGTGAAGCCTCTCTTCTCCCGCCGACACATGAGGTGGAGGATGGAATGCCTGAAGGACTACAGAGCGAGCCGTACTCGAAGGAACTTTAGGCACGTAGCCCGGACTCGGGTGCAAAAAGGCCTTTACTTTGCCAGGGGCAAACTCCAAGCAAGCTGGCGTTACCGCCAGGGCCTGGAGATCTCCCACCCTCTTAAGAGAGGTAATCGCTAAGAGAAAGACCATTTTCAGCGTTAAGTCCTTAGGCGAAGCCGACTCTAAAGGTTCGAAGGGAGCGAGGGACAACCCTTCCAGAACTATTGCCAGATCCCAGGCAGGCACCCTGGACCTGATCGCCGGCCTCATTCTCCAAGCACCACGGAGAAACCTAATGACCAATTGGTGCCTCCCCAGAGGTCCACCATCTACTGGCGCGTGGAAAGCCGAAACGGCAGCCACGTACACCTTAAGAGTGGACGGGGAGAGACCCGCAGAGAAACGATCCTGAAGGAATTCCAGAACTGAAGCCACTGGGCAGTTTACTGGATCCAACCTTCGTTCTCCACACCAAGTGTGAAACACCTTCCACTTGAGGCCATATAATCTCCTGGTAGATGGGGCCCTAGAGCTAAGTATGGTTTCAACCACCTCAGCTGATAAGCCAGCATTTAGGTACTGAACCCCCTCAGAGGCCAGACCCACAGCTTCCACAACTCTGGGCGAGGGTGGAAGATTGTGCCCTCCGCCTGAGACAATAGATCCCTCCTCAGAGGAATCGGCCATGGCGGAGCTATGAGGAGTGATATTATATCCGAGAACCATACTCGTGTCGGCCATCTCGGGGCAACCAGAAGTAGACTGATGCCCTCTTGACGGACCCTCTCCAGGACCCCTGGGAGCAGAGCGATCGGGGGGAAAGCATACAGGCGAAGCCTCGGGCCAAGCCTGTACCATGGCATCCAACCCCAGCGGGGCTGGATGTGAGAGGGAGAACCAAAGTGGACAGTGGGACGTCTCTCGAGACGCAAACAGATCCACTTCCATCGGTCCGAACCTCTCCCATATCGACTTCACCACATCCGGATGAAGTCTCCATTCCCCGGGCCTCAGCCCCTGCCTCGACAGGATGTCTGCTCCCCGATTCTGAACCCCTGGGATATACATTGCCCTTATTGACAATATCTTTCCCTGGGACCAAAGGATAATCTGATGCGCCAGTTTGCACAGAGGGCGCGATCTGAGTCCCCCCTGTCGGTTCAGATAGGCCACCACTGACGTATTGTCCGTCCGTATAAGGACGTGGCGACCCTCGATGTCTGGGAGGAAGCTCCTCAAAGCCTTGAATACCGCCATCATCTCCAGGCAATTTATATGCCAAGTGCGATGATGGTCCTGCCACAGACCCCTGGTAAAGCGGCCGTCCATGACCGCGCCCCAGCCCGTAAGGGAGGCGTCTGTCGAAACGGTTTCCCGGCGACATGACACCCCCAACACTGGCCCTTGGGATAGGAACCAAGGCTTCTTCCATATTTGCAGAGACTGAAGGTACTTGCGCGTTACTCTGATCATACGGAACGGATTTCCTTTGGGTGAGAACCCCTTGGTCTTCAACCACCACTGGAGGGGCCTCATGTGAAGGAGGCCCAGAGGAATAATGTTGGATGCCGCTGCCATGAGGCCCAGCATCCTTTGAAAGTGTTTCACAGTGACGGCCTGACCTAGCTTCACCCTGGACACCATCGCCAGAATTGACTCGATACGTGCGGGAGACATACGTGCCTGCATTGTAATCGAGTTCCACACGACTCCCAAAAAGGTCGTGCCCTGGGACGGTTCTAGCACACTCTTCTTCAAATTGAGTCTTAACCCCAATTTTTGAATATGGCCAAGAACGACATCTCGATGCCGAACTGCCATCTCCCGAGACTGGGCCAAAACAAGCCAGTCGTCGAGATAATTCAATACGTGAATCCCCTGAAGTCTCAGTGGAGCAAGGGCCACGTCCATACACTTGGTAAATGTGCGGGAAGAGAGTGCTAGGCCGAACGGAAGAACCCGATATTGGTATGCTTCGCCCCCGAAAGCGAACCTCAGGTACCTCCTGTGACAAGGAAGGATGGAGATGTGAAAATAGGCGTCTTTCAGATCTATCGTGACAAACCAGTCCTCGGATCTGATTTGACTCACGATTGTTGGAATGGTCAACATTCTGAATTTGAACCTTCTCAGAGACCGGTTCAACACCCTGAGATCCAAAATTGGCCTTAACCCCCCATCCTTCTTTGGAACTATAAAGTACCGGCTGTAAAACCCGGACTCCCTGTCTACCGGAAGAACACGTTCTATGGCTCCTTTCGACAGCAGAGTCTGTACTTCTTGTTCCAACACCTGAGCCTGCTCTGGGACCACCGCAGTGAGCACCACCCCAGAGAACTTGGGGGGGCGGTGCGCGAACTGCAGTCTGTACCCAACTTGATTATCTGCAGGACCCATGGAGATATGTTGGGAAGATGATACCATCCCTCTACAAAATCTACTAAGGGTACCAGCCTCTCGATGCTGGCCTCTGGTGTCTTTTCGCTGGAAATTGATGCGGCCCGAAGCGCTGTTAACGGCGGACCTGCATCTTTTCCTAGAGGGCCCCGCTGTGAGAACAACCTCGGTTGTCTCACTGCGGAGGGGGCAGCCCTCTGAAGTCCTGCCTTGGCTAGGACCTCTTTTCCGAAGTCCTCTTAGCCTGAATGACGTCCCTCAGGTCGCCCCTCTGGCCAGAGGACTTCGGTTTTTGGGAGCGTTTCCTCTGTTGCCAAGACCCCGGAGGGGGGGCTCTAGAGGAAACGCTCTCCTTCTGCTCTGCCCTGTGGGAGGAGCTGGCTGATGGCTGGGGCTGATTGCTTTGCGGGATTGCCTGGGGCTGATGCCTACTAGATTTGGCCTTCGCTTTCCGGGGGAGGTACTGCTGGAACGCCGCAGATTGTTTTCTCGACTCCTGAAACCTGTCGACAACCGAATTAATGGCGTCGCCGAACAGGCCAGAAGCCGAAAGCGGCGCATCCAGCAGGAAGGACCTATCCTTTTCTTTAATACCGGATAAGTTCAGCCACAGATGCCTCTCCGTGGCCACCATGGCCGCCATAGAGCGGCCAATAGCGCTGGCCGCTTCCCTAGTGGCCCGGAGAGACAAATCTGCGGCCTTTCTCAACTCCGCGACATCTTCAGGAGTAGGCCCCTCCCCCTCATCCAAATCTTTCAGGAGGTCGGCCTGGTATGCCTGCAAAATCGCCATCGAGTGCAGACACGAACCAGCCCGACCCGCCGCCATGTAAGCCCTGCCCACTAATGCAGATGTCTCCCTGCAGGGCTTACTAGGCAACACCGGGGTCTTTAGGGAAGACGCCGATTCGGGAGAGAGATAGCTCGCTAAAGCCTCCTCCACCTTCGGCATCTTCCCATATCCCATATCTCGAGCCCCCACAACATTGCTGTAATCTATTACATTGGGACTCGAAATACGGGACGAATGCGGTCTTTCCCACGTTCTCGAGATCTCTTTATGGAGATCGGGGAAAAACGGCAGACCCCGGCGGTGAGGCTGTGACCTGCGCTGCAGGTAACGCTCGTCCATTTTACTGGTGACTTGCGTTTCCTGCTCATGTTGTGGCCAGCTGATGTTTAGTCTGGCCACAGCGCGTGTCACAACCTCCACCAGCTCCTCATAACCCAGGCCGCGTGATGGCGTGCTGAGATCACGGTCGTCCGCATCGATGCTGAGCACGTCCCCTTCCTCAGAAGTAGACAGCTCAAGCACCGGGACCTGATCGCGGGTAGGAGAAACCGCAGCGCGGGCTCCCACACCACTCTCAGAGGCCGCGGGATCAGCCGATGGCGAGCGAGAAAATGCCTCAGCATTCTCACTCTCCTCCGCCAGATCCCGCTGCGAACCCCAGGATCTCAGTCGCCGCATCGCCTCGACATATGCGGGACCGGAACCCTGGGGAACGCGAGCCTGACCGTGCTCGTCAAAGCACGCCAGCCGGGAGCGCAGCACTCTAATAGGCAAAGCCTCACACATTTCACAAGCAGCCCCCTCGAGAGCTGCCCGTGCGTGCTGCACTCCCAAACAATACACACAGAGAGAGTGTGCGTCCCCACCCGTGATGAAACGAGGGCAGGGATGCACACACCTCTTGAATTGCTCACTGGCCATACTTTCTTCTTTCAATAATAAGACAAACAACACCAAATAAGACAGACAGTTTCAACATAAAGCGCTTGCTGAAGAGCGAAAGCTAGTGTGTGTTGTGACAGCGTCACTTTTATACTTCCGGGTATGCCGTCACATGTTAAGTCACGACGCAACACCAATCAGGATTGGATTAGTTTCATTCATACTTCAGAGGCGCACGCTTAGGGAGCGTCCCCAAAGAGTCGATTTTATCGACACAGTGTTGAGTTCCCTCGATAGGGAACTGTTCAGACATTAGAGTCAACGTTAGTTCTAAACTTACCCGTAGCAGGCTGTTCCTCATCCTCTCCTACCAGCTGAGTCAGGTGTGCCAGGGCATCCGCTCTGATGTTCCCTATCGAGGGAACTCAACACTGCGTCGATAAAATCGACTCTTTGGGGACGCTCCCTAAGCGTGCGCCTCTGAAGTATGAATGAAACTAATCCAATCCTGATTGGTGTTGCGTCGTGACGTAACATGTGACGGCATACCCGGAAGTATAAAAGTGACGCTGTCACAACACACACTAGCTTTCGCTCTTCAGCAAGCGCTTTATGTTGAAACTGTCTGTCTTATTTGGTGTTGTTTGTCTTATTATTGAAAGAAAGTATGGCCAGTGAACAATTCAAGAGGTGTGTGCATCCCTGCCCTCGTTTCATCACGGGTGGGGACGCACACTCTCTATGTGTGTATTGTTTGGGAGTGCAGCACGCACGGGCAGCTCTCGAGGGGGCTGCTTGTGAAATGTGTGAGGCTTTGCCTATTAGAGTGCTGCGCTCCCGGCTGGCGTGCTTTGACGAGCACGGTCAGGCTCGCGTTCCCCAGGGTTCCGGTCCCGCATATGTCGAGGCGATGCGGCGACTGAGATCCTGGGGTTCGCAGCGGGATCTGGCGGAGGAGAGTGAGAATGCTGAGGCATTTTCTCGCTCGCCATCGGCTGGTCCCGCAGCCTCTGAGAGTGGTGTGGGAGCCCGCGCTGCGGTTTCTCCTACCCGCGATCAGGTCCCGGTGCTTGAGCTGTCTACTTCTGAGGAAGGGGACGTGCTCAGCATCGATGCGGACGACCGTGATCTCAGCACGCCATCACGCGGCCTGGGTTATGAGGAGCTGGTGGAGGTTGTGACACGCGCTGTGGCCAGACTAAACATCAGCTGGCCACAACATGAGCAGGAAACGCAAGTCACCAGTAAAATGGACGAGCGTTACCTGCAGCGCAGGTCACAGCCTCACCGCCGGGGTCTGCCGTTTTTCCCTGATCTCCATAAAGAGATCTCGAGAACGTGGGAAAGACCGCATTCGTCCCGTATTTCGAGTCCCAATGTAATAGATTACAGCAATGTTATGGGGGCTCGAGATATGGGATATGGGAAGATGCCGAAGGTGGAGGAGGCTTTAGCGAGCTATCTCTCTCCCGAATCGGCGTCTTCCCTAAAGACCCCGGTGTTGCCTAGTAAGCCCTGCAGAGAGACATCTGCATTGGTGGGCAGGGCTTACATGGCGGCGGGTCGGGCTGGTTCGTGTCTGCACTCAATGGCGATTTTGCAGGCATACCAGGCCGACCTCCTGAAAGATTTGGATGAGGGGGAGGGGCCTACTCCTGAAGATGTCGCGGAGTTGAGGAAGGCCGCAGATTTGTCTCTCCGGGCCACTAGGGAAGCGGCCAGCGCTATTGGCCGCTCTATGGCGGCCATGGTGGCCACGGAGAGGCATCTGTGGCTGAACTTATCCGGTATTAAAGAAAAGGATAGGTCCTTCCTGCTGGATGCGCCGCTTTCGGCTTCTGGCCTGTTCGGCGACGCCGTTAATTCGGTTGTCGACAGGTTTCAGGAGTCGAGAAAACAATCTGCGGCGTTCCAGCAGTACCTCCCCCGGAAAGCGAAGGCCAAATCTAGTAGGGGGGGGCAAAGCAATCAGCCCCAGCCATCAGCCAGCTCCTCCCACAGGGCAGAGCAGAAGGAGAGCGTTTCCTCTAGAGCCCCCCCTCCGGGGTCTTGGCAACAGAGGAAACGCTCCCAAAAACCGAAGTCCTCCAGCCAGAGGGGCGACCTGAGGGACGTCATTCAGGCTAAGAGGACTTCGGAAAAGAGGTCCTAGCCAAGGCAGGACTTCAGAGGGCTGCCCCCTCCGCAGTGAGACAACCGAGGTTGTTCTCACAACGGGGCCCTCTAGGAAAAGATGCAGGTCCGCCGTTAACAGCGCTTCGGGCCGCATCAATTTCCAGCGAAAAGACACCAGAGGCCAGCCTCGAGAGGCTGGTACCCTTAGCAGATTTTGTAGAGGGATGGTATCATCTTCCCAACATATCTCCATGGGTCCTGCAGATAATACGAGTTGGGTACAGACTGCAGTTCGCGCACCGCCCCCCCAAGTTCTCTGGGGTGGTGCTCACTGCGGTGGTCCCAGAGCAGGCTCAGGTGTTGGAACAAGAAGTACAGACTCTGCTGTCGAAAGGAGCCATAGAACGTGTTCTTCCGGTAGACAGGGAGTCCGGGTTTTACAGCCGGTACTTTATAGTTCCAAAGAAGGATGGGGGGTTAAGGCCAATTTTGGATCTCAGGGTGTTGAACCGGTCTCTGAGAAGGTTCAAATTCAGAATGTTGACCATTCCAACAATCGTGAGTCAAATCAGATCCGAGGACTGGTTTGTCACGATAGATCTGAAAGACGCCTATTTTCACATCTCCATCCTTCCTTGTCACAGGAGGTACCTGAGGTTCGCTTTCGGGGGCGAAGCATACCAATATCGGGTTCTTCCGTTCGGCCTAGCACTCTCTCCCCGCACATTTACCAAGTGTATGGACGTGGCCCTTGCTCCACTGAGACTTCAGGGGATTCGCGTATTGAATTATCTCGACGACTGGCTTATTTTGGCCCAGTCTCGGGAGATGGCAGTTCGGCATCGAGATGTCGTTCTTGGCCATATTCAAAAATTGGGGTTAAGACTCAATTTGAAGAAGAGTGTGCTAGAACCGTCCCAGGGCACGACCTTTTTGGGAGTCGTGTGGAACTCGATTACAATGCAGGCACGTATGTCTCCCGCACGTATCGAGTCAATTCTGGCGATGGTGTCCAGGGTGAGGCTAGGTCAGGCCGTCACTGTGAAACACTTTCAAAGGATGCTGGGCCTCATGGCAGCGGCATCCAACATTATTCCTCTGGGCCTCCTTCACATGAGGCCCCTCCAGTGGTGGTTGAAGACCAAGGGGTTCTCACCCAAAGGAAATCCGTTCCGTATGATCAGAGTAACGCGCAAGTGCCTTCAGTCTCTGCAAATATGGAAGAAGCCTTGGTTCCTATCCCAAGGGCCAGTGTTGGGGGTGTCATGTCGCCGGGAAACCGTTTCGACAGACGCCTCCCTTACGGGCTGGGGCGCGGTCATGGACGGCCGCTTTACCAGGGGTCTGTGGCAGGACCATCATCGCACTTGGCATATAAATTGCCTGGAGATGATGGCGGTATTCAAGGCTTTGAGGAGCTTCCTCCCAGACATCGAGGGTCGCCACGTCCTTATACGGACAGACAATACGTCAGTGGTGGCCTATCTGAACCGACAGGGGGGACTCAGATCGCGCCCTCTGTGCAAACTGGCGCATCAGATTATCCTTTGGTCCCAGGGAAAGATATTGTCAATAAGGGCAATGTATATCCCAGGGGTTCAGAATCGGGGAGCAGACATCCTGTCGAGGCAGGGGCTGAGGCCCGGGGAATGGAGACTTCATCCGGATGTGGTGAAGTCGATATGGGAGAGGTTCGGACCGATGGAAGTGGATCTGTTTGCGTCTCGAGAGACGTCCCACTGTCCACTTTGGTTCTCCCTCTCACATCCAGCCCCACTGGGGTTGGATGCCATGGTACAGGCTTGGCCGAGGCTTCGCCTGTATGCTTTCCCCCCGATCGCTCTGCTCCCAGGGGTCCTGGAGAGGGTCCGTCAAGAGGGCATCAGTCTACTTCTGGTTGCCCCGAGATGGCCGACACGAGTATGGTTCTCGGATATAATATCACTCCTCATAGCTCCGCCATGGCCGATTCCTCTGAGGAGGGATCTATTGTCTCAGGCGGAGGGCACAATCTTCCACCCTCGCCCAGAGTTGTGGAAGCTGTGGGTCTGGCCTCTGAGGGGGTTCAGTACCTAAATGCTGGCTTATCAGCTGAGGTGGTTGAAACCATACTTAGCTCTAGGGCCCCATCTACCAGGAGATTATATGGCCTCAAGTGGAAGGTGTTTCACACTTGGTGTGGAGAACGAAGGTTGGATCCAGTAAACTGCCCAGTGGCTTCAGTTCTGGAATTCCTTCAGGATCGTTTCTCTGCGGGTCTCTCCCCGTCCACTCTTAAGGTGTACGTGGCTGCCGTTTCGGCTTTCCACGCGCCAGTAGATGGTGGACCTCTGGGGAGGCACCAGTTGGTCATTAGGTTTCTCCGTGGTGCTTGGAGGATGAGGCCGGCGATCAGGTCCAGGGTGCCTGCCTGGGATCTGGCAATAGTTCTGGAAGGGTTGTCCCTCGCTCCCTTCGAACCTTTAGAGTCGGCTTCGCCTAAGGACTTAACGTTGAAAATGGTCTTTCTCTTAGCGATTACCTCTCTTAAGAGGGTGGGAGATCTCCAGGCCCTGGCGGTAACGCCAGCTTGCTTGGAGTTTGCCCCTGGCAAAGTAAAGGCCTTTTTGCACCCGAGTCCGGGCTACGTGCCTAAAGTTCCTTCGAGTACGGCTCGCTCTGTAGTCCTTCAGGCATTCCATCCTCCACCTCATGTGTCGGCGGGAGAAGAGAGGCTTCACTTGCTCTGCCCCGTCAGAGCTTTGAGTGTATACTTGGAAAAGTCTGCTTCTTGGAGAAGATCTGACCAGTTGTTAGTATGCTTTGGGTCACCTAAGAGGGGGCTCCCGGCGACCAAACAAACTATAAGTAACTGGATTGTCCAGGCTATTACTGAGGCTTACAAGGTGCGTGGGGTTCCTTCACCTTTGGCCTTAAGGGCTCACTCGACTAGAGGCATGGCTTCCTCTAGGGCCCTTCTGTCGGGAGTACCTCTGCAGGAGATTTGTGAGGCAGCCGGCTGGGCTACCCCGCATACTTTCATCAGGTTTTACAGTCTCAGCCTTCCCAGTACGCCCGGTGCACACGTACTCGGCCCTTGCTGAGTGCCTAATCAGTTTCACTCTGGGGCGGGTCTGTTCGGTGCGTGGCCTAGTGGGTACTCGTTCCCCAAAGAGTCGATTTTATCGACGCAGTGTTGAGTTCCCTCGATAGGGAACGTCTCGGGTTATGACTATAACCCTTGTTCCCTGAGAAGGGAACGAGACACTGCGTCGTGTTGCCACGCCCCCTTTTCAGACCCTTGAGCGTCTTGCTTCATCGCGAGGCTAGTGTGTGTTGTGACAGCGTCACTTTTATACTTCCGGGTATGCCGTCACATGTTACGTCACGACGCAACACCAATCAGGATTGGATTAGTTTCATTCATACTTCAGAGGCGCACGCTTAGGGAGCGTCCCCAAAGAGTCGATTTTATCGACGCAGTGTCTCGTTCCCTTCTCAGGGAACAAGGGTTATAGTCATAACCCGAGACGTTTTCCGGGAGAAACTTTAGGTGCTTAAACCGTGGATCCAGCATGCATGCAGTTATCGGGATTGAATCTGCCAGGATGTCAGACTCTAGTTTGAACCGTTTTATGAGTTCTTTCCTCACCATGTCCTTGAAAGAGCGAATAGACCCCAGGTCAGATTCTGTCACTTTCAGCATGTCGCAGACATTGAGCAGGACGGGATAGATGAATGACAACCCGATATGTAACTCTGCGCACATTATTGTGGTTGCTTTAGCTAGAGGTCTAAGTACCGGGATCAGCTGCTCGATCAATTCCCACTGGTGCTCTCTCATGGTCAAGGATTTTCGGACGTTCACTTTCGTTATGCTCTCATCCGTGAGAACTGCCTGCACTGGGATTCTCTGTTCATACAAACGCTCTAGCATAGTGAATGTAGAATTCCACCGAGTGGCACAATCGTTTTGCAGACTGTTCACTTGTACTCCCAGTTGTTTCTGGTAGTTCTGCAAAGCACAATGTGCCACTGAGGAGTGACGAAAATGACTGACTACACGTCCCGCAGCATCGATTGTCTTCGTGATCTCCGGTAAGTTGAGACCTTTTTTGATGGCAAGTTGCAGTGTGTGCCCGGTGCATCCTAGATGGTGGGGAAATAGCTCGCATAGTTCCATTGCTAGGTTCATGCTACTAGCATTGTCGTGGATGGTGCAAAAAACATTGAGGCCCCATTCCTCGATCGTCTCTCTCAGACGCTCGGCAATATTTGCTGCAGTGTGTCTCTCGCGCATCACGGAGGTTCGCAACACTCGTGACTTTAACTCCCAGCTGTCAGTGATGTAGTGAGCTGTTATGGTTATATAAGGATCCATAGTACATGATGTCCACAGATCGGTAGTGAGGGAAACGCTGCGGTCTTTCATCTCGTCCATAATCGTTGCTCTGACCGTGTTGTATTGGTGCATGATATTGCTCCAAACTGTGCGGTGGCAAGGGATTGTGTAGCCTGGCTTAAAATACTGGATGATGTCCTTAAAGCCTTCCCCAGATAGAGTGGATATAGGACGTACATCCTTGACAACAAAGTTGACCAGCAAATCTGTGATTTTTCATCTTCTGTTGTCAGTCATTATGCGCGCTGAAAAATCAATTGTTGTCTGCCTGTCTGACGATGATGCAGTGCTAGCATGGCTAGCGTCATTGCCACGAACGGTTGCTGGCAGTGGGTGTTTCATCCTAAGATGATTATCCATTGCAGATGTATTGCTGTTGTATTTAAGCACTGTTTTACATAACTTACAGGTAACGGTGGATGTGTCTACATTTTCTGTGAAGTATTTCCACACATATGATGACCTTGACCGTTTTGGACGCATAGCTACCTCAACGCCTGTCGCCATTTTGTTTCCGACTAGTCAATTAAGGCAGACAGCGCCAACTAGTGGTTGTAACAGTCGACTAGTCGACTAGTTGATGAAACCCCTAGTGTACACTATTATCAAAGTTGTTAAAAATTTAGGTTGATGATTCAGCGAGTGTCAGATATTGAAGTCTCAATCATTTTCCTCTTCATTGGATGAAAAAGATATGATGCACTATGATGCAGGAGGGGGGGGGGCGTTCAGAGTTCAGACGTTCGGAGTTCGTTTTTGTTTTCATTCTTTCAAATCCTACAACACCACAAAATTGCCGACGAGGATGGCTGTTAATGTTCCTGCGCCAGCGATGTTTTTGCCCTGTCCGGGAGAACCATCGATGCCTTTTGATATGTGGCTGCGTATGTTTACTAACTACCTGCTGGTGATTAATGCGAGGGGGGATGCTTGGCCAGACATCCGCAAAAGAGCCACATTACTCCATTGCCTGGGTCCAGAGGGACAGCGGATATTTTATGCTCTACCAGAAACAGGTGACTCTGCTGTTAGTGCACTAGAGAAACATTTTACGCCCAAAGTCAACGTTGTTGTCGAACGCTATGCATTCAGGAAGCGAGCTCAATTCCCACATGAGACTATTGTGCAATATGTTGCTGCTTTGCGTGCTCTTGCAGCCACCTGTGGTTTTGATGACAAATCAGATGACATGATACGTGATCAACTACTGGAACGCTTGTTGAGTGACAGTATTAGAGAAAGGTTGTTACTGGAGTCAGACCTAACACTGGACACAGCCGTAACTCTTGCAATACAGATGGAAGCTGCTGCTGATCAAGCAAAAAAAATTACTTCAGAAAGAGGTGTTCTGGATAAAGGAATTCCAGTACAAACTGTGCACTCTAAATCGCACAAAACCACAAATAAACAGCACTACCGCCCAGCTAAGCCACATGCTGCGACCACTTCTCCACGTAGATCTTGTTTTAGGTGTGGTTCTGACAAGCATCTAGCCAACTCCTCTCAATGCCCTGCTGTTAATGCCCAATGCAAGTCTTGTAACAAGAGGGGTAATTTTGCTCGCGTATGCCGTTCTGTTCCGACCAGTAAAGTACATGAGGTGCAGTTGCCTGATGTGACTATATTGTATACAGGCAATATTGATGAGCATGTGTCACAGGTCGAGGGGAGGAACGCTCGGGTGACCAACCACCCCCCCTCTAACCGAGTCACCACCGTGAGGAGCCGACACCACAGGCACACAACAGAGGACCACAGAGACAGAGATAAGTTTCAAAGGAGTAACAATCTTTATTAAACCAGGGGTTTCTCACAGTTTAAGATACTCTCGTTGATGCACGATAATGGAGCAGGGGGTTGCAGCTTACTTCTCCCCAGCGGTGCTGCAGACTTCCAGACTCACGAGTAAGTATGTGTAACAGGTGGGAACCCTCACCGTACACAGTACTCTCTTCGGTTCGTAGCAGGAGAACAATGGGTTAAAAGGTTACTTCCCCGGAGATGCTGCATACTTCTTCTCCACAGTATCACGTACTCTCGTCGGTGCCAGTAATGGAACAGTAGTTTAACCGTTTCAGACTTCCAGAACTCGAGCAGTAAGTATAGCAAGTGGGAACCCTCACCGTACACAGTACTCTCTTTGGTTCACAGCAGGAAGACGATGGGTTAAAAGACTACTTCACCAGGAATGCTGCCTGCTTCTCCTTCATGGTACAAAGTACGATCTTCAGTGCATAGTAGCAAGACAATGGGTTAAAAGGTTACTTTATCAGCGCCGCTGTATGTTTCAGTTCACAGTAGGGAGACAGTGGGTTAAAAGATTACTTCATCAGCAGTGCTGCATGTTTCAGTTCACAGTAGGGAGACAGTGGGTTAAAAGATTACTTCATCAGCAGTGCTGCATGTTTCAGTTCACAGTAGGGAGACAGTGGGTTAAAAGGCTACTTCATCAGCAGCGCTGCATGTTTCAGTTCACAGTAGGGAGACAGTGGGTTAAAAGATTACTTCATCAGCAGTGCTGCATGTTTCAGTTCACAGTAGGGAGACAGTGGGTTAAAAGATTACTTCATCAGCAGTGCTGCATGTTTCAGTTCACAGTAGGGAGACAGTGGGTTAAAAGATTACTTCATCAGCAGTGCTGCATGCTTCTGGGCTCAAACAGCAAGTAGAACAGGTGGGGATCTTCACAGTACAAAGTACTCTCTCCTCAGTTCACAGTAGGGCGACAGTGGGTTAAACGATTATTTTACCAGCGATGCTGTATGCTTCTGGGCTCAAACAGTAAGTAGAACAGGTGGGGATCTTCACAGTACAAAGTACTCTCTCCTCAGTTCACAGTAGGGCGACAGTGGGTTAAACGATTACTTTACCAGCGGTGCTGTATGCTTCTGGGCTCAAACAGCAAGTAGAACATGTGGGGATCTTCACAGTACAAAGTACTCTCTCTTCAGTTCACTGTATCACTCTGGGCTTCTGACGGGGGCAGATATAGTAGCCTTCCACGAACGTGTAAGCATGGATGGGGGCCACTTCTCAACAAAGACACAGCACACTTGTGTTCACTTCAATTCCACGACATAAATCAATGTGTATCAATAAGGCAAAAGCACTGCAATTCACTCACACGATAGGGTTGGACAGAGGCCCCACTCCGTCCGTTGCGCTCGTTTACAGGGGTTTCACTTTTAATTCCTCCTCATCACACTCTGAAACACATAGCTCCTCCAACAGTCAGATCCACATTCACTGTATCCTCTTCAAGCGGTTCAAATGTTCATAAGATGAAAACAATTCACTTATCTTTCCTCTCTCCTTCCACAGCACAGATCCAGTCCTAGCTCGGTCCAGCGGTCTTCCCACAAACGATCACTCTGACCCAGCAAACTCAAATGGGCGATCTCCACACCCCAACGATTTTTCCAAGGAAGCCTGTATCCAGCACTGCCCAGAGTCAACCCACTTTAATGTCTGATCTTGTCAACCCTTTGGAACCTTGACACACTGTACACCCACCGACCGCGCTGCAAACACTCTCTAAATGCCCCTTTAATATCGTGGCTAATGAAACAGGGAGTCTGTGTGAGTGCCGCTCCTCTCTCTCACACACCTGCAATGCATTAGCGCTAATCAGTACGGGCATGTTTCCATCACACCCGGAACCGTAGTGGAGAGTTACACCCAATACGTTCCCCTAGGAAACTCAGGACTCTCAAGAAGGTTCCGTTTACTGAGCGATTTTGTCACCCGTGACATCCCCCCTTGCCAATCGGTTCCAGTCCCTGGAACTGGCGTCCCTCAATTCCATTCGCCGTACCTCTCAGGTGGTTGTCCTCGGGTGTTCCGTTGAGATCGTCGGGGTGGCGAGGGCAGAGCCGCTCTGGCTTCAACCTCAGGGTCCCTCGGGACCACAGCCCACCCTATCATAGGTGCCTCTAAGGCGGGTGGTGCGCTTGGGGCTTTAGCCGCTAGTTGCGGGTAGTTCGGACAGGGACGGAGCAGGTTTCGATGGAGCACCCGTATTGGTCCTGGCTTCCCTTCGGGCCGTAAAGAGTAGACGGGGGCATCAGGCCCTTGTCGTTGTTCCACCACATATGGCGTTGACTCCCAGCGGTCACTGAGCTTCCCTTTCCCTGGGCGCCGGTTGTCCCGTACCAGCACTCGCTCCCCAGGTAACAAAGGGGCCTCTCGGGCAGTCCAGTCGTATAGTCTCTTATTCTTGGCGGCTGCTGCACTCAGATGGTCTGAGACTTGTCGGTAGGCATTGAGCAGTTGGTGGTGGTGCCGATTTACCCAGTCAGTGGTACTATACCCTCTTTCCGCAGCCTCGGTCCCCATGAGCAAGTCCACAGGCAAGCGGAGGTGGCGCCCAAACATAAGGTAGGAAGGAGCATAACCGGTGACACTGTGCACACTGTTGTTGTATGCTTGTAACAGCGAGGGAAGACTCTCGGCCCATTGGCCCTGTTGTTCACTCTCTAGGGTCCCCAGCAACCCCAGCAAGGTCTGGTTGAATCTTTCGCACCCTCCGTTACCCTGAGGGTGGTATGAGTTTGTATGGGTCTTTCGGCACCCATAGAGGCGGCTCAGCTCTTGGATGACCCGGGACTCGAAATTTGAACCTTGGTCCTGAATTGGTTTCTGTCTTTTTAAATAACTTCACAGAGATCTCTAATGCCAGAAATATTAGACTTTATTCACAAACAAAGCCGAGCAACTTCTGCAGCATAGTTGCTCTAACGCTCTGGCCTGCTGGCCCTCCGGCCCTCCGGCCCTATTGCGCACCCGAATCTTTTGTGTTCAGAGTTATATACATACATCCTCTTCCATATAAGGTCAGACATCCTATAGATAGTTTTAAAAATACATTGTACCATGTGACATACTGAAATAGTATTCTGGTGTATCAGCATTGGGCTTCTAAATGTCAGACCCAAAGTTTCAGGAACTAAATGTGGTTTCTTATATAGCTAAGTTACTTGTTTTCTAAATAATAAAATCTTCTACATTCCCTCCTCTGGGACTTATTTAAGCCCCACTGTAAAATCCTTTCCAGAGTGTAGTTTCAAAATCCAGCCCCCTCAGTTATGCTACCTAGTGACTCAACTGAGTCACCCATTCTCCTTTCCAATGACTAGATTATGCCACCACACTCCTGGAGGAGCACTCGAGCCAAACATCTTCTTCCATACATTTTATTTCTTTTAGTTGTCTTTCTTTTCTTTTTCTTTTTTGTTAATGGAAAAAGTAAAAGACTCGAGTTCTCCCTAACAAGACAAACATTAAACATTATTATAAGCATAAGCGTGTACTTTTGCTCGGCCTTGTCTGTGGATGTCGCAGTTATTTAGTGTACGTCAAACATAAAAGTCTCTTATACTGTTAAAAGTTTTCCTTGTAGCGTAGACTTTCTCTTCGACCCAGACACTTTGCGTATCGTAGAGGGCCACCACTGGGGAGAGGACAGGCCAGTACTTACACCCAGGGTCTGGCTCATCAATCATCTGTTTCGTCCTCAATTGAGGTACTTGAATCCTTATCCAATGCTTGTAAAATCCCATTGGTATCTTGGTAATACCTTGGCTGTCCTCTAGACTTATTTTCCCATTTCCTTGACATTTTAGCACCTCCATTTGATTAACTGTAGTTTTTGGCAACCAATGATCTTAATATGCAAAGTACACAACAGAATAATAACCCACTTTCAAAATTTTACCTTAAAAAACATTCCTAATTGAGCAAACGTCTCGGTTACGTATGTAACCCTCGTTCCCTGAGTAGGGAACGGAGACGTTACGTCAGAAGTGACGGAGATTGGGGGTTTCGCATAGAAAGCCAATCCTCTTCGAGTATTAAAACACGAGCCAATGGCATGCAATGCCTTGGGGCTGCGGAAATTTGCATAGCGTACTCCGCCCTACTCCGTGAGTATAAAAGGAGGAAGTGAACGCAACCGCAGTATGTCTTCGCTGAGGAGCCAAGACTGAACTCGGCCTCTACCCAGCGATACAGCAGAAGTGGCAGGGAGACGTAACGTCTCCGTTCCCTACTCAGGGAACGAGGGTTACATACGTAACCGAGACGTTCCCTATCGTAGTCACTTCGAGTTACGTCAGAAGTGACGGAGATTGGGGGTCTGTGCCATCACGCCATCTTCAAGCTGTCTTCCAGTGCCTGCGAAAGACTGAACCCCCGAGCCTTACCTCTTTTTTTTTTTTTTTTTTTTGGGGATCCGACTTTGACACAGGATTACCAAGGTACACTGGGAACATATCCCGAAGGGGACATGCTACCAGCTGCCTACCGAAGGGAGGACTTAAGAATACACATATGGCCACATAGGAACGCATATGGAACACTGGAGTACCAACCGCAGGTGGCTACTGATTTAAACTCCAGGGGTGGCAGATGGCTTGCCAAGGGAAGACGCATGCTCAGAGAGGCTTACAGTGGATAATACACATGAGACGGTTACCATGGGGAACCGTGCGCATGGAGGCACCTAGCTAGCATCCAGAGCAACGCAGTGGTGCCCGCATCGTCGGTGCTGGAGGACTCAAGACTTCAATGGAAGAACTGAGGAAATATCGCACTTATCCAGTCCGGGGAGTGGAGTGGCGAGCAAGCGAAGACACCTGAGCGGATCCAGAACTGGCCGAAACGAGTACGTGAGAGGATACCGGCTCAATTCGCAGATTATAGAATCTGGCGAAGGTGTTGGGTGTCGCCCAGCCTGCAGCTCTGCAGATGTCTGTTAGCGAGGCGCCGTGCGCTAAAGCCCAAGAGGAGGCTACACTCCGAGTGGAATGGGCCGTCACACCAAGGGGGCACGGAAGGCCTTGCTGCTGGTAAGACAAAGCAATGGCATCCACTATCCAGTGGGACAGCCGTTGCTTTGAGAGAGCCCTTCCCTTCTGGCTCCCCCCATGACAGACAAAGAGCTGGTCTGAGGTCCTGAAACACTGCGTTCTGTCGACATAGGTGCGGAGAGCACGTACCGGACAGAGCAGTGCCAAGGCTGGGTCTGCCTCCTCCAGGGGCAGCGCTTGCAGGTTCACCACCAGGTCCCGGAGGGGAGTGGTAGGAACCTTGGGCATATATCCAGGCCGGGGTCTCAGGAATACGTGAGAGTAAGCCGGCCCGAACTCCAGGCACACTTCGTCAACAGAGAGTGCGTGCAGGTCCCTTACTCTCCTGATGGATACCAATGCAATCAGGAGTGCTGTCACATAGGACAGGGCAAAAACTCTACCGACTGCAAAGGCTCCAGGGGAGGCCTCTGCAGAGCACCCAGGTCTACTGAGAGGTCCCCAGAGGGCAGGAGGGGAGGGAGGCGGATTTAGCCCCCTCACTCCCCTCAGGAACCTGATGACCAGGTCATGCTTCCCATAGACTTACCTTTCACTGCATCATGAGACGCGGCAATGGCCGCGACATAATCCAAAGGGTGGAGGGCGACAGCCTGCGCTCCAACCCCTCTTGCAGGAAGGAAGCATGACTCCGATCGAACATCTCCGGGGGTCTTCTCAGCGAGAAGAACACCAATTGACGAAGAGGTTTCACTTCAACGCATAAAGGTGTCACGTGGACGACGCTCTTGCGGAAGTGATGGTTGCCGCCACCGCAGGTGGCAGCGAACTCAACCCTGCCTCGTCCCGTCCTGGAGCCACACGTGCAGCCTCCAAGATCGGGACGAGGGTGCCACAGAGTGCCCCGTCTCTGAGAGAGTAGGTCCGGTCTCAGAGGAATAGGCCAAGGAGGTGCTGTCGCGAGGAGCAAGAGTTCGGAGAACCACGTCTTGGTGGGCCAGTAGGGGGCTACCAGCAAGACCTGCTCCTCGTCCTCCTTGATCTTGCACAACACCCGTGCAAGGAGGCTCACTGGGGGAACGCACACTTGCGTGGGCCCCGTGGCCAGCTGTGCGCCAGCGCATCCGAGCCGAGAGAGCCGCGGGTCAGAGAATAACTGGGCGCAGTGGGACGAGTCCCGAGAGGCGAACAGGTCTAACTGTGCCTCCCCGAACTGGTCCCAAATCAGCTGGACCGACTGGGGATGGAGTCGCCATTCGCCGGAGATGGGACGGGCCCGGGACAGCTCGCGGCTGCCCGATTCCGGTCTCCAGGAATGTAACTGCACGAAGGGACCTCAGGTGCTTCTGACTCCATATCAAGAGGTGGCGGGCGAGCTGCGACAACCGGCGCGAGCGTAGACCCCCCCTGGTGGTTGATGTACGCTACTGCCGTAGTGTTGTCTGAGCGGACAAGCACATGCTGGCCCTAGAGCACGCTCGGAAGCGGTGCCGGGCGAGCCGTACTGCCAACAGCTCGAGGCAATTGATGTGCATGAGGCGCTGGGCTCCTGTCCAGGAACCGGCGGCTGCATGCCCATTGCACATGGCACCCCAACCCGTGGTAGACGCATCCGTGGAGACAACGAGATGCCTGGAAACTCGCTGAATAGGGACCCTGTCCGTAAAAAGCTGAGGTTCGACCACGGGAAGAAGGATCGGCGGCACGTCGGAGTCACTGGAACTCGGAGCGAGCCGCGATGCCATGCCCACCTCGGGACTCGATCGCGAAGCCACAGCTGAAGCGGTCTCATATGAAGCAAACCGAGCGGCGTTGCCGCGGCCGCGGATGCCATATGCCCCAGGAGCCTCTGAAAAGTTTCAGTGGAACCGCACTCTTGCCCTCGAACTGTCGAAGACAAGCCAGCAGTGAGTGCGCGCGCTCGTTCGTGAGCTGCGCGGACATGGCGACCGAGTCTATTTCCATGCCGAGAAAAGAGATCCTCTGCACGGGGCAAAGTTTGCTCTTTTCCCGGTTGACCCGAAGGCCCAGACGGGCTAGGTGCCGTAGCACCAGGTCTCTGTGTTCGCAAACCTGAGCTCGAGAGTGTGCTAGTAACAGCCAGTCGTCGAGATAGTTCAGGATGCGAACCCCGTGTTCGCGAAGGGGAACAAGGGCTGCCTCGACGATCTTCGTGAAGACGCGAGGGGACAGAGCTAACCCGAATGGGAGAACGGCGTACTGGTATGCCTGGCCCTCGAAGGCAAACCGAAGAAACGGTCTGTGTCGAGGGAGAATGGAGACATGGAAGTACGCGTCCTTCAGGTCGATCGCTGCAAACCAATCCTGATACCGAACACATTCGAAAATGCGTTTGGCCGTGAGCATTTTGAACGGTAGTCGATGGAGAGAACGGTTCAAAATGCGCAGGTCCAGGATCGGTCGTAACCCACCGGTCTTTCTTGGGGACAATGAAGTAGGGGCTGTAAAGCCCGGACCTCACCTCGGCTGGAGGGACCGTCTCGATTGCACCCTTCGCCAGCAGGGTCGCAATCTCCGCTCTCAAGACTGGGGCATTGCCACCAACCATCGTGGAGCGAACTCCCCTGAAGCGGGGAAGAGACCGTGCGAACTGAATCGCGTAGCCGAATCCGATCGTTCTGATGACCCAGCGGGAACCCCGGGAAGCGCTAGCCAGGCTTCCAGGAAGTGAGCCAACGGGGTCATGCGAACCACAGACGTCCCCCCGGAGGGGCAGCGAGGCGGGTCGACCGGCATGCGTGCAGGAGTTACCCCGTCCGGATGCACCGTCGAAACCCGCTCCCCGACAGAAGAGACCAGGGAAGGCAGAGCGTTCCACGGGGGTCTGTTCTGCCGGGGGTCTGGCGACAGAGGGGGAAGGGATTGGCGTAGCCCGGGGACGACACACGCACCCTTCCGCGCCCTCCGAGACAGAGAGGAATGAACGGGGCGACGCACTGGACGTCGTGCGCGCTCATTCCAGTCTGTGTGCTCAATGACAGTGTCAGCTTTTCCTCAACCAGCTCAGGGAGCTAGCTAGAACAAAAGATTCTCCACCGGCCCTCCACCGGGGAAGGAGGGGCCCTGCCACCGCCTCCTGAGAAAAACCATGACACTATCACTGAGCGGCCCGCCTCAGGAACATCGCTTCGCCTGGCATCTAGCGGGGCACGCGGCCTGAGGGGGGGCTCTTTTCTTGGGACGCTTACCTGTGGCCTCCTCCGCGACGCGAACCGGCTGAAGGCTGCTGCTGGGGCCGCGTGGGAGGGAAGGGAGCCGCAGGGGGGCGTCCTCGGCGGCGAGCTGGCGGAGGCGTCCGAGCCGACGGCTGGTTGGAGGCAGCAGCTGGCCGTCGGGGCAGAGAAACCGCCTTCGTCTGCTCCTAGGCGGTCGAGAAGTGCTGGGCAAAGTCCTGGACCGCACCGCCGAACATTATGATGCTCCTGGACCACAGCGGTGGGCATCACCTGACCAAGGGAGCGAGCGACCGCCTCCGTGACCCGTTTAAGGACAAGGTAGGCGACAGGCTCGCAGCTCGCTTGGTCCGTCACCTCCTCGTGCACATTCCTGAGCAGCTAGCTTTGTAGGTGCTCATCATATGCAGGGCGGAGGCTGCCTGTCCCGCCGCTCTACAGAATCGCGCCGCCATAGACGACGAGAACCCATAGGCTTTGGAGGGGCATCTGAGAGCAACCGCCGGTTGACCGGGGGAGCCCCAGCGTACCCACAGACAGCCGCATCGCCGAGGGGAGGAAGGGCGGGGAACTAAGCACGCTTTTTTTTTTTTTTTTATTTATTTATTTTTTAGTGCGTGTCAGTTCCGCATGCAACTCGGGGAAAAAAGGAAATTGGGGTTGGCCGTGGCCGTAAGGCGGCAGCGTTACCCAAAAACCAATTATTCAGCCGCGAGAGATCGGGGAGGGGCGGAGTTCCACCCCCACCCGATGCTCACGGACGCCCGAGATAGCACGGCCATCATCGCGGGATCAGACACGGCGGCGCTGACGCTCCCGAGGGAGGCAACGCGGCCGCATCCTCACTTCCCGAGGAGTCAAGCCCGCCTAGTGATGCTGTGATCGACATCGCATCATCATCTGGAGCGCTGCCCGAAGCAGCCGGTGCCACCGAAGAAGCAACCGACTGAATAGAACTAACGCTCGCTGGCTCTCGCACTGAGGCGGGAGGTGTGGCCCGAGGAATCGTCGGGGCTTATCCCACACCATCACCGTAAATCACCAGGTCCCCGGGTCGACGGGCCCCCTATGGAGGAAACCGATCGAGCGGGGGGGGACCGGGACTCTCACTCAAGTGAGATCATTGAGTCTCGACCTCAGTGTAGAGATGGTCATGTTCCCACAGAAGGAAAATGAGTCATCCACGAACGCTGCTGCTGCATGCTGAAATGCCCAGGCATACAAAGCAGCGATCGTGACCATCAGATGACGACAGAAATCAATCACACCCAGAAGAGCACGGGCGAACCGTCTTTAAAAAGACGTGCGCGTGCAGCTCTTTCAATGAGAGGAGGAAATTCACTCTTTCAGCGCTGAAGCGACCAGGGAGAAGCGCAAAGTCTGGCAGACCACTGCTCAGATCGCAGGCGATGCAGAATCTCGCTGGGTACCGCCGTCACACCAACACTGAAGAGGACGCTCGTCTCGAAGAGTCTTGAACAGTGCTTTCAGGAGTGAAGAGGTTCTCTTGGCTCCGAAGCGAAAACATACTGCGGTTGCGTTCACTTCCTCCTTTTATACTCACGGAGTAGGGCGGAGTACGCTATGCAAATTTCCGCAGCCCCAAGGCATTGCATGCCATTGGCTCGTGTTTTAATACTCGAAGAGGATTGGCTTTCTATGCGAAACCCCCAATCTCCGTCACTTCTGACGTAACTCGAAGTGACTACGATAGGGAACCATAATTTTCCCAGCTTTACATTAAGTTTTCCACTTAACCTCTGCTCTTAAGGTTTTCTCCCACTTAATTGTTATTGCTGAATTTTCCCTGCACAATACTATTTAGTATATTATTTATTTATATATATATATATATATATATATATTATTTAGTAGCACTGATCTCCATTTAGTAGCACTGATCTCCAAAAAATAAGTCATTCTACTTTTTCACGTAAATGTTTTTTTCGTAATGCAGACAAAGCATTATAATAAATCTTTCTTTAAAAATAACTCTTTCATTTTTATCACATTATGAAGCAATATCACTTCTTAAATTCAAAGAATCAGTCTTTAAGTCAGTCAGTTCTTTTTGTAGCAGATGAACGAACAGAACATTGTAGTGTACCTTTCTATTTAACAATCACAATAGGTTTCGCATTTTGTCAAAAGTTCTACATTTCAAATTACGTTTTGATTTTTTAATCTTGCGTGTTGCTTCCTATTCTCTTTATTCTTTAGTTCAATACTACCTTAACTGAATACTTCTTCTTCTTTTCTACTAATTTCTAAATAAACAATCATGAATAAACTAATTATGTCTCATGTACCAGCCCGATCTCATGAAAGTTCGTGTCTATGGCACGAATGTCATTTCTCGTGGCATTTATACGCCAAAAACAGTTTTTGCGTGTATTTGGCACGCGATTTTCGCGTACATATGATACGCACTTTTTTGCGTATAATACGCACGAACTCCCCACCCCCCTCCCCCCTAAACCTAACCCAGGGTTTTTTAGTGCGTACCATATACACGAAAAAAACACTTTTGGCGTATAAATGCCACGAGAAATGACACTCGTGGTATAGATACGCATCTTCATGAGACTGTGTTGCATGTACTCACTCTAACTAAGAAAGCTCCAGAGCAATGTTACATTGACCTCATAAAAGTCATTCAATAAACTCTTTAGACAATTAGAAAAATAACTCTAGCAAACAACTTTTTGCACTCTTACATATACCTTATATGTAGATTTATTTTTCTGTAACAATCTAAGGTTTTTATTTAACCATTTAAACCATTAGCATTATAACTTCTTTATTATTAAAACTTCCTTGTGTTCGTATGCAACTTATTTTTAATCTTCAATACTTCTGTTCAGCTAATTCATTATCTGACCTTATTTCTGATAGACTTCCAATCTATGGATTACTTCTCTGTTAGAGATTTAATTTCTGTTCCTGTCCCTCCTCTGTTGATTTCATTGCTTTTACCCATCCATATCTTGTCCACATATTTCTTACCAAATTGTTTAATAGCCTTTCTGATACTGACTTATGGCCTATTTTTGTCGCTGTTCTTTTTCTTAACTTCGTTTTTGCCACAAATTTCACAAAACATGCCTTTAATTTTAAAATGACTTTTAAAATGACTGCCTTTAATTTTAACTTATTTTAATTTTAATTTCTGTTCTGGCTTAATTTGAATTTCCTTATTCTTAATTAGTTAATTTTACCTTACTATTTCTGCCTTAATTTAAATTTCCTTATCCTTAATTAATTTTCTTACCTTACTCCCCCCTTTGCACACTGGTTTAATACCATTGCGCATTGTTGGTTCAATAATCTATGCTTCATGTGAATGCCAAATATTTATTTTTTACCCCCCTCTGGTGCCATTTAGATTGTTTTAGAGGGATCTGTTTGTTATTGGTTTGATGTAATTTTATAATTAGTCAATATATTAAATCAATTCGTAATCTTATTAATTAAATTAATTTTGTATACCCTTTGTCTAAATTAATTTTGTATACCCTTGTATTGCCCAATTGTATCTGAGTACCAACTAAGATTTATTTTAAAAGTTCTTTTTAGTTCTAATTTTTCCTTCATGAATTATCTTAATTCTCGCTTTCCCCTATCGCTTTCTTAAATTAATCTTTATCATTATTTTAGTTTCTTTTCTTAATTTTGCATTTACGTTACTTTGATATATTTTTTCTCTTCAATCATTTTTTGTTCTGGTGGGGTTATTATTAAGTTGGTACTGAATCTATTCAAGGGCTGAACCTTCAATCACAGGATAGTTTGGTTGATGTTGACTGTTGTTTGAGCTTTTACTCATCTCTGTTGATTCTCTCTTCTTTGAAGAGCTCTTCTCATTCTTGCATTACTGGTCAAGTTTGTTGTCTTTTTACATTTATGATTTGATCATTCTGTTAGCTCTCTGGTCATCTTTACATCTTTCATCAGGATGACTTTTGAGTTGTTCATTGCAATGGACTTTTGTCAGCATGATCCCTCACTCCCTTTGTGGGGGGTTGCTGAAGTCGGTTGGTGTATTTTAAGTTGAGAAGCATGGACTCAAATGTCACTCTGTTGATCACTTCTTCTAATATTACAAAGCATATCAGTGGTTCTTTTTGTTAGACTCGTCCCCTTCTGACACCAGCTGCTGCAATCTGTGAATTAAAGCTTAATTATTTTTGTTAGTGACAACATCATGTGATTTCAATCATCTGCATATCTGTCCCATTGTCCTCCTTGGTGTTTCCTGTAGAAAGGTCATGTAGGTGTCCTGGCCCTTTCATAAACATCAGGACTTTAATCCATATATTCTCCTTGTTTTTTTATATAGTTTGGCTTTTTATCATCATAATTGTAATTTCTTTCATTTCTTTCTTTTAATTTCTTACATTTTTCTTATAATAAATTTATATTTTAATAAAATTCCAGTGTACTCTTACAATTAATCAATTCAACTCAGTTATCTCTTTGTCTTGAGTTCCACTATCAGCACTATTTATTGGATCTTGGACAACACTCAACCCACTTTGTTACAAGACAAAAGTTACCAAACAATATTTCATACTTTTGACAAAGATCAGCTCCTCTTGATATGCTGCAAATAAATTCAGTTGTGTTATGCTGCAAAGAAAGTCAGATGTTATGCGCTGCGCAATTATGGGATTGTTTTTTTCTTTTTCAATTTTTTCCTTTTTTTTATAATTCTTTGTTTTTTGTTTTTTTTTCCTTTTTCATATTGCCACCATAGTTCCAACCAGGAAATTTAATCAAATTCATCCATATTCATTATTTTATTGGGCAGAATTTGCCCTGTGGGCCCACATTTTAAAGATTAAATACAGCTGTATTGGCAAAATACTGTAATTTATTTGCCTTAGTGTTTCTTCAAGCGCAATCTCTCACTCCTTTCACACTCAGTCATTCTCACACACACTGGCCAGCATACATTCTTGCTCTTCAGCAGGTTGTGCTCTAAATGCGGCATCTTATAATTTTAAACACAAGGTAAGATCAGGTCAACACAACTATCTATGTTAAACACTACACTGTAAATGATTTCTGTTGTTTTCACAGGATTATACTGTTTTTCTCAACAGTTTCTTACTGTATAATATATGTACAGTAAGTTGCAGTAGATTTAGTTGTTTTCACAGTATTAAATTGTTTTTTCAACAGTTACGTACTGTGCACACAGTTGACAGTGTGTTACTGTAGAATTTCAATGCATTCGGGGAAATTATCAGTTACTGTTAATCTAAATACAGCAGTGCAATTGATCGTGAAAAACACCACACACAGTTCCACGGGTAAAATTGCTAGCCTACTAATGTTATTCTTACATTTAAAATAAAAATGTAGCACTGGTTGACCATTAACAGTCATAATTTACGACATAATTTATGTCAGTGGGGTGTGCATGAGAGCATATTTGACTTTGGAAGAGTTTCTCTGTCGTGTCAGTGGTGCTGCAGTCTTTTCTGCCGACCTGCAACTTCTTCATCTGGTAAGTAATAATTCGTATAATGTGTATGCATACGGATTCTAGCTAATAACTTTAAAGTTATTTAGAATAGCTGACCACTATATATCTATATTCAATTTAATCTATTCTAGACATTTTAATATAATATGTATATGATAGGCTACTCTTCAATGTAGCCATTTGGGATGTTACTGTAAATTCAAATACATTAGTACGATGACCGCGAAAAATAACCACAACAAGCTGCCATTTTATGAAGAACTCGAGTCTTCAGTTCCCTTCCCTCAGTAAGAACACGCAGGCCGTGCATCGCGTCGCTGTCGGCAACGTTTTCGCCATACATATCTGGTTAGTAATTCATATTTTTATGCAAACCATATGAGTTACTTACGTCAACAGATTAACGTTAGAAAGAACTGGCCGCGGAATGTTCTATAACGTCTGTATAAGTCAGACGCGGATTTCTTTTATGTTGATAGCCTAACTTACTTGATTAAATGTGATTTTATTAACATATATTTCATATGTAACTCTTATAAGGTCAAAATGGTCTAATCATTTTGTTATTTACCACGTTAAGTCGGTGGAAGCGCCTGCACGTTCAATATATTATGACTTACAGGGGTTAGGAATTGATAATCGATAAATGTATCCTGAAATCGGACATCCAAGGTTAGGATTCGGAATTATTGTTATAAAATTAAAGTGTCGATTCCTCTTATTGATTTTTTTCACGCTTATTTTCGTGTAAATCCTGACCTGGCGTTCTGCCATTATAACGTTACCTCAGTGATAAAGTTGGACCGCGGAAAGCGCCCAAGGCAGGGACGTGCACAGGGGGGTTGCTCAGGTTGCCCGGGCAACTGCCCATATGCCCTTCTCGACTCAGGTTGCCCTTCCGAGGAAAAAAAAAATCGTACAATGGAGAATTTCACGTAGGCCTAGACAAAAAAATAATATAAAAATCGCAAAGCCTCATTCACTTCCATTCGGGCACTGAAAGTGAAAGTCAAACTGTTTACGTGGCTGCAGTGCCGCACGCGACCATAGACTGCACGCGACCGGTGTGTATGGTAAGGCACCGCAAATTACTCAGGCCGCGCCTCCATCTCGTGTCGCGCGCTAATTAATGTGTACGAAGTCCATGACAAAATGAAGCGAAACTATCCTTCTCGTCACGAAAAGAGGAAGAAGAAAAACATGAAAGTGAATTGCGGGACCAGCAGGTCAGGTAAACATGTGTTCTCTCCTCTCTAGTTTGATGTCAGCAAAGTTTGATGGTTTTTGGTCTTGCTAACCTATCTGGGCAGGCAGTGCATCTCTTGCATCACTTTTTGCCTGACAAAAGTGAGAGTAAAATACCATTATTTATTACGTTTTGTTTTTGATAAACGACAAAGTGCAACAACAGTGTTTGTTTACTGCAGCTCGGAAAACATAACCGCGTCGCGTGTGTTGCGTTCATATGCGCGTGCACGAAATGAAACTCGCATTTTTCAAGCAGAAATGTGGAGACCAGAAATACTGTACAATATGTGAATGATGGCACTCCCAATCAAAGTACACATTATAAAGACACTGATTATCTAGTCTCAGTTTAGTTAAAAACTCTAAACAACTGCACTAATTATGCAAGATAGAAACCAATGTATTGGCAATTTGACATTGATTGACTATTGATTTATAGGCTATATTGAATTTAAAATGATGATTAGCTGGACATTCTGGTCAATATGAATGCAAATCCCTCAGTAAATAACAATAAATCAAGATTTGCTTCAACATGCATAAAAAAATAAAATAAATAAAAATCATTGGCTACTGATTCCGAAAATACCCTGGCTGTAGATTGAATCAAAATTAATCCCAAAAGCCAAAGTTCAGGGTTGTACTTTATTATTTTCTTCTTATTTATGTTTACGTTAATATTCACTTGTTATCTTAACATTCTATAAAAATGCTTTATTCAGTAAATAATGTTTGTTTGAACCTCATTCTGTTCTATATTGTTGTACTTGTTCTTTGACTGTTTTGTTTAAAGGAGGGAGGATTGTATGGGCGGTATTGAGTGGCAATGGCAAATGGTTTACATGGCTCACGGCATCACAGATCAGGTAGAGGGCCCCTTAGCAGAATTTTGCTTAGGGCCCCATGCAGGGGGAGGTCAGGATTGGCAAAAAAGGATTGTATTTTTTCCCGAAATCTAAGCGTTTTTTATTTTTTCGAGTTTTTCCATTCAATCCAGATTATTTCTTTTCGAATAAATAAATAAATAATAATAATTTAAAAAAAACAATAAACAACAATATGAGGAACTCTTTTGCTCATTTGTCTCATCTCTGACATTTTGCAATCTTTATAAATAATAATAAGACCATAAGATGAGGCATTGCGTTTGGACATAAACACGGCTAGATAAGGCAATTTGGAAGGTGACAAATTCAACGGAATATATTCCTTCATATAGCCCGTGAGGGGGGAGGAGGAGGGGGGGGGGGGTGCCCTTTTTTCAGGTCAGAGCAACTGCCCCTCAAAATTCCTGTGCACGTCCCTGGCCCAAGGTGTATTTTTGTCCAAAATACAAAGCTATGTGTGACATTTACAGTATTGTCGGCTATAATATCATTGTTTTTTTGTTTTTTTTACTATGTGTAAACTGACATGTACTCATTTGAAGGGAACGATGCCTTGTCAAGCTTTTTTAAGTCATGTTAGTATCACACAAGCAAGATTTAGCCTGCGTTTTCACATGATCGTAAATGAATTGATTTTAAACAACAGTCCAATAAACAAGATTTTAGTATTAAGTGAATTACACTTTAGACATCATTTTGTCTGTTTTTGCTGTTTAGCCAAAACAACAACAAAAACGTATTTTAACTGTCTTGTCTGTTCTCCTTTTCCACAGGTGTGAGCTGTGCATGTTAAGAAGACCCCTATCCATCTTGACGACCGATGAATTGTATATCTAATCTAATTTAATTATTCTATTTATCTAACTACTACTACTATACCTTGGTCCAGTACTGACCCACTGAGAACATTTTAAACGAATTATTATCCATCTGTGAATTGTGTCTGCTAGTTTTAAAAATCTGCAAGTTTTTTAGAATTGTTGTGTGAAAATAAACGTTGCTGTACAGTTTAAGGTTTAATTGCATAAAAGCTTGGATAGAAAACTTCCTATTGCAAAAGTTAGAACATAAGTCTGCATATAAATGTTTATTAATACCGTAATGCAAGTTTTTCATGGCACATGTGCATGATGAGGTTGTTTTGTGTTTAGTTTTTTTTTTTTTAAAGGACACTGGATAACTTGTCATTTTGTAATACTCATCTGGATTGGTGGTTTACTCGTCAAAGCTTTTATAGTTTATAAGTTTATATGTGTCTCCCAGCCCTGCAAATCTGGTCCCTTAGATAGAAAGCAGCCAAAAACCATTTAAAATCAGCAACTGACCAGTTAGACAGTCTATCTCAAACCAATAGACAATCTTAGACTAGTTTAAGCTGTTTTACCCCAGCAGGGAGTTGGTGGATGAGTTGTTATGAACTATCTTTCTAATAGATTGATCAGATAGCACCCCTTTAATCTTTTCTATTTTACCTGTTCATGATAATTTTTGCATTTATTTATGCATAATTGTTCATGATTGTCATGCATGATTTTTATTGTATTATATTAAATTTTTATTATTAATGTATTTAATTGTATTAATGTATTTAAATGTACATTATGTAAATGTACTAATGTGTTTGAAAATACACAATAAACCTTGTGCAGTTAAAGCTTCAATTGTTCTTTTTTCTATTTCCCATTAACAGTTAAAATAATATTTCTACGGATTTTCTACAGGTTACACAGTAGCACTATAAAATAAATACAATAACATTTCATACTACACAGTATTATTAAAAATTAACAGTGTAATTCTGTACTTTAATATGGTAAGAAATTACAGTAAAATAATGTTATTTAATTTGCAGTATGCTTAACAGTACTGTAGTTAGTGTTACGGTAATTTTACTGTTAAATGAAATACAGCAAGTACTGGATAATTGTTGCCAGTAAGTTACTGTTAATTTGACAAGAAATTTTTTACAGTGTACTGAGAAGTGTCAATGATCAAGGTTTAGTCTACACCATTTTTATAACCCTTTTTTCTTTTATAAGCTCTAATAGACTAAGTAATTTAGAATAATTGGCCTTTCAATTGTAATTTTTCAGATGCATATTTTCTTTTTTCTTATTTGTTGTTCTGATTTCTCCTATTCATTTTGGTTTTTGCTCATGAGCTGCTTTAAAAATCAAATTTGGATCCATGGCCAACAACATTTCCATCTCATTATCCCAGTATTGACAGCATTTGCGATTTCATATTTTTTTTTTACTTTTGGAGTAATTTTTTCTCCAATCTATGTCTAGAAAATGACCAAAACACAATGGAGTGACCAGTATCATTGCTTTGCCAACAATAATAATAATTCTTTGACAGTTCCCTTTCGAAGGGAACTCAACAATACGTCGAATGACGCTATGGGGAACGCCTCAGGCGTGACAGGTGTCTGAAATCAAATATCAACTCACAGTAATCAGGTTGACCGGCGACAGCCCGTGCATCATCAGCTTGAATGATGAGCGCGTCAATCTGGATGTATAAGAAGGGCGCCTTGAAACCGTGACAACATCTTTTCGTCTTCAGGGACTGTTTGTCTGTTTTCGATATCAACGATTCAAGATGAAGCGTGCAGAGAAGCGGCAAAAGAATACTTTCCGCAAGTGTGCTGATCCGTGTCTTAGATATTTGACACCGGAAGATCCACACGATCTGTGCGTGTTCTGTCTGGGTGAAGAGCACGCGCGAGAGGTTCTTGAGGGAGCTTCTTGCGCGAACTGCGAGGGTTTTTCCATCAAAACTCTCCGCTCTCGTCTGTCCCTCTTTTCGAGGGAAGTGGGTACGGCATCTGAACCCCGCGGTGCTGGTCCCGCTCGGGCTGAGGCTCGGCGGCGATTGAGCTCGTGGGGCTCTCAGATGGAGCTGGCGGATCAGCTGGAAAGGGGCGTTAACCTTTCGGATGATTCGCCAGCTGACGAGGACGTATTACAGATCAATGATGAGGATGTGCTCTCTCTCTCTGATGGATCTGTAAATGATTCTCTTCGGGCCGGGCAAGAGTTGGCTTTGGATGATGTCAGTTTGGTTGAGACCGAACCATCTCAGCCCTCTTGTCCAGTGTACGCTGAGCTGGTGGATGTTATGGGGCGCGCCACGAATAGATTACAGCTAGAATGGAGGCGCATCCGGGAGGAGCCCGTTCGTGGTATTTTGGACGACCGGTTCCTCCCCACCCGTAAACCACCAGCTCGGTTGAGCCTTCCATTCCTTCCTGCTCTCCACTCTGAGATCGAGAAGGCATGGAAGAACCCGTTCTCTGCGCGTCTCCATCTGCATCAGCGGGCTAGTTTCGCTGATGTGGAGGGAGCCACAGAGCATGGGTATGTGTCGATGCCGCCAGTAGACGAGACGTTGGCTAACTATCTCGCCTCTGGTCGGCCATCATCACTAGAAGCTCCAACCCTGCCATCCAAGGCGCTCAAAACAACTTCACGCTTGAATGGCAGAGCGTACAAGGCGGCAGGTCAGGCGGGTGCGGTTCTGCACACCCTCGCGGTCCTTCAGGCCTACCAAGCTGACCTGCTGCGGGACCTCGATCAGGGGGCTGGTTTGTCCCCTGACGCGGTCGCGGAGCTGCGCCACACCACGGATTTGACTCTCCGGGCCACCAAGCAGTCTGCGGGTTCCATCGGTCGTGCGATGGCTGCTATGGTGGCCACGGAGAGGCATCTGTGGCTCAACCAGGCTGACATCGGGGAGAAGGATAAGACTTTTCTCCTCGATTCGCCGGTTTCGTCTTCTGAACTTTTCGGACCTTCCATCGAGACGGTGGTTGAGAAGTTCAGGGAGGCGAAGGCGCGTTCCGCGGCATTTAAGAGCTGCATACCGCGGAGGTCCTCGGCCCAGCCCAGGCAGGCGGGAGAGCCCGGTCCGTCGTGGTCTGAGGATCACAGGCGGGCCCAGAGGGCTAGTGTCGCCTCCCGTGCGCCCCCTCCTTCCAATAGGGGGAGCAGGGCGCGCAGGAGACGAAACTCCCGCGGGAGGCGGGATCTTAGAGAGGTGATGCAGGATAAACGTTCTTAGACATCGCCTCTTGGGATCCTGTCTCCTAACACCATCGCTCCCAGGCTCTTCCTACATCAGGCCTGGGGTGGGGCCCATGATGAATTAAGAATTTCTGATGGCCCGCCTCAGCTTGGTGTTAGGAGCGCCTTTGTTTCCCTGGTTTATTAGTAAAAAATAGTGGAAATGGTTTTTGAAAAAGCAATGACTCTGTTTCTCTTCTTTTTCAGAAATCGTCTCCTGTACAGAGCCGGGGATCATGGTGAGCGAGGTGATGTGTAAGAGAAAAAAAAAAAAAAAAGAAAAAGAGGGAAACAATGTGACTGCCAGGTTACAGGCCTCACTAGGCCTTCCTGGTTATGAGCTCCCACTTGTTGTGGTCGCCGGGTTATAGGCCTCACCAGGCCTTCCTGGTTATGAGCTCCCACTTGTTGTGGTCGCTGGGTTACAGGCCTCACCAGGCCTTCCTGGTTATGAGCTCCCACATACTGTGGTTGCCAGGTTACAGGCCTCACCAGGCCTTCCTGGTTATGAGCTCCCACATGCTGTGGTCGCTGGGTTACAGGCTTCACCAGGCCTTCCTGGTTATGAGCTCCCACATACTGTGGTCACCAGGATACGAGCTCTCACATACTGTGGTCGCCAGGTTATAGGCCTCACCAGGCCTTCCTGGTTATGAGCTCCCACACATTGTGGTCGCCAGGTTACAGGCCTCACCAGGCCTTCCTGGTTATGAGCTCCCACATACTGTGGTTGCCAGGTTATAGGCCTCACCAGGCCTCCCTGGTGATGAGCTCCCACACATTGTGGTTGCTAGGTCACAGGCCTCAAAGGGGCCTTCCTGGTTATGAGTTCCCACATACTGTGGTAGTCAGTTTACAGGCCTCACCCAGCCTTCCTGAATGTGGGCTCCCACATGATGCGGTAGCCAGACTACAGCCTCACCACCTTCCCTGAGCACTTTGCTCCCACTCTGTGGTCACCAGGCTTCAGGCTTCATTGGCCTTCCTGGTTGTGAGTTGTCACATGTCAGGTTGCAGGCTTCACCAGGCCTTCCTGAATGTGAAACCCCCACTTTTCGTGGTCGCTAAGTTGTAGTGGTGAGTCTTCACATGTCAGGCTGCAGGCCTCAGCGGCCTTCCTGAATGTGAGCTCCCCATGCATTGGGACTATCGGGTGTTAGGCCTTGTCAGGCCTTCCTGATTATGGGTTCCCACTTGTTGTGGCTGCCAGGTTACAGGCCTCAAGTTCGGCCTTTCTGAATTCAGAGTGAAGTACACTAACTCCTACTTCACCTATTATTGTGGTAAATCACATGACGGGATGTCTTGTGTACTTTCTAAAATCCATTTTGTATGGTAAGGGTCACGCGTGGTATGCTTCGGTCCCTTCTTATGTGGCTCAGACCCCGGTCTTCCCTTGGGTCCCACTTTAAGTGGCGTCCTGTCACTGGCTACAGGGACGCCCTTCTCTGGCTAACTTCTGGAAGAAGTAGCTTCCACTTAGTGGAGTAAGCTCCCACAGGTTGTGGTCACCAGGCTGGGTCTCACTGACCGTCCTGAGTACGAGCTCCCACCCAATGTGGTCGCCAGGTTTCAGGCCTTACCAGGCCTTCCTGGTCATGAGCTCCCACACACTGTGGTCGCCAGGTTACAGGCCTCAACAGGCCTTCCTGGTTATGAGCTCCCACATATTGTGGTTGCTGGGTTACAGGCCTCACCAGGCCTTCCTGAATTCAGAGTGAAGTACACAAACCCATACTTCACCTATTATTGTGGTAAGTCACCCGACAAGATGTCTTGTGCACTTTTCAAAATCCATTTCTTATGGTGAGGGTCACGCGCAGTATGCTTCGGTCCCTTCTTATGTGGTTCAGACTCCGGTTCTTCACTTTGGGTCCCACTCTAGATGTGTCTTTGTCGCAATACATTACGACAGGCACTTCCCTTGTTCGAGCTATCTCCCACAACTGGTGGTTTTAGGTCTCATTAGACCTTTTTCGAAGGTAGCCCCACATTGTGGGTCTGTCAGGTTCTAGCCTCTGGCTTCCCTAAAGGATGAGCTTCCACATGCTGTGGTCGTTGGGTTTTAGGCCGCACAACGTACGGCCTTCCTGACATGAGCCCTCATGTATCGGAGCTCCCCACACATGGGGTCATCAGGTCTTAGGTCTCTTTGACCTTCCTGATTTTGATCCCTCTCTTACTTCCTCAGTGCTCAAAAGCGAGCACTGGGTGGATTGAGTGTACGATTCCCATTGGTTCGAGGTTGAGTCACACTCTCCGGAGGATCCCGTCTCTGTGATCCGAAACTCGATGGTTTCCGCCAGCTCCGCGGGCCTTCAGTTTTTGGATGCCTTTTCTAGGCAATTTCCAGAGGCTCTGTCTTGGACGGACAGGCTATGGCCAGACTGTGTGTCTTAGTACAGATCACCAGGCCAGCCTGGGGGCATTTCAGGAGGAGTGTTCTCCTGAATAGTGACTGGCTGGGGGTCTCTTTGGCCCCCTAGCCACACTCCCTAGAAGGGACCCCTTCTATTTTGAAAGTTGTGGTCCTAAAGCCTTTGAGCTGGCCCTGATTTACTCACGTTATTACGTTCTGGTTTTTCTTGGTTCATTAGCTTGGGCTATGACCGGTAGGGAGTGCTGTCACTGACAGCCCGATGTAACATAGGGTGAGTGGTTTCAGTGTTCCTTGGAATTACTGGTTCTGACAGTTGTCACTGCCTTTCGGCATGCACTCCCCTCAGCATGGCGGAGTGGGTATTTCGTTCCCCATAGCGTCATTCTACGTATTGTTGAGTTCCCTTCGAAAGGGAACGTCTCAGGTTACGACTGTAACCTATGTTCCCTGAGAACAGGGAACGAGACAATACGTCTCGTTGCCATGCCTCGGGGCCTGCCTGCAACAGTCCCTTCAGACGATAGGATGTTGTCACGGTTTCAAGGCGCCCTTCTTATACATCCAGATTGACGCGCTCATCATTCAAGCTGATGATGCACGGGCTGTCGCCGGTCAACCTGATTACTGTGAGTTGATATTTGATTTCAGACACCTGTCACGCCTGAGGCGTTCCCCATAGCGTCATTCGACGTATTGTCTCGTTCCCTGTTCTCAGGGAACATAGGTTACAGTCATAACCTGAGACGTTTTCCCTATTTTAGTGTTTTTTTTCCCCTACAAAAATCATTTTTCTCATGCTTTTAGCCATATAGTCGTTTCATTTAATGACCCTCACTATACCACATCCAGCCTCAGTTTGATCTATTTAGTGAGTTGAGCACCCACTTGTCTCTTTCAGTGTACTTTCTTTCTTTTTTATAGGGCTGGACTTAACCTACTGGAAAAGCAGAGAGGGTTAGTTTAGCAAAGAATATTAAGAAGTGCTTATGAGACCAGTGAATAATCGAATAAAGCTAATCTAATAATTAACTAAATTTGGAGCATTCTCTATAGAGAGATCATTGGAGTCGCCACACCTGTGTTGCCCGTGAGGGAAGGGTGTCAGTCAGTTTCTCTGTTTGCTTGTTTTTCTCAGTCTTTTGAATCTTCTTGGCTGTTGCTCTGCATGTGTCGTCCGCTGTCACTCAAAGGTCTGGTGTTGCAGACTGTAATATAAGCTCTCTTGTTTCTCTGCCTCTTCTGAGTTCAGGCTTTTGATAGATTTAGCCTCAGCTTTGCATGTCAGGATTTTCCTCTTTGCCCTCAGGAAAAAGTCTCCAGTGAAATAGCGAAAGTTTAACCTTTTCCAGCATTAATCAGTCTTTATCCATGTTGAATTTCCAGAAAGTGGTCATCTTCAGGAGGGAGCTGAACACTCCTCACCCTCTTCTTCTCTCTGCAGTTGTCTCTTTGACCTTTCACCTCTTCCATTGGACACTGAAACCATCTGAAATTAGAACACTCAGAGAACTGCATGAATCAAATTTGTTCCTGAGCATTTAACTCTTTTTCTTTTCCTAGTTCTTTTATATAATAATCACTGGTTGACAACAGCAGTTCTCTCATTCTGTTTTTAGTAAAGCAAGTTCTTTGTTGCAGGAAAAAGCAAGCCATTTCTTCTTTGCAATATGCAATAATCTAACTTTGATTATCTGAGTATAATCCTATTAAATAATTTTCCCTATTATAAAATCAGCTTTTAATCTTTCTCCTAAATGTACATGCTGTGCTCAAAATAATCTCACATGGTGAATAAACTTTTCCCCACCCATTTTCAATAATCCCCTTTACTACAGTTCTAAGATTGCTGTAAGTTATTTATGTATGTTGAAACTTGGTCACCCAATCCTGTTCACTTTTAGCAGACTGCAATTTATTTTTTCTTAGCACAAACTTTATCTACAATGGAATACTTTTTTTTTTCCAATTCGTCTTAAGGGATAATGAGATACAAATTTTAGACGTCTTCAGATTTAAGATATAATAAATTAAGCACGTGCATTTATATTCATCTTTATCAATATATATATATATATATATATATTAGGGATGCACCGATACCACTTTTTTGGAAAACGAGTACGAGTACGAGTACTTGCATTTCAGTACTTGCCGATACCGATACCGAGTACTTAATAAAAAAACAAAAAAAACATGATTTAAATATTTTTATATACGGGTTTTTAGGTCCTTGATTAAATTACTTGGGTAACACTTTATTTCGATAGTCCACTTTACTAACTATAAGTAACTTTTCAATTACATGTCAACTAACTGTCATTAGAGTATTAGTAGACTAGAGTATTAGTACGATCAGCTTAATATCTAATAACACTTTATTTATTTGGTCCCCCAACAGACATTCAACTGACTATAAGTAACTTGGCGACTACAAGTAAACTTATTCTCCTAATCCAAAGCCATTCACTTTGAAATTGTTCCACACCAGTGATGCACGGGTTGATCCAAAATGAGCGGGTGCCTGCGCCGCGGTCACCCGCGGTTACCCGCAGTTACGGGTCATCCAAAAATATTTTTAATGATATTCGGGTCGCGGTCGGTCAGGTCGTTTGGAAAAAAATGCCAATTAAACCTTTGTATTTATATAGTACTAGATAGAATTTTCTATGAAATATATAGGCCGAATTTATTTATTGGCTGAATAACTGGCACGAAGATGACACACAAGCTCAGTCTAAACAGTTCTCAGTTCTGTACTGGTGTGATCCGAGAACCGCTGTACCTCTGCGTTCGTTACTACGCGGATGCGCAGTATCAGCAGTATCAACAACATGTCTCAGTTCAGTGAACTGTTAGAGTTACTGGAGTAAAATATAATTCGGGATATTGGTTTATTTCAACTCGGAGGGACTGTCAGGCATGTCTGAAAGTGAGTAACTGTAGTAACTTGTGGATCAGCACTGACGCAAGACGATGCGAAGATGATGCGAATGATTCAGTTCGATTTAGCGTACTGGTTCGACCGGTTCATTAAAAAGAACCGATTCGTTCACGAACCGGCCATGTCTATGATCACTAGTCTGCAGAGAGATGGAGGCGGCAAGAGAAAAGGTGAAGACTGGGGAGTGGAAGCTCCGCAAATACACAAATAGAAAGAGTAAGTGTGGGAGACATTTACCGAAATAATGAAAGATGATGTAGGCTACGTCTTCTTGCGATGCTGTGTTGTTACACGTTTATGGCCCAATGACGCTACGATGAGCATGTACTACTTTTAAAAAATACGGTCGGGAAGAGGGTCGGGTACAATATTTTGTTACTTTTTTTGCGGTCCGAGTAGCGGGCGGGTAGTTGAAAACGTTGGTAGTGTGCGGGTTGTTTATACATTGACCCGCGCATCACTGTTCCACACGGCTGACATGTCTCCCCATCTCCCCGCTCTGAGCTGCAGCCGGAGCCTGGGGGTGGGCACTCGGCGCCTGTGATTAACCCATTTCTCAGAACATGGTATCGGTCCCCGGTATCGGGGGACTTTTAACGAGTACGAGTACTTTAGAAAATGTGGTATCGAGGCCGATATATACACATATATATACATACATTTACACACACACATATATATGAAGAGTTCAGATGCAAAAGCCCCCAAGCGCCACCCGAAACCCTCCTCCAAAATGACCATCCCCATCAAGCCCGCATACTCAAGCCCAGCAATCCCACCCAAACGGCAATGAAGATTATATTAATTGTAATTTAAGTGAAATTACTGAACTCACACACGCAAGCACGACAAAAACGGCCATCCCAGAAGAAAATCCCAAATGGCACCCAGAGGCCCCCGCATCCGAACCCCTCATATATATATATATATATATATATATATATATATATATATATATATATATCATTATAATTATTAATTAAATATTTATTTTATAACTTTAGCTTATTTCATACTACACTACAATAATCTCCCAGGTATTTTGAAACAATTGTTCTTCTTTACTATTTCCTTTACTTTTACTACATACACATCATTCAAACATTTCTTGTCCCCTATTTTTTAACCACAGGCACAGTCAAGCAGACACACAGGATCCCACAGACACACACACATAAAAGCTACTCTGTACTCCACTCCCTATCAGTTTTACTCACTAAAAAAAACTCTTTAAACTATAACACTTACTGACACAATGACAAACAACTTTAAAATTAACAACTTTAAAATGACAAACAACTTTAAAACTTCCCCGAGCAGTCCATTGCTAATCAATGCGGTAACCGGAAGCTTAATTTATCTATACCTTCCCTGAGCAGACCATTGCTAATCAATGCGGTAACCGGAAGCTTAATTTATCTATACCTTCCCCGAGCAGACCATTGCTAATCAATGCGGTAACCGGAAGCTTAATTTATCTATACCTTTTTTTAGCTACCCTGAGCAGACCATTGTTATACAATGCGGTAACCGGCAGCTGAACTTATCAATACCTTTTTTTAGCTACCCTGAGCAGACCATTGTTATACAATGCGGTAACCGGCAGCTGAACTTATCTGTACGCATGCTATCTAATTAACCTTAAGAAATACAGATAACCCTGATAACTTATCAGTAACCTTAAACTTTTTAGAGCTCCCCCTTGCAGACCATTGTTATACAATGTGGTAACCGGAAGCTAACCTATCTGTACACATGCTATCCTATTAAATAAGAAATACAGATAACACTGATAACCTTATCAGTAACCTAAAACTTTTTTTAGCTACCCTGAGCAGACCATTGTTATACAATGCGGTAACCGGCAGCTGAACTTATCTGTATGCATGCAAATACAGATACCACTGATAACCTAATCAGTAACCTTATCAGTATATATTCCCTTTTTCAGTACCAAATTAATACCAATATTTATATATCTGCATCAGACTACACAAATACTGGCAAACGAGCGCTCCGCTTTTACGATTTATTTTATATCCCCGAGGACTTCTTATTAGACTACATGCAATCATTTCTGGAATGAGAGATCCCCTTTCAAATTTTGTCTTAGTTCTTTGAATTTAAAGAAGCTTATTTTAAATGTCTTACCGCAACAAGCAAATGTCTGGGTGAACTACACAAACTTTTTTAAGCAAAAACTGCTTACCTCGTGGCCACTTTTAGTTTGTGTCGTTCATCCAGCAAAGCTCACCGCAGTTCAACATCAGCTCCTGAAAGTGTCCCATCTGGGGTGCCATTTGAAGTGGTTTCTGTCTTTTTAAATAACTTCACAGAGATCTCTAATGCTAGAATTAGACTTTATTCACAAACAAAGCCGAGCAACTTCTGCAGCATAGTTGCTCTAACGCTCTGGCCTGCTGGCCCTCCGGCCCTATTGCGCACCCGAATCTTTTGTGTTCAGAGTTATATACATACATCCAGTGTTGGGGAAGCTACTCTGAAACTGTAGTTTAACAAGCTACAAGCTACTCATAAGTTAAAGTAGTTAAACTACAGTCAAGCTACCCTTTTGGAAAAGTAGTTAGCTACACTACAAGTTACTATCAAAAAGTAGCTAGCTACATTCAAACTACTTTTGCTTTTTTTGAACAACGTATATTATAAATTACTGAATAAGTGTCTGAGGAATGTTTTAAGTAAAATATTTAGTGTTTTAAACAATGCAATACAATTATGATTTCAAAGAGTATTGTTTTATTACATACAACACTCAAATTTTGACTGTTTGCCAAAAGTGCAAAATTGCTACAAATACAACATTGCAAGAACAAAATATACATCCCACGTAAATTGTAGAACAATAAAATGTAGAACATTTTCTCAAAAATATAGATGATGAGATGACTGCATATTGGCAAGAAAATTCATTGAACAGCCGCTCGCATGTGGCACTGTCAGGGAAAGAACTATCTGGTGTAGTTGCAGTAGACTGAAACCTCATCCAAAAGATTAACCTCCAAAAGGTCAAAATGTTGTAATTTGTAATGTTACAAAAGCCTCAACTGAAGAGTAAGAACGCTTGGAAAATGGTAAGTATTTTAGTTGAACTGGCAAAGTTAGTCACTGTTATTGTTTATACCACTCTAGCAAAACAGGAACGGTTTCACACCATCAGTCGAGAATTGAGGTGCAGGGTCCTTCTAATAAGAGCAGGCAATAAAAAAATGTGTAGTCAACTCAATTTGTTCTCTTAACTACACTGAAGCGGAAGTGCCTGACCTGTTAATTCGACACAAGAGAAGTTTCTCAAAATGACTGTCGGAAAGACGGTTGCGTTTTGGCAGAAAAATGTCCTTTCCAACACTAAACAACCGCTCGCATGCGGCACTGGCAGGGACACCAGTATTGCACTTAATGAAGACTCTCTTCATTTTTGATAGATGCTGGAAAGCACTATGAGGTGTGTTTGCTGTAGACTGTAGATAAATGTTCAATTCATCCAAAACATTCTCCTGGTTTCTGGAGAAGTAGTCTGTGATCTCATCACTTTCTTTTTCTGGCTTCTTTGAAACAATTGTCTCTGCAACATGTGGACTTCGTGCTGCCGAAAGCTCCTGTTTTAGTCTTACGATGATGTCATCTTTTTGTTCATTTGGTATGTAAGACATACGAAACATAGGATGTGAAGCCGTTGCCATGAGATACTTTTTACCGGAAAGGTAACTGAACCTTCTGTTCACACCACTGATGATGGCATTAACTAATGGCCCACAATATTGGAGGTTTTCTTGCTTGAGTGACTCCAACTTCTCCACTAGAATGTTGATTGTGGGGACCAAAACTCCGAGGTATGCCATTTTGTCTGACTGGAGAACATCTAGGGCCTTGGACACTGGTGCCATCACCTGTGAAATTACACAAAAAACATGGCTGCATGCATGAGTGAAAAAATACATGATGAAAATCACAGGATGCATAACTCATGTTGATTATTATATTCTTAAAGAGTTTTTAATAGGTAATTAACTTTAAAGGGATACTCCACCTTTTTTATATTAAACTATGTTATTCCCTTAACTAAGATGAGTTGATACATACCTCTGTGGTCTCAGTGCGTGCACTCAATCGCTCTGACACTTTGATAGCACTTAACTAGCCCAGTTCATTCAATACAAAATAAAACGTTGCGCTTTACTAAGCGTGTAAAATGGATAACGTTTGGCGGAATACCGCAGCAAGTGCTTGGGAGCACTTTGATTCGGCACAGTAATATCATCACTCCGGAGAGGACTTTTCACGAGTGATGATATTACTGCACCGAGTCCATATAGACAGACTGATCTGTAGTAGCGTGTGTATGACACGGCAATTCGTATTTCCATTTTTGGCGTGCTATCCAGACGCATAATCGCTTTTCAGCGTGTTTATGAACGCCGTTGACTTAACGTTATTACTGTATAAATATATGACTTACCTCAACCCCGTCCCTAAACCTAACCGTCACTGGGGTTAATGGCATTTATGACTGTTCCCTTACCATCCTAGGAAAAAAAAAAGATCGCTCCCCAGATGTAGATCTACATTTTGCTTCGTTTCGCGCGGACATTTGACGGCGTGTACGGACACGCGGAATCACTCGGACGTTAATGGCGTAGACAGACACTCATACAAGCGGATACACGCGGATAGCTCAAAATGCGTAGAAATAACACGCCACTTGACTCGAAAGTAGCGTGTATGTTTACGCAAAAGTCATGATGTCATGTTGCATAGACATATATGCGCCGAGTCAAAGTGCTCCCAAGCACTTGCTGCGGTATTCCGCCATACGTTATCCATTTTATGCTTAGAAAAGCGCAACGTTTTATTTTGTATTGAATGAACTGGGCTAGTTAAGTGCTATCAAAGTGTCTCGTGCGCCAGAGCGATTGAGCGCACACAATGAGACGAGAGAGGTATGCATCAACTCGTCTTAGTTAAGGGAATAACATAGTTTAATATGAAAAAACAGTGGAATATCCCTTTAAAGTAATTTACTAAAGACTTAGGCTACTAAAGTTATTGGTTTTAATACAATTTGTATTTAAAGTACAGTATGTACCAAAACAAATGTATTTGACAAATATGGGGTTCTATGAAACACAACAAATATTTACATAAAATGATTGATTCAATACATCTTAGTTCAAACAAACTCACCATGACATATTCTTTGATGAACGTAATCTCTGATGACTTCAGTCGTGGAATGTCCATTTTCTCACAAACATCATGGAGCTCCTGAAGTTTCTCTTCAATGCAAGTTTTCATGCGATCCATTGCATTATATGTAGAGTTCCAACGCGTTACATTTGGCACAACAAGCATGCATCCAAGTTTGTCTTTAATGTCGTCAGAAGCTTGGGTGCTTCTACTCTGCTTATTCCAAAGGCTTTGACATTTGGCGAAAGCTGCCCTTGAAATCTTTTTAAATGAAGAATCTTCCACAGCTGCCTCAGCATCTTTGGTTGCAACCTAGTGGAGAGAATGGCAGGCACAGCGTTGATGGGCTGGCAAGTGGTAGTCATCCTTTTTGGTCTCTTGTAGAAATGCTCCAACATCAGTGAACTCAACATCTGCCTCTTCATCACTTTCTTCATCTTCAGTCACTTTTTCTTCAGCTGCGAACACACTAAATGCTTTTACAAAATTTGAACCGTTGTCTGTAGTGGTTAACACAACTTTGTTTTGAATGTTGAATTCCATGTGGACACTTTCAAGCATCTCTGCCAGAGTGTCATAAGTGTGCCTTCCCTTTATCCTTCGGCAAGCTAAAGCCCTGGAAGAGATGGTAAGTGTGTCTGAATTTATCCAATGGACGGTGACTCCCAGATAGCTCTTGTGATTTGTAGACCATGCATCTGTGGTTGTTGCTACAAATTCCTGCTCAGACAAAACTTTACACATATCTGCCTTCATGGAAATGTATTGATCCTCTAGCATTCTTACTAGTGTCTTTCTAGACATCACATGCCTTGAAGGCAGTATCTGCTTGAATAATTCTTTAAATTCTGCCCTTTCAACAATACTGAGGGGATGAAGGCCCTGAATAACAAAATTAAGAACCAGCTTGTTGAATTTTTCCTGTGAAACTGGTGCCACCTCCCTCATGAAATACTGGATTGGTCTTGATGAGCTTGAGGAACTCTGTTCTTGAATGGAGGACGTTGTTATCTTTTTACTGAATTGTTGCTGCATTCTCAGTAATTCATTCATTTTAGTTGGATGCAGTCTCTGATAGGCATAGGATAAAGGGAGAACAAAATTAGAAAGAAAAACACATTTTAAATGCCATACTTTTAAATTTTTATTATGCAAGACAGAAATATATAAGATAAGCCTACTAATACAACTATGCAACAACATAAAGGAATGTTTCCTTTTTATATTAATTTTCATTCTACACTAAGGTAGCTAAATGATAACAATCTTAATTTCTCCACTTGAAAGGATTAAACACTTTTATTTTGGCGGAAATCTGTGACGAGACCTTTACATTTCTATAACATTAAAAACGCTTTTATATTACAAATCGAGTGAAATGCTGTAATTATCTGGCCCACACAAATGTTGGAAGTTATGTAAACGTTAAACAGCTAACTGGAAATTGAAAAATGCATATTAAACTCGCTCACATGTAGTGAAGGAGCTGAGAACTCGCAGAATTTACTGTGAAAGAAGAACGTAAATCACAAGCTGCTCGTGAGCACAGTTCGGTTCGCTCTGAAACCAGTCATAACAAATCTATGCGTCAATTTCATTAGATCAAAGCCTTTGTCGTCAGATAAACAAACTAAGATATTTTTTTTTTCAACTGACAAACACGATGGCGCAAACGTTAGTGGTATTTTATGTTCATTGCCAAACTGACGGACAGATCATGGCGGGCCACTGAAATTAAATCAGAAATAGAAATTTGATGTAACATAGAGAGCAATAAAGCAGGATAATTAATACATTTAAAATGTCCATTGACGTTACTCACCTGTATGTGCGTCCTTAAATTTGTGCTTGAGGTCGTCGATGTAGACAGCGTTTTGAACTTTGGTTTGCAAAGATTGCACACAAAAGTGTAACCTTTACCTGTAGTTTCTTTGAGAGACATGAACTTGGACAAATAAGGCCATGGGTAATTATTAACATTACTTTCTCCATCCTCCAAATATCCGGTCACGTCTTGCTCCATAATGGGGTGTGTCAAGTTGTCAGTCGTTCTGTGCTTCTGAATGTCAGTGAACCGTTAGCCGCAAGATGCGCGATTAAACAACAGGTGGCGGTAATGGCAAAAAATGAGTTTGTAATCTAACAAGAAGAAGGATATGCTTGAATCGCGCTGATTCGCGCAGGCTCGACAAAACGCAATGTAGCTTTTGATCGCGCTACACCGCTACTTGCTGTAAAAAGTAGTTAGCTACTGGAAAAGCTACACTGTTTAAAAAGCAACTGAGCTACTGCCAAGCTACTGAAAAATGTAGTTAAGTTAGTAGCGTCGCTACTTGTAGTTAACTACTCCCCAACACTGCATACATCCTCTTCCATATAAGGTCAGACATCCTATAGATAGTTTTAAAAATACATTGTACCATGTGACATACTGAAATAGTATTCTGGTGTATCAGCATTGGGCTTCTAAATGTCAGACCCAAAGTTTCAGGAACTAAATGTGGTTTCTTATATAGCTAAGTTACTTGTTTTCTAAATAATAAAATCTTCTACAGTCCGAGTGTAGGGTTTCTGGGCAGCCAAAAGGTTGTATCACTGCTCTCCAAAGGGCGTTGGCTGTGGTAACTGCCGTTTGATCGACGGTGGGGACGGCCCAGGCATATTTAGTAAATAGGTTGGTCATGACCAGAATATTCTGGAATCGGTGTGTTGGTCGACCCAGAGTCAGGAAATCTATCCCTACGATATGCAGAGGTGCATTCGGTCGCAGGGGGACAAATGGGGCTCGGACCTCCTTCCTGCGTTTGAACAAGGTACACTGTGGGCAGCTCTGAACAAATTCCTCAACTTTCTTTTCCATCCTAGGCCAGTGGAAATAACTCCTCAGCAGGGACAGTGTCCTCTCTTGGCCCTGATGGCCAGTTTGGGTGTGATAGGCATTCAACAGCTCCGAGACTTGGCCCTCTGGTACAACAACTTGGTGTACAGTCTCCTGTGTGCGGGGATCCCGCCTTGAACGACAGATTACTCCTTCTCGGAGTTGCAGCCTCTTCCACTGTCTCAGAAGCTGTCGTACCCCCACCGTCTGAGTCTGTCTCTCCTCTGCCCTCGGCATGTTTCCCTGTCGGAGGTACAACAGGAGCTGACCCAAATCTGCATCTCTCTGCTGCAGCTCTCTCCACCGTCCGGGGTCCCACCCCCAACTAGATGGGACAGGCTCTGGGGCCCCGGGAGCTCCCACCACGGCCACCAGCAACTCATCTTCGGTACCAAGGGCACCGAGGGGTGCTCGATCATCTCTCTGGGTGGCTGGGAGTCTGGACAAGGCATCTGCATTTACGTGCTCTCTGCCGGGACGATATTTAAGCTGGTAATCATAATTTGCTAGTTGTGCCACCCAGCGCTGCTCCACTGCCCCCAACTTAGCGGATTGCAAGTGTACTAAGGGATTGTTGTCTGTAATCACCGTTACCTTGGCTCCCCACAAGTAGTCTTTAAACTTCTCCGTCATGGCCCACTTCATCGCCAGTAGTTCGATTTTAAAGGAGCTATAGTTTGCAGCGTTTCGCTCGGCGGGATGTAAACTTCGACTTCGATAGCGTACGCTATCACTCTCTTCACTCCTTGATGCTCTTGGGCCAGCACGGCCCCCAATCCTGCATTGCTGGCGTCAGTGTACAGGAGAAACGGCTGGGTGAAATCTGCATAGGCTAAGATTGGGGCCTTCAGGAGTTCCTGTTTAAGGTTCTGGAAAGCGGTCTCACAGGTGGAATCCCAGTGTACTGAGGGGGAGCCTTTACCACGGGCACGTCCAGTGCCAGCCAAGAGTTGGTTCAGTGGCTTAGCAAGCCCAGAGAATCCCTTTATAAAACGGCGATAATATCCCACAAAGCCCAGGAACGACCGCACCTGTCTTACTGTCCAGGGTGGCTCCCATCCTTGGACCGCCGCCACCTTCTCTGGGTCAGGGGAGATCCCTACAGCACTGACACGATGTCCAAAGAACTGCACCTCTTTCCGCAGTAACTGGCTTCAGCTTCAGCCCATATTTCTCCATGGCCCTGAAAACTCCTTCCAGATGATGCAGGTGAGTGTGGAAATCAGGGGAGAAGACGATCACATCGTCTAGGTAGACCAGCGTTGAGTCGACTAATTGTCCTCCTAGGCAGCGCTGCATCAGGCGTTGGAAAGTCGCAGGGGCGTTGCACAGACCGAACGGCATACGGTCCCATTCAAATAGCCCAAACGGGGTGGTGAAAGCTGTCTTCTCCCTATCTCGGTCATCTACCTGCACCTGCCAGTATCCACTTGCCAGGTCCAATGTCGAGTACCATGCCGCTTGGGTAAGACTGGTGAGTGAGTCTTCAATCCGTGGCAATGGGAATGCATCTTTCTTCGTTACACTGTTAAGTTTGCGATAATCAACGCAAAACCTCCAGGCTCCCGTCTTCTTCTGCACCAGAACGTTGGGCGCAGCCCAAGGACTACTGCTTTCTCGGATGATTCCTCCCTCCAGCATACCTTTCAACAGGGTGCGGACCTCGGTATAAAGAGTGGGGGGCACCGGACGGTACCGCTCTCGACTAGGCGTCGCCTCACCAGTGGGTATTTGATGCTTTACCACCCCTGTGCAGCCATAGTCCTCTTTATGTGTTGAAAACACATGTTGCCACTTCCTCAAAAGTTCCTGAAGCTGTACCACTTGTTCCTCTTCCAGATTCTCACCCTTCAGGGACTCTCCCATCAGATGGGCCGGCATCCCTCCTCCAACCGAACCCGGTTCTACCTCGACAGGGCGGACGGCAACTTCCACCACCGCAGGGCTCACCTGTCTGAAGCAGACAGCTTGGTGCTCGTGCACCTGGGCAGGACGTACCGAGGAAACTCGGGCCAGACGTTGGTGTCGACGAAGGAGCACAGGGTAAGGATTTGTGTTCCGTACTTTTATTGAGACTCGCCCCCGATGGACAACCGCCAGCCCGTGAGCCACTTCAACTGGCTGACAATCTTCGTGAGGCTCTACCAGGACACAGGTGCCTGACCCACTGGGTCTTGCGGGTACTCGTACCCAAAGAACGGTCTCACTCTGAGCTGGGATGGACAGAGCATACCTACAAGCAACTCGACCGATGTCTTCCCTCTCTTCTATGTGATTAGCTGCCTGCACTCTTTTGCAATCGGCCAGAATTCGGTCCCAGTCCTGTTTTGCCGGTGACGGAGACATCCGAGCCGGCCGGCCCTGAAACAATTCTTCCCAGCAATCCAGTATAACGTTCATCCCTAAAAGTGCTCGATGATTTCCCAAGCAATGATCTCGGACGATAACTACCCCTTTTTGTTGGACGGGGACCCCTCGGACAAGAAAATCTACCATGATGTACCCTGTGTAGGGGATGTCCAAACCATTGGCCCCCCGTAGGGTCAGCCTGGAAGCTTCAGTTGCTTGGAGCCGATGATCTGCGAACAACTCCTGGGCCAGGCTCTCCGAGAATAGCGTAACTTGAGACCCTGTGTCAACCAAACAGTCTATCGTGACTCCATTGGCTTGAACCTCCACGTTAGGGCAATGTCCCACCCAGTCATCTCGTGCAACAGGAACAGAAAGAGGGTCACGCAAAGGGGTCCCGGCCACTTGACCCACAGTGGCCGGTAGAACTAAAAACCCCCTTGACAACCCCGACGAAGCCCACACTGGCGACTGATATGTCCTCCACAATTTATACAGATGGGCCTTCCTTGGTCGTCCCACTGGAACCGAGGGCCCACAGGCCGTAGGGGGCGGCGCAGAGGACCTCGCCCTTCCTCTGAATACGACCTCTCTCGCCCCACTGCTCCGCCTTCGACTCGTCCTCGACGAAGTTCACCCAGCAGATTCCGGGATAATTCCGCCATCTGTCCCTTGACATCCTCCAACAGTTCGGCCCTCAGTTTCTGCTTCCAATTGCTCGGTTCGACAGGCACAGGTCCACTGGCACTACTTGCTGCCACACAGACTGGTGTGCGAGTTACCTCTCCCTGGTCCAGTTCCAACGCCAAGGCCTCTTGTCGCAGAGCCTCAAAGGTCATAGTGGGGTCTCGTCGAAGCTGGAGTCGTATGCCCTGACGTACTGGCCCTTCACGCAGCCCCAAGACGAATTGATCTCGTAGCAAGTCATCCCCTTCTCCCAGTCCATGATCCGGTCGCCCCTTCAGCCGGCTAAACTGCTCCCGCAACTTCAAGGAGTATGCCCGAAGTGTCTGCGTAGGCCCCTGTTGATAGTTAAAGAACTGGGCACGAAGAGTGGCCACTGGGGTGGAGTCTCCATATAATCCGAACAAGAAATCAAAGATAGTTTTTGCGGTAGCACGTGTGGCTTCCGATGCAGCCAGAACCTCCCTTTTGGCTTCTCCTTCCAGCGACCCCAACACAAACTGTACTCTCTGTGCTGCACTCAGTCCCTGTAGTCCAGCCAGATACTCCATCTGCGCCTTCCAATCCTGTAAGCTTAACTCCGATCCTGGTCCTCCATAGCGCTGCGCCCAGGGAGCTCCCATGAAGATCGGCATGACTTGAGGACGAGCCGCTGGTGCCTCTTCGTCCGCCATCGCGTACCTGTGGCCGCTACAACTCACGGTGTGTACCCTGCCGACTACGCCACTTATGTCACAGGTCGAGGGGAGGAACGCTCGGGTGACCAACCACCCCCCCTCTAACCGAGTCACCACCGTGAGGAGCCGACACCACAGGCACACAACAGAGGACCACAGAGACAGAGATAAGTTTCAAAGGAGTAACAATCTTTATTAAACCAGGGGTTTCTCACAGTTTAAGATACTCTTGTTGATGCACGATAATGGAGCAGGTGGTTGCAGCTTATGCCTAGTTCACACTACATGATTTAAAATGTCGGGCTGAACTGTGCAGTTCACACTACATGACTTGCTCTCAGTGAAATCATGAGTGTTCAAGTTGTTTAGCTGTTCACACCACACAACACAACGTGATTGATCCACAACAGGAGGTAACTCACTACACGAGTTAACAACGCACTACATAGAGATACAACCACGATCGGATGATAAGAGCATATCATTTGTGACTCAATGAGAGCTGTTTCAGTACTATAATACGGTCTAAATCCTGAAAATAATCAAACAAATAACGAGTTGACAACAACACGATTCTATCTGGTCTAGAAACCATGTTTTGTAACGAAAAACCACGCAATAAAACGAACCAGAAATGATGCGAAACTGCAGAGAAGAACACAACACGCGAATATGGACGTCAGACAGAAACTAGTGCTGCACACTGTTTGCTCGACGATCTGCTCTGAGAAAAAAAAATGCAAAAAAGAAAAAGTAAGATTTACCTGGTGTCCTCAACCCATGCGTTGCTATGATTGGCTGTACTCATGACATCACTGAGATTGAGTCGCGCGACTGCGCGAGATATCTAGCATGCTAGATATTTTTCTGAGCTCGGTGACCTGTCTGCGAGCTGTCTGCGAGCTGTCTTTGATGCGTTGTTGGCTCTTTCACACTAACTGATTGGCGAGCGTTAATCGTCCGCTAATCGCCCGCGATTTGCACGCGATAACACCCTGACTTGTCGGCGACTCAACGATTTGCAAATCGGGCTTAAATCGGGCTTAAAATCACGTAGTGTGAACTAGGCTTTACTTCTCCCCAGCGGTGCTGCAGACTTCCAGACTCACGAGTAAGTATGTGTAACAGGTGGGAACCCTCACCGTACACAGTACTCTCTTCGGTTCGTAGCAGGAGGACAATGGGTTAAAAGGTTACTTCTCCGGAGATGCTGCATACTGCATGCTGCATCTTCTCCACAGTATCACGTACTCTCGTCGGTGCCAGTAATGGAACAGTAGTTTAACCGTTTCAGACTTCCAGAACTCGAGCAGTAAGTATAGCAAGTGGGAACCCTCACCGTACACAGTACTCTCTTTGGTTCACAGCAGGAAGACGATGGGTTAAAAGACTACTTCACCAGGAATGATGCCTGCTTCTCCTTCATGGTACAAAGTACGATCTTCAGTGCATAGTAGCAAGACAATGGGTTAAAAGGTTACTTTATCAGCGCCGCTGTATGTTTCAGTTCACAGTAGGGAGACAGTGGGTTAAAAGATTACTTCATCAGCAGTGCTGCATGTTTCAGTTCACAGTAGGGAGACAGTGGGTTAAAAGATTACTTCATCAGCAGTGCTGCATGTTTCAGTTCACAGTAGGGAGACAGTGGGTTAAAAGGCTACTTCATCAGCAGTGCTGCATGTTTCAGTTCACAGTAGGGAGACAGTGGGTTAAAAGATTACTTTATCAGCAGTGCTGCATGTTTCAGTTCACAGTAGGGAGACAGTGGGTTAAAAGATTACTTCATCAGCAGTGCTGCATGCTTCTGGGCTCAAACAGCAAGTAGAACAGGTGGGGATCTTCACAGTACAAAGTACTCTCTCCTCAGTTCACAGTAGGGCGACAGTGGGTTAAACGATTACTTTACCAGCGGTGCTGTATGCTTCTGGGCTCAAACAGCAAGTAGAACATGTGGGGATCTTCACAGTACAAAGTACTCTCTCTTCAGTTCACTGTATCACTCTGGGCTTCTGACGGGGGCAGATATAGTAGCCTTCCACGAACGTGTAAGCATGGATGGGGGCCACTTCTCAACAAAGACACAGCACACTTGTGTTCACTTCAATTCCACAGCAATAAATCAATGTGTATCAATAAGGCAAAAGCACTGCAATTCACTCACACGATAGGGTTGGACAGAGGCCCCACTCTGTCCGTTGCGCTCGTTTACAGGGGTTTCACTTTTAATTCCTCCTCATCACACTCTGAAACACATAGCTCCTCCAACAGTCAGATCCACATTCACTGTATCCTCTTCAAGCGGTTCAAATGTTCATAAGATGAAAACAATTCACTTATCTTTCCTCTCTCCTTCCACAGCACAGATCCAGTCCTAGCTCGGTCCAGCGGTCTTCCCACAAACGATCACTCTGACCCAGCAAACTCAAATGGGCGATCTCCACACCCCAACGATTTTTCCAAGGAAGCCTGTATCCAGCACTGCCCAGAGTCAACCCACTTTAATGTCTGATCCTGTCAACCCTTTGGAATCTTGACACACTGTACACCCACCGACCGCGCTGAAAACACTCTCTAAATGCCCCTTTTATATCGTGGCTTATGAAACAGGGAGTCTTTGTGAGTGCCGCTCCTCTCTCTCTCACACCTGCAATGCATTAGCGCTAATCAGTACGGGCATGTTTCCATCCATAGACATCATATAGGTAGACGCCCTATCGACCGCTACTGCCTATTGGCACGGACGAGAATTGGAGCCGCCATCTTAAACCGGTCATCCGCTCCGCTCAGTGTATTCTGAATGGCAGGTGAAATGAGCTGTCAGCGCATTAAATTAATCATATCTCACTGAATACTTAACTGATTTTCACGCGTTTTTTTTTTGCTGCAAAGGTCATTCATGTAGCTATGATACGACACATGGTTCGGCGTATTTTAATATCCATTGTAGGTTAACAGTAATATAATATTCTGATATAAGATATAAAGTGACCAGACACAATATATGTGATGAAGGATATAGTGTATTTTATAAATCACACACTATAAATATAATAAAGAAGCAGAAACAGATAGCAGTAAAGTAAGATATTTTAATAAGTTGAAGAAACAGTTTATGATTGACACACGCACATACACATACACACGAACAGACACACACTCTCTTTCTCGCTGTCTCTCTCTCTCTCACTCACTCACTCTCTCTCTCTCTCTCTCTCTCTCTCTCTCTCTCACACACACACACTCACACACACAGAACGCAGCCACCGAATCCACCGAACGCAGCCACCTGTAATAAAAATTGAGAAGAAGCTTTTCAGCGTGTTTGCATCAGTAACGTTAATTTCAAAAAATTAAATTCGGACAACATTAAGGCTATACCTTATTTTATTGTATGTGGATGTAGGAGGGGAAAATGTCGAGACTAAAGTCATATTCGGATTAACTTTACAAGGGTAGATGGAGTAAGTTAGTGTAATTTTACCACAGGACTTCTGTAATATCAATAGCCAAATCGCATGTGGTAAGATATTATCAATAAAACTAAAAGTTGGAGAGGTAACTCAATTTGCGCATCGCTGTCATGCGTGTATATTACGTTGCTTCCTGATGTGCGCAAACACAAATAACCTATACAACAGGGCAGTTGAATGCTTATCTGACAACCTAGAAGCTTTTGTAATTATTACTTTAACAGTTACCCCACCTCTCCATGCTGGGTGAACACCGGCTGATGCAGTAAACAGCATTTCACAACGATTTCAGTACAGTAATAGCAAATATCCTTGCTCCTTCTCGATTATCTGGTAATATTCTATTCACAAAATACAACCAATAGTACGGTAATGTTAAGACTTACTTGTGAAAAGCCCTATTTTCGGTGGTCCGGCGATTAGAACAGGAAAATGCTCCACAGTGCTCTGGCATCTTATCTGCTGCCACGCAACGAAACTAGGAATACGACCGGTTCAAGATGGCGGCCGGATTTCTCGTTTTCCAGCGGTCAATAGGGTATCTAGTCTCTATATGATATCTATGTTTCCATCACACCCGGAACCGTAGTGGAGTGTTGCACCCAATACGTTCCCCTAGAAAACTCAGGACTCTCAAGAAGGTTCCGTTTACTGAGCGATTTTGTCACCCGTGACACATGCTCCAAAGAGACTGTTTTGCAATGCCACCATTCACACACCTGCCTCTGCTGCCAAGGAGATACAACTTACTGTAGATACAGGGTCTGCGGTCTCTATACTGCCACACCATGTCTATAAACAATATTTTAGCTCTACTGCTTTGTCTCCACCTTCCGCTAGACTGGTAACCTACACGCAAACACACATTCCAGTACTTGGATGTCTCCATGCCCAGGTGTGTGTAGCAAATTCAAGCACGTCTGGCACATTCTTCATAGTAGAGGACGGCACTGCATTGCTTGGTATGGACTTAATCAGGAACTTGCATCTCTGTATTAATGCTGATACGGTGACCACCTCAGATGCAACGCTACCCAGATAGCAATGAGTCGGCGGGCCGCCGGCAGCGCTCCGGAGGCAGTAGAAGCGTCAGAAAGGCGTAATCGCAAACACGTTTGACGGCGGACCGCCGGCGGCTGGCCCACCGGCCAGCCGCCGTTCCACCGCCATTATACCAAAGGCGGACCTTCAGCGGCCCGTCGGAGGAAAACGCTCTTTTCGAGCGAGCTGACCGCGGCACGCCGCTTATTGCACTATATATTTATTTATTTATTTAATTTAATATTTAAAGCATGCAGTTTATCAAGAATAATGATTGCTCAAACCAGACAAATTTTCATTCGACATTTTATTTCCACATTTGAAAGTACAGTAACTCATTAAACAATGTCAGATGGCTGAAATAAACAGAAAAATACAAATACACACACAGCTTTCCAATACATTTTTAGTTAAAAAACACTATATATATATATATATATATATATATATATATATATATAAAACTGTATAACACTTACAATACTTGCTAATAACATAAAGAGTTCAGCTCTGGGATGAAAAGAATTAACAGTAAACACAAGTAATGAGGATATTTGGTACCAAAGAAAGTGAAGGACACCAAATAATTTGAGAATATACCATTATAACTGCAATGCTGACCTGTGGCACAAGGATTTACAAACTATATTTAACAATAGAATAACAGTTAAGCACTGTGACAGAATGAAGTAGAATATTTGGTACCAGGTAATGTGCAATTTCAAGTATCAGAGGTATGAAATAGTATTCCAAGCTATTTTTAATAGAATAACAGTTAAGCACACTGATGGAATGAAAGTAGAATTTTTGGTACAAGTTAATGTGCAATATCAAATATCAGGCATGAAACAGGATTTGCAAACTATAATAGGCTCTATGCACGATCACTTCCGGGTTTGTCTCAGGACGCCCAGTTACATCCGGTGCTGCGTCAGAAGCCGGTTTTTCATTAGGTGGAGATAGTGGCAAGTTACACTCGCTGTTTACAAAAAATTCTTGCGGTTAACGATAATGATGTTAACAACACTGTGAGGAATTGAAAAGTGAAAGAAAATGAATTTTATTAAAGTTTTGCTGCTATATACTTTGCCTGCAGAATGCGCTTGTGGAAGTAAAGAAGCTGGCTGAGATTCTTTCGGACATACGTCAGCAGGGTTTGTGCATAGAGCATGTAAAATCGTTAAGCACTGACGAAATGAAATAAGCCAATACTAAAGTCACGGCAAGTAGAATATTTGATACCAGATAATGTGCAGAAATCAAGTATTAGATGTATAATCTAGGATTTACAAGCTATATTTAAATAGAAGAGTTAAGCACTGTAAAAAGCCTTTTTTAGATGTCTTGAAGTTACTGTCTGCAGGATAAAAAAAGGGTTCCAGTTGTCAAGTGTCAGTCAGTAGTCAGCCTAGGTTTAAGGGGTCGGCTGTGGGTCCCACTCAGCGGTGCCTTTTTCCACCTGCACGGTCAGATGCTCCTTTCAGGTGATGTGTAACATTAACCTGGATCGCCTCATCAGTGGCATCCTGGGTCGCCGGGTTCTTTCGGATGGCTCCTGTAGAGAATAAAGATCTGTCATTCCATTTGAAAGGCATAAAGTCATACACATCTACTAAAATATATATATAAAAAAATATCCAACTTACTTTGAACAATGGTCTTCAGGAACATGTCTCTAAAACATGCTTTATCACCTACACCAGACCAGGTTATATTGATGTAAAGGTGATTAGAGAAGATACTCTAAAGCATTCGCCACACGGTTGTCTTTAGGTCCCTGAAAAAAAAAAAGTTTAACAAATTACATTTATCTGAAGCTTCTCATAAATTTAAAATGTAACAGGGTGTGGATTCATACTGTAGAATATGCTGTGTACAATCTTAATTTTACTTTTTAGAAAGAAAAAAAAACTTTTTTTTTTTTACATTATTGCGATATAAACGAAATCAGAACACTTACAAATTGTACATGGAGCTCTTTATCCTGCCTCATACTGTTGTCAAGTAACGCCAAATCTTCCTGGGTGTCTAGTGGGAGTAACAGATCCCCTGGCAGGGATAACTCAAAATGATGCAGCAAAGAGTCCATTTTGTTGTCCATGCTGCGCACAACATCGCCCAAACTCTCCAAGACGTCTGCACCTACAGGGGTTCCCAGAATAAAAGAATAAAGTAGTCAGTCCGGGTCCCTCAACAACTAAACTATGACAGTTATATCTAGGTCTACTACATGTACAGATGGGCCCCGTTGGGAATTAAACCGGTCTACTACATGTACAGATGGGCCCCGTTGGGAATTAAACCAACAACCAACGCTTAAGTTGTTTGCAAGTTGTACCTGATTGCCCAGTGTGAGCAAACATCTTCAACATTATCCCAACTTGCTTCACCTGCTCTTGAAGTGAGCCGCTGTCATCTGACGCTACAAAATGAAAGGCATATGGTAATTTTGGACCTACATCACACACAAAAAAAGTTAAATTTAAGAAAGAGTGCATATTCTCACCTGCTGGTGCATTGCTTTCCCTTAGGGTTTGTTTTTCATTCTTTCAAGACATATGCCTAGAATATACCTTCATAGTAGAAAACTCATGCTGTACAAGAGGTGCCGGGGGAGTCCAAGGGCCAATAACTAAGCGATGACTGTCTATTGTTTATTAAGACACCCATGCCAAGGAAGTTTTCAAATGGGAAGCATGATATGTTATCAAGGACACCATACTTTTTGGCACCTTGTCTGAGGTGCACCAAACCAATCCAGGCATGTTGTATGTCACATGTTCTTTTCCATAAAGCTTGCTGCAGTGATCAAAGAGAACCAATATTAACCACTATAGCGTGCTAGCTACATTGTGAACTGAACTAGCAAAATACTAGTTCGGACAAACAAATAATTTACACAACCTATACATTATAATATATTATTATACAAGTTATACTTAGTCCATCTAGATGTAAGCTTTGGCTAACTACTGTAAGTAGGTAATTACATTTCTACATGTAACGTTACTAGCAACGTGTCCTAACAAAGGCAAAACAGCATGTGTTAGCTGCTAACGTTAGCCACTCTAGCAACAGGACTAGCAGCGTACTGCAAGAACAAAGATGACTAAGTTAGCATATTTTAACCCTTTAAGGGGCAAGTATAAATAATTTTGATGGAAAAATGATTCATTGCTATTTTTGTATGTATCTAGACTAAAATGGCAGAGTTCATAAATTTTTTTCAAAATATGACCTATAGTTTCTAAGTTATAGGCCTACTCTGTATCTCCCGAGATGCCCATTTAGGGTTACATTTTGCAATTTATTTATTTTTTTCAATTATAGTTAATATGACAACTTTTAAAACATTTAATGAACAATTAATTAGCAACAATTTTTCATGTTATTCATACAACATTAGAAAAATTGGAAAAAACTGAACTTTTTCTCCCAAGATGCATTGCCTATGTAGGATATACATTTAATATTTCATAACTTTTTAACCCCTTAACTGTCACCGTCCCGGTACCGGGACGCCTAACTTTAGTTCACTGTATAAAATCCTAATCTAATTATGACAAATTATATATTTTTGGAAAGGTCTAAGACTTCTAATTAACTATTCGACCCCTGTTTTGTGTTAAAAATTATGTAGGAAGAGTAATTAATGAATTTATGACAAGTGCACCTAAAAAAATCTGCATCATAACAGGAGGTCTGACCTTTGTCACAAAAAGTTGATGCACCCACTTTTAATCATTGAAACTTCTGTTTTTATGCTAAAAGTTCATAATAAAACATATAATCTAGTATTTTTCAATAAAAAATAAAAAGTATAGTATAACATTATCCTCTAAAAATTATAATATATATGTATATATTATCCTCTAAAATATAATAATATTTTTTATCGCCTTTTTTTATTATATCACATATTTTAGTAGTTATCATAAATTAGGTATCATTTGAAAGCTTATAAACTCAGAATTCATCCTGTGAAAACCATTTTATAATTGAACGTTGCGTTACCATAGAAACGGTACTTATTTTATGAGGCTCCTCCGCTTTTGGGCATCCTTATATTTCATAATTTATGATCAAAACCTTTTCTAATCTTGACAAAACACATATTGTCAGAAAGGTCTGAGTCTCAAGGTTCCAAATTTTGTGACAAAATTGATATTTGGACAGAAATGTATTAATTTGTTAAGGCAGAATGTACACAACTAAATTCAATGGAATTCAATGGCACCCGGTGACTATTTTTGGTACTACGCCTAAACAAAATCTCATGGGAACTTCAATTTTTGTGATATCAACTTCAAATTTGGAACATAACTTGGTTAGATTTATGGCTTTGATTTTATAGTAATTTTAGAGTAAAAATATTTTGTAAAATATATATTTTATATAAAATAAAAAATACATAGTACAGTATATTTGATTTACTGTGAATTAAAACTTCCATAACTTTTTCATACTTTCATTTTTTGAAGTGTTTTCACTTCAGCAATAATCTGCTGAGTGTTTTCTTTAAAACAAGACCAAACTTGGGTATATATTCCAAGGCATTCTTGAATTATAACCATTTAAGTGTGAATAGAGCATTTAACCCCCACTCTCAAAAAAAAAAGGGGTGGGGGGGGGTGGGGGGGACTGACCAGTGACCAGACAAAGCCTGACTTTGCACTTCTGACATGATGGATTTCTGCCCATCCTGGCACATCCAAAACCTTTATCCTATTCAATATCCTTAGAGAACAGGCCTCAAAACATGAGAATATCTGTGAGTGATCAGCCCTGGAAAATACCCTTATATGGGCAATGTATCCCCCGGGATACAAACATTCAATGCCTAATAATCAAAGTTGTGAGAAGATTATTTTGAAAATAACAACAAGAACATGTAAAACTATCCTTAAAAAACTACTTTCTAAAACAAAATCACTCTAAAATAGCATAATCGTGAAAAATATAAAAACACTTAGCTCATGGCGAGTGTCTTTGTCCATATATGCTGCCATTTTGGATTTTGATACAAATATTTGGAATGTTATAGCAAAAAGTCACATGACCTGATTACATGACCCATCACCCCATCAGTGTTTCTCATCAACTGCAACCAAATAATGCCTCTCCCCCCATAGCCCCTCCCCCTACAGCCTGTTAAATGTCTGTATCCCCCAGGATACAGAAACTCTTTAAGGGTTAAAAAGATAAAATAAAACCAATGTAAACATAATATTGCGTTACAAAAAAAGGAAACATATACTTACTTCAACGACGGTAGTCGATGACTTTGCTAGCAAGCAAACTGTGGGCTGTAGTTCTTCCACTTCGGCAATCTTTTTCTTCTCTTGATTATTGTCGGATTGCAACCAACTTTTAGGTGCATACCGCCACCTACTGTACACGAGTTTGTAACTTCATGCTATGTTCTAACTATAGACCGTAAATAAAAGGTTCTTACTGCGGCAAACTGATAGTCATATTGTTAGGGGCTCAGTGGCTTCAGTGTGTAATCGAGCCCCCGTTTACCCAAAAAAAACATGAACACAGCAAAACTGTCAATTCAGTAGGCTACTTCACAGTTCACAAATATAAACATTTAGATTGTGAATGTTAATTCACTATTTTGCTATTTTGTGAATAGCAAAATTACAGCTAGAACACATTTGTTTTAGCTATAGATTTTCTATGCACAAAATAGTGAATTAACATTCACAATCTAAATGGTTCTATTTTTTAATTGCCTTTAAAATAAATAATAGAATAATAATAAAAATATCTTCTAAATTGTTCATACCACGAATGAAATATATTTTGTAAAACCTAATCAGAAAGATATTTATTGACAAATAAGTTTTATTGACAAATTATTTTTGGTTAATTGGTGTCTCAAATATGCATCAATCAAAGAAATGTAAATATTTTTTACCTGCCTAAAATAATTAGGCTACATATATTTTACATAGCCTATTTAATTTAAACGTAATTTCCTAGACCTTATAATGGAATCAAGAGTCAAGAATCTGTTATAGCCTAAACCCATGGAGCAAAACAATAGTAAGCCATGGCTGGTCGATTTTGAGTGTTGAAATCCTTGTATTTCAAAGCGGCTTGCCGCCAGCCGGCCGCGGCCCATGAGACGGAGGCAACCGCCAGTGAAAATGAAGCAGGCCGCCAGCCAGCTATTCGCCGGTGGCATCTCGCAAAAAATGGGAGTGACCGTCAGTGACGTATTCGGCGGCAAACGTTTCATCGCCGCCAGCGGGACGCACCTATAGCCGACAGCGTCGGGCCGGCGGCAAAAAGAAGCCGTGCGGATATTTTTTGCTATCTGGGTAGCTACTCCTGTTATGTCTACAACCACTGCTGAACCTCTCACTGCCCCCTACCTGAGATAGGGTGTGTGAAACAGTTTGTGCACAAGGTCAAAATTGATCCTACAGTTCAGCCAGTGCGCCAGAAACTGAGGCGTTTGCCATTCGCAGTTAGGGATGCTGTTTCAGCCGAACTTGATCGTCTGCTTCTGGCTGGCATTATTGAAGAAATTGATGCTTCTGCTTGGGTTTCTCCCATTGTTGTTACGAAAAAAAAAGAATGGAGGCATACGGATGTGCACTGACCTTCGTGAACCAAACAAGGCCGTGATCACTGACAGCTACCCTTTGCCACACGTCGATGAGCTCTTTTCCAACCTGCGAGGTGCTACTCTCTTCTCCACTATCGACCTGGCCAATGCGTACTACCAGGTGCCTCTCCACTAGGACAGTATAGACATTACGGCCTTCATTACGCATAAGGGCCTATTTCGATATCGCCGGGTTCCATATGGCCTAGCATCTGCCCTATCAGTGTAAAGCTTTTGTTCGTTATATGAAGGAGTACTCAAGGAGGCTCTGGGATTGATTAACTCAAATCACACAGGCAAAGTGTTCACTCTTGTCGTGCTGGATGCATACTGAACTCTGAACTCTATCATATGACTGACATGTGACATGGCCAATAAGAACACAGGATATTATGTCTATGGCATACGATTGGTTCTTGGAGCAGAATGTAAGGAGCAGAATGTATGGAGCAGAATGTAAGAATACTACATCCCCCTTCTTCTGAAATAAACAATATAAGGAAAAGTATTGCATATTACCTTAACTTAAAAGAACATTCAGCTTTCAAATGGTCAAATGCACGAACTAAGCACCAATAGATTATTATACTGAAGAGTTAGCATAATGTGTTCACATATGAATGCTGTTTGAACATAGTGAACAATTATTATTTTTTTTTTTTAAGGGCAGCGATCCACCTACACCCTTGTACAATCACAGATCCAGAATGACTCTGGGCTTAATCTGGCGTCCATATCTGGTTCTGTAAGGAATGGGCAGATCACCAGTGTGGTCAGGTGTGTGTTTACCATTGTGTGGTGCACTGTTAATGTGTGTTTCACACAGCTCAGCACCATCATGCCCTGAGAATATGTCCGAACTGTCCTGGGGTTCCTTAGTGTCCAGGAGGTGGCGTCTGTTTCGTCAATATTCCCGTCCATCAGGAGTACGCACATGGTATGATCTCTCAGTGTCAGCTGTTCTGACAATAACGGCTGGTTTCCAGTATCCTTGCTCCCATGCTCTAACTGGCTGTCCTTCCTTGAGCTGAGATAAGGGTCTAGCTGATCTGTCGTAATAGCTTTTCTGATTCTGTTGTTTGTGCAACCTCCTTGCTCTGACATCCTTCCTGCTGACGACTTTGGGCATGAGCTGCTGGTGGGTATTTGGTAAGGTCGACCGCAATCGGCGACTCATCAACAGCTGGGCTGGGGACTTGAAACCATCAACCGGGCTGTTGCGACACTCCAGGAGACTGAGGTGTGGATCACTTTTTTCAGCTTTAGCCTTTTCTAGCAGCATCTTTGCAGTTTGCACAGATTTCTCTGCTAGCCCATTACTCTGGGGGTAGTACGGGCTTGTGGTGGTATGCTTAAATTCCCACGTTCTTGCAAATGTTGCAAACTCACCCGAGCTGTACTGGGGGCCGTTGTCTGAGATGACAGTCTCCGGAATGCCATGACGGGCAAAAGTGGCTTTTAGTTTGTCTATTACTGCAGTTGAAGTTGTGCTGCCGAGCTTGTCCAGCTCAAAAAATCTGCTGTAGTAGTCTACAGTCACAAGGAAATCCTCATTGTTCCAGGTGAACAAATCGGTAGCCACAACTTGCCATGGCCTATCAGGGACTTTGTGACTGATCATGGGCTCTTTGGTGTTGGAGGGGCGGTGCGTGAGACAGATTGAGCATTTCTTAACTATGTTCTCTATTTCCTTTCCCATCCCAGGCCAAAACATGACGTCACGGGCCCTCTGCTTGGTCTTCTCGATGCCTAAGTGACTGGCGTGTACACGTGACAGCATGTTAGAGCGAAGGCTTGTGGGAATGACAATCTTTTCACCTTTGAAGATTATACCATGCAGGCATGAAAGCTCGTCACGGTGATTCCAGAATTCTGACACACTCACGGGACACTTTCTCTTTTCCTCAGGCCATCCTCTTAGAATCACTCCTTTCAGTGTCTGGAACTGTGGGTCCTTTTCACTTTGACCTCTAATTTCCTCCAATTTTGAGTCACTGACGGGAAGACTGCTGTAAACTGTGTGCACTTGAATATCCATACCTTCAGTTAGGCTTGTGTCCTGGTCAGACAGCGACTTTCTGGATAATGTGTCTGCAACAGGGATATCCTTGCCTGGTTGATGTACGATGGTGAAATTATATTTTTGGAGCTGGAGGATCATCCTCTGTAGCCTTGGGGGAACTGATGCCAGGGGTTTCCGCATTATGGACTCAAGGGGTTTGTGGTCACTCTCAACAATGATTTGACGGCCATAAATGTATTGATGGAAGCGCTTGCAGCCAAATAGTATGGCAAAGAGCTCTTTCTCAATTTGAGCGTAATTGACTTCGCATTCAGAGAGCGACTTTGATGCTGACGCGACAGGTCTTCCATCCTGTAGCAGAACTGCCCCGAGCCCATACTTTGAAGCGTCAACTTGTAACCTTATCTCCTTTAGAGGATCGAAATAGGCCAAGACTGGGCCTGGTGTGCATGTGAGGAGCTCGTTTATCTTCTCGAAGGCTTTGTCATGCTGGGCATCCCAAACAAACTCACTTGACTCCTTTAGGAGCTGTCGCAGCGGTGCGTTGATTTCAGAAAGGCCAGGTGAAAATTTGGAGAGGTAGTTAATCATACCTAGCACTGTCTCGAGTTCTCCTTTGTCGTTAGGTGGCTCCATATCTCTCACGGCAGCAATTTTGGCAGGGTCAGGCTTCACTCCCTCAGCAGTGAGGAGATGACCAAAATAGCTCACCTCTGTAGCACAGATGAGACTCTTTTCTGGATTGAGTCTGACTCCTCTCTCTCTGGAACGCTGCAGCATACCATGGAGATGTTCATCATGTTCAGCTTTCGTATTCCCATAGATGAGAATATCGTCAACAATGGCCATGACCCCATTCAGACCTTCATACGTTTCATCAATTTTTCCGCTGGAACTCGTCTTGGGCTGAAATAAGTCCGAAGGGAAGGCGTCGGAAACGGTAACGCCCAAAAGGTGTGTTGAAGGTGGTCAGCCTTGAAGATTCCTCAGTCAGCTTTATGGCCCAATAACCCGATCTAGCATCCAGGACACTAAAATATCGGGCACCAGCTAACCTGGATGTTATATCCTCGAGAGTAGGTAATGGGTAATGAGGTCGCTTGATGGCCTTGTTAAGGTCCCTTGGGTCCAGACACACCCTCAGCTGACCTGTGCGGGGTTTCTCAGCCACAACCATAGAGTTAACCCATTCAGTAGGCTCGACGACTTTTATGATGACATCCTGTCTTTCCATGCTCTCAAGCTCCTCTTTAAGACGACTGCGTAGTGCGAGAGGGACATGTCTGGGTGGGTGGACTACTGGAGTTGCGTGCGGATCTAAGTGTATGGTACACTCACCAGGAAATAGTCCAATCCCTTTGAAAACATCTGCAAACTCCTTCAATATTGGCACTTCCATCTGTGCTTCTGTTACAGATAGTACTAATTTAATGAGCCCAAAGTCAATGCATCCTTTTAGACCTATGACCGGGGGTGCATTTGTGTCGACTACATAAAAAGTCATTGTCATCTCAATTTCTTTGTGCTTGCATTTCAGTTCACATTTGCCTTTTACCGCCAGGCGTTCACCACCATAGCCAACCAAGGGGCGAGATGTCGGCTGCAGAGTGCACTGAGTGTTGAGCTTGTCATATTCGTACAGGGAAATGACGTTGGCAGATGATCCAGTGTCTAGTTTGAACTTTACTTCGAGTTGTCTTGGACCTATTTTTAAGTACACAAAAGCTTGCTCTGTCTCTGAACTCGATCTGCCCTGTGTCACTGAGTCGATAAACAGCTCTTCATACTCATCAACTTCGTCTGAGTGTTCTGTGCTTATTGCATGGACAGTTTTCTCACAGCTGGAACGACAGACTTTTGCGAAGTGATTAAATTTACCACATATTTTGCACACTTTTCCTTTTGCAGGACAATGAGATCGATCAGTGTGAGGTTTGTTTCCACAGTAGCCGCATCTTTTGTGGTGCACTGGGGTAGTATTTCTAGGTTGCAAACTCTCTCTCTATTTCTTTGTGTGTTTATCGTTACGCTGCTTTGGAACTGCGCCTTTTGATGTATGGCGGGAGATTGCGTGCACTTTGTGTTCACGTGAAGCACTCATGCTGCTTGAAATCGTCTTTAACTGTGCCTGCGCCACTTCATGAGATCTGGCGACATCAATCGCCTTTTCGAGCGTTAACTCGGAGCCCACATTCAAAAGTTTCTCTCTCACTTTCGGTGAATGTATCCCGAACACAATGCGATCGCGGATCATTTCATCACTGTTTGCATAATTACAGTCCTTGACAAGCAAACGCAGGTCTGTCACAAACTGTTCAAATGGCTCTTGGCTTCCTTGCATTTTTTCATGGAATTTATAATGTGCGAATATCACATTCGATTTGGGCTCGACGTATGCCGCGAAGCGGTCGTAATATGACTTTAAAATCTTTGCGTCATCTGCAGACAGTGACCATGTATTAAAAATATCACGGCCCTTCTCACCGACCCACAGGAGAAAGTAACTACATTTCTCAATCTCACCCTTTGCCTTCAGTGGTCCGCTGAACATCAGCTCCGCGTGCTGTTTTGAAACTTGCGCCATGCATCAGGCAGGTTAGTTGCTTCCCAGTTCATCGTGGGCATTGGAACTCCAGCGATGTCCATCCTTGTTCGATCCGTTTACTCTGACACCATGTAAAGCTTTTGTTCGTTATATGAAGGAGTACTCAAGGAGGCTCTGGGTGCACGCTGAATTCGTATATTATGAGGATTGATTAACTCAAATCACACAGGCAAAGTGTTCACTCTTGTCGTGCTGGATGCATACTGAACTCTGAACTCTATCATATGACTGACATGTGACATGGCCAATAAGAACACAGGATATTATGTCTATGGCATACGATTGGTTCATAGCAGAATGTAAGAATACTACAATCAGCATTTCAAAAAATTATGACAATTGGAAGGAGTACCTGGTTTCCAGAACTACCTAGATGATCTAATAGTTTACGGTGCCACTGCTGACGAACACGATCAGACACTCCATACTGTCCTGCAAAAACTGAAAGAGGTTGGACTGGTTCTGAACAATGAAAAGTGCCATTTCAGAAAGACCACACTGCGCTATCTTGGCCATGTCATTACTGCAGATGGTATTTTGCCTGACCAAGAGCATGTTACCGCCTTATATGTTAAATAGCTTACCTGATCTATCTAAGCTGCAAAGTGAACCCAAACAAACAGATGAATTAGAGGAAATGACTAGCAGTTTAAGCACCATTCTTACTAGTACATTAGATATTGTTGCGCCAATTAAATTAAAAAAGGTTCGAGAGAAAATTAAAGCACCATGGTACAACAGTGCTACGCATGCTATCAAGAGAGAAACTCGCAACTTAGAGCGTAAATGGAAACAAACTAATTTAGAGGTCTTTAGAATCGCGTGGAAAGACAGTATGTCACGTTATAAAAAGACACTAAAAACAGCCAGGGCTGAGCATCTCCGCAAACTAATCGAAAATAACCAAAATAATCCAAGGTTTTTATTTAACACCGTGGCTAGACTAACAAATAAACAGACATCACCAGAACAAAATATACCGTTACAGTTTAGTAGTAATGATTTTATGAATTACTTCAATGCGAAAATAGAACGCATCCGAAACAAAATTATAAATGTACAATCCGCTATGGTGTCTTATGATTCAGCTTCAATTATGGCCCCTCAAGAACAACTACACCGCTTTACAACGATAGGACAGGAGGAGCTAAATAAACTTATCATTGCATCTGAACCAACAACATGTTTATTAGATCCAATACCCACTAAACTACTGAAAGAACTATTACCTGCAGTGGAAGAGCCTCTCCTCAATATTATTAACTCGTCTTTATCTTTAGGTCATGTCCCAAAAATATACAAGCTGGCTGTAATAAAACCGCTCATTAAGAAACCGCAATTAGATCCAAATAACTTGGCAAATTACAGACCCATCTCAAATCTTCCATTTATGTCCAAAATACTTGAAAAAGTAGTGTCCGCTCAATTGTGCTCTTTTTTGCAAGAAAATGATATCTATGAAAAATTCCAGTCAGGATTCAGACCGCATCATAGTACAGAAACTGCGCTAGTTAAAATTACAAATGATTTGCTTTTAGCTTCTGACCAAGGCTGTATCTCAATACTAGTCCTACTTGATCTTAGCGCTGCGTTCGACACTATAGATCATATAATACTCTTGGATCGACTACAAAACTTCACTGGTGTCCAGGGACAGGCATTAAGCTGGTTTAGATCGTACTTATCGGACCGTTCTCATTTTGTCTGTTTAAATGGGAAAAAATCAAAGATAACGTCAGTAGACTATGGAGTACCGCAAGGATCGGTTTTAGGCCCTCTGCTATTCTCAATATATATGCTGCCACTTGGTAATATTATAAGAAAACATGGAATTAATTTCCACTGTTACGCTGACGACACTCAATTATATATTTCATCACGACCAGATGAAAACACTAACTCATCTAAAATGACAGAGTGTCTCAAAGATATAAAATGCTGGATGACGCGTAATTTCCTGCTATTAAATTCAGATAAAACGGAGGTATTACTTATTGGTCCAAAAAACTACTCACAAAACCTCTCACAATACAACTTTAATATAGACGGATGTCCTGTTACTTTATCCACTACAGTAAAAGACCTGGGTGTTATACTAGACCGCAACTTGTCTTTCGAAGATCATATTTCATATGTTACAAGAACAGCCTTTTTCCACCTTAGAAACATTGCTAAGCTACGTAACATGCTATCTGTTTCTGATGCAGAAAAATTAGTTCACGCATTCATGACCTCAAGACTAGATTACTGTAATGCTTTATTAGCCGGTTGTCCTGCATCCTCAATAAACAAGCTACAGTTAGTACAAAATGCAGCTGCTAGAGTTCTTACTAGGTCAAGAAAATATGATCATATAACACCGATTTTATCATCTCTACACTGGTTACCTATTAAGTTCCGCATCAACTACAAAATACTACTACTGACCTATAAAGCCCTAAATGGTTTAGCACCTATGTACTTAACGGACCTTCTTTCGCCCTACAATCCACCGCGTTCCTTAAGATCACTAAATTCAAGGCTTCTGGTCATTCCTAGGATATCGAAGTCCAGTAAAGGAGGGAGGGCGTTCTCGCATTTAGCTCCAAAACTCTGGAATGGCCTTCCCGATACGGTCTGAGCCTCTGACTCGCTGACACAGTTTAAAACTAGATTAAAGACGCTTCTCTTTAGTCAAGCATTCACATAATGCTTACCTTCTAGTCCTCTGTTATGCCATACGGAACCGTTTGCCACTGAAACTGCTTAACGCACCAGTGGGGCTCGACAGCCTTTTAGACAAACGGGTCGGCGCATATGGTTGGGTTGCGGAGAGTTCAGGTTACGGAGAGTTTGTGAGTTATAACAGAAATCATTATGAACATCAGCTATGCTAATTATTTCCCATCTGCCTTTCTGCTGTTATCTCGGGACACTTGTCCCGAGAAAAATGGCGTTCGTCAGGTCCAGTTTTGTGTCCAGCCTCTCACGGGGATTTCGGATGCCCCAACGCCTGTGATGAGACGACTCAACGTCTGTGAAGAGACGACTCAACACCTGCGATATGTTATGGCGCCGTTTGATTCATAAACAATATTTATATTTAATATTTATATTTAAACAATATGAATGTAAGCCAGAGGAGAACTGGCCCCCGACTGAGCCTGGGTTCTCCCAAGGTTTTTTCTCCATCCAATCTGATGGAGTTTGGTTCCTTGCCACTGTCGCCTTGCTTTTGGCTTGCTTTGAGCTTGCTCAGTTGGGGTTATTTAGTGTTTAGCAATGTTGTTGATCTGTGTTGTGCTACTTTCATGTTATCACTGTGAAGCTGCTTTGATACAATCTGTATTGTGAAAAGCGCTATATAAATAAATGTGACTTGACTTGACTTGACCGCCGTACTGCAAGCTCCTGCACCAACTGACGCTGCTGCCTTACGATCCTTCTTGGGCCTTGCTTCATGGTACTCAAAGTTTATCCCGAATTTCGCAACAGTGGTGGCTCCCATGCGCGAATGTGTCAAAGATAAAGAGACTTTCACATGGTCTGAATCAGCCCAGACCAGTTTTGATGAAGTCAAGCAGCTCTTAGTGTCCAGCTCTGCCTTAGCCTTGTACGACCCCTCCCTTCGCTCAGTGATCTCTACCGATGCGTGCATTTATGGACTGGGTGCTGTGTTCACACAAATTCAGCCGGATGGTACAGAGAAGCCGGTAGCATTTGCTTCACGTACACTTACAATGGCTGAGCGTAAATACTCAATAGTGGAAAAAAAAAGCTCTTGCATGCATATGGGCTACAGAAAAGTGGCGAACATATTTGTGGGGCCAACGGTTTACTTTGCGCACAGATCACCAGGCACTCACAACCCTACTCACTACCAAAGGGATGAATAGGGCTGGATTGCACATTGCCCGCTGGTCGGCACGTCTGCTTTGTTTTGACTATGATGTCATTTACAAGCCAGGCTCACAGAACTATACAGCAGACTGCCTTTCACGTCTCCCTCTGCATGTGCCAGCGGATCCTTCTACAGATGGGGAACCTGAACTTGTGGCTCTGATTTCTTCCACTCTGAGTTCCCTTCCAGTCCCTGACTTTGAGAGTGCTTGTTCCTTGTGTTTGGAAATGGTAGCTCTTCGTGAACAGATTAGCCGTGGCTGGCCTCCGTCTATACGGGCTGTTGCCCAGAATCTAATGCCCTATTACAAAGTAAGGGATGAGCTCTCAGTTCTGGACCATTACATCTTCCGGGGTTCCAGATTGCTGGTGCCTGTTTCACTGCGTCACACACTGGTCATGCTGGCCCATGAAAGCCACCAGGGGATTGTACGCACTAAACAGCGTCTGCGTGACCTTTACTGGTGGCCTGGTATGGACACTCAGGTTCAGACCTACATATCTGCATGTGCCCCTTGTCAGGCTAATGATAAAACAGCTCACACTCATCCGGCTCCCTTACAATCGTTCCACTCCCTGACGGACCTTGGAAAAAATTAGGCCTTGATATTGTTGGGCCATTTGAGACTGCCATTCCTGCCTGTCGGTATGCTGTGACATTGATCGATTACTTTTCAAAGTGGCCTGAACTTGCCTTTTGTCCATCTGCCACAACGGACAGTGTCTTAGATTTTCTGAACACTGTTTTCAGCCGTCATGGCAATCCTGAAAGTATCGTCACCGATAATGGGACACAGTTCACATCAGCCGTCTTTGCTGAATTTCTCAAGACTCGAGGTATACAACATAACAAGACATCCGTGTACTACCCAGCAGCCAGTGGAGCTATTGAGAGGTTTCACCGTGCTTTAAAGGGCTGCATACAGACAGCCATTCTGCAGTCACAGCTGTGGAAGGACGCTGTGATCAGCTGGCTTCAAGTGTATCGCGCAACGCCCCATGCCACTACCTCAACTGCACCCTACGAACTGCTCTATGGACGTAAAATGCGCACCAGACTGGACATTTTGCCGATTGCTCCTAGGTTGAATTCATCTGTCCGTGACAATGTGGAGAGGAAACAAGCCAAGATGAAACGGTACACAGACATTAAGCGGCATGCATGTATCCCTTCTTTTGCTCAAGGGGAGAGAGTGAGGGTCAGAATTCCTCGCTTAGTTCCAAAAGCACACCCCAGGTTCTCTGGTCTGTTAACAGTGGAAAAGCGTGTGAGTTCAAACACCTTTCTGCTAAGTGATGGGAAGAGATGGAATGCCACACACTTGGCTCGCTCTCATTCTGTGCCTGAGAGTAGAGGTCAAGATGGTACACCAACACACACACAACCTGTTCAGGATACTTCAGAACAGCCACGTCTTAGATCAAAACCTAAGTGGCACAAAGACTATGTAATGTAACTGATTGAGATTGAGAGGGTTACGTTTTTGGGTTGTAACAAACTGTGAAAGAAATAATCTTTAAAGTGTTTTGAGTTGTGAAGGTGCAATCATTTAATTTAAGTGGTAAGGAATTTTGTATAGACTTGACTGCCAGATGTTAATTCAAACTGCACCTTCTTATGTGATTACTGTTGCTACCTTTATTGCAATAATCTTATAATCTGAAAAATGCTTATTTACTCGAGCAGTGTTCTTAAAAGAGAGGGAATATGTTGTGTTCTGTGAATCATTGTGATACTGAGTATTTCAGTATTTCATTGTGATACTGAGTATAGATAAAGGAACGGAGTGATAAAGTGAGAGAGTGAAGAAGTGAAGTGGTTGAAGATAGTGTTCGGTTGACTGATGTTTGTTTCATTAAATACAGACGTTCGGAGTTAGTTTTTTTTCATTCTTTCACATCCTACAACTGTCATGGTGCAATATATCACAGGAAGCAATAGCGAGTGAACAGTTATTTATTAGAACTCAGTCCAATGCAGTAAGCCAGGAACACGGTGACGCAGGGACTTCGATGATCAACCCGATGATGTGAAGACAGACGGTGAGAATCCACAGGACACGATGAACAAACACTCAAAGCACGATCGAAACTTCATGGAAGACGAGACGATCAGGAACCGGGAACCAGGACAAGGACACACCAACACCAAACAACAATCTGACAAAGATGACAGGACAGTGGTGAGTATATATAGCGTGGTGGTGATCGACTGCAGCTGGTGATGATTGATGATGAGCAGCTGGAGTGGATCAGGTAATGCCACACAGACACGCCCCTCACACACGTGCATTCATACAACAACATAAACACGAGACTAGAAGGAAACAGAGGAACTGTCCACCGTGACAGTACCCCTCTCCCTAAGAACGCCTCCTGGCGTTCTCAGACTCCCCTACCTGTCGATTGTAATCATCGATAAGAGAGTGATCCAGAATGTCTCTAGCAGGAACCCAACTTCTCTCCTCCGGACCGTAACCTTCCCAGTCCACCAAGTACTGGAATCCGCGTCCCCTCCGTCTAGAATCCAGAATGCGATTGACCGAATAGGATGGTTCCCCATCTACGAGTCGCGGCGGTGGGGGAACCGGGACTGGCGGATTAATGCGAGCATAAAACACAGGCTTGACTTTGGATACATGGAACACGGGATGAATTCTCTTGTACGCAAGAGGAAGTTGAAGGCGGACTGCCACCGGACTAACGATCTTGGTAACAGCAAATGGGCCAATACATTTGGGAGCAAGTTTATTCGAGACGGATCGGAGAGGAATGTTCTTGGTAGAAAGCCACACTTTGGAACCGACGACGTATACGGGAGGCTTCCACCGGTGGCGATCGGCTTTGGCCTTGGTGCGCGCTCCCACTTGGAGTAGAGTCTCACGGGCTCTAGTCCAAGTGCGATGACACCTCTGGATGAAGGCGTGGGCGGAGGGGACCGCGACTTCGGATTCCAGACTGGGAAAGATTGGTGGCTGGTAACCTACACTACACTCAAACGGAGATAGGCCCGTAGATGACGCTGGTAACGTATGGTGGGCGTACTCCATCATTGACAGTTGCTGACTCCAAGAGGAAGGGTTCTTGGAAACCATACATCGCAACGTTCTTTCCAAATCTTGGTTGGCTCTCTCAGTTTGACCATTGCTCTGAGGGTGAAACCCAGAGGATAGGCTAACAGTCGCCCCCAGTAATCTACAAAATTCTCGCCAAAATTTGGACACAAATTGGGGACCCCTGTCGGAAACCACGTCCATCGGGAGGCCATGTAACCGAAAGACGTGATCTACGATTGTAACCGCTGTCTCCTTAGCTGAAGGTAATTTGGGTAAGGGGATGAAATGTGCTGCCTTCGAGAATCGGTCCACCACAGTTAAAACCACTGTGTTACCCTGAGAGGGTGGGAGGGCGGTAATGAAATCTAGAGTGATATGGGACCAGGGTCTCGAAGGCACCGGCAGCGGCTGAAGTAACCCATCTGGAGGTTGATTGGAAGACTTACCAATAGCACAAACTGAGCAAGCCAAAACAAAATCGTGAATGTCGCGAGCCATACGTGGCCACCAAAACCGTTGCTTGACTGAAAAACCAGTGCAAGTAACTCCTGGATGACAGGCTACGTTGGAACTGTGACCCCACTGGATAACGTCAGACCGTAATCCCTCCGGCACAAACAAACGATTCGGTGGGCAACCGGGCGGAGGCGTTACCCCTTCTAAGGCTCTCTTGACCTTCGCTTCGATCTCCCATGTGAGTGTTGAAACAAATATGGTTTCGGGTAAAATACACTCGGGAGTAGACGGGCGATCGGAAAAATCAAATATGCGAGATAATGCGTCCGGTTTAATGTTCTTGGAACCCGGACGGTAGGAGAGAGTGAAATCAAAACGACCGAAAAAAGTGCCCACCGAGCCTGCCTGGAGTTCAATCTTTTGGCAGTTCTAATGTATTCAAGGTTCTTGTGATCGGTCCAGACGATAAAAGGTACCCCCGACCCTTCTAACCAGTGGCGCCACTCTTCCAACGCCAACTTGACTGCCAACAACTCTCTGTTACCAATGTCATAATTGCGTTCGGCAGGAGATAAACGATGTGAAAAAACGTGCAAGGATGCATCTTGTCGTCCACAGGTGAACGCTGGGATAACACCGCTCCTACTCCCACCTCTGATGCGTCGACCTCCACCACGAACTGACGTGATGAATCAGGGGTTATCAAGATTGGAGCTGAAACAAAGCGGCTTTTCAGTTTAGCGAACACAGCCTCGGCTGAGTCGGACCACCTGAACGCAGTTCGGGGGGAGGTCAAGGCAGTCAGAGGCGCGACTAGCTGGCTGAAATTGCGAATGAAACGCCGGTAAAAATTGGCGAACCCCAGAAACCTCAACAGGGCCTTGAGTGAATCTGGGCTTGGCCAATCCACCACAGCCTTGATCTTCTCAGGGTCCATCCGCATCCCCTCGGATGACACGATGTATCCTAGAAAGGGAACAGACTGTGCATGAAAATCGCATTTCTCCGCCTTGACAAAAAGCCCATTCTCTAGCAGCCTCTGAAGCACTCGTCGAACGTGCTGCACATGCTCCTGGAGAGACGAAGAAAAAATCAATATGTCGTCCAGGTAGACATATATGAACTGATCAACCATGTCTCGCAGCACGTCATTGACCAGTGCCTGGAAAACTGCTGGGGAGTTGGACAATCCGAACGGCATGACCAAATATTCAAAGTGCCCCCTAGGGGTGTTAAAAGCAGTTTTCCATTCATCTCCCTCCCTAATGCGAACCAAATGATAAGCGTTACGTAAGTCCAATTTCGTGAAGATAGATGCTCCCTGCAACCTCTCGAACGCTGAAGACACCAACGGTAAAGGATAAGTATTCTTTACCGTGATGTTATTCAACCCTCGGTAATCAATGCAAGGTCGCAGCGATCCATCCTTCTTCCCCACAAAAAAGAACCCCGCCCCCGCTGGAGAAGAGGAAGGGCGAATGAACTTGGCTGCTAGAGAATCAGAAATATATTTCTCCATAGCCTCTCTTTCAGGAATCGAAAGTGAATATAACTTGCCTTTAGGCGGAGACTTTCCTGGCAGTAAATCTATAGCACAGTCATAGGGACGATGCGGAGGAAGAGAAGCAGCACGAGACTTACTGAACACTTCCTTCAGATCCAGATACTCTGCGGGCAAGTTAGACAGATCCCCTGCTTCCTCCTGTAACACAGAAACAGGTACAGACGAACAAGCAGACACAAGACAAGACTTATGACATTCCTTATTCCACTCCAGAACAGCTTTATGAATCCAGTCCACACGGGGGTTGTGTTTAATGAGCCACGGATGTCCAAGAACAACGGGTGCCAGGGGTGAGTCCAAAATAAGAAAAGAAATAGTCTCAGTGTGGTTGCCAGAGGTGAAGAGTGTGATGTCTTCAGTAGTGTGTGAGATGGTGGGGAGTTCTTGACCATTTAACGCGTGAACAGAAATCCGGTGGGCGAGGGGTCGGAGGGGAATCTGAAAGGTGCGTGCAAAATTAGAATCCATAAAATTACCCTCCGCCCCGGAGTCCAGTAGTGCGAGACAGTTGTGCTGGTTGGTTGACCATCTCAGTCTTACCGAGAGGAGGGTGGATGTAGATGTTGCTGATGAGGTCTTCCTGGCGGAGATCCCACCCGACAGTAGCCTCACGTTTACTATCAGGCTTGGGCCTTTTACCGGGCAGTTGTAAGCATAGTGGCCAGTCCCTCCACAATAAAGGCAAAGGCCCTGGGACCTCCGCCTCTCCCTCTCCTCTCGGGAAAGCCGAGCTCGACCCACCTGCATAGGCTCGTGATCGTCGACGGGGCTGACCACGCCCCTGCCGCTGGATCGCAAGACATCAACCTCTCCGGGGATGCGGGTGGTGGCCGTTCTGCGTTCGACTCTAGACAGTCGAGCAACCACCCGCAGGGCCAGGTCGATCAATCCGTTGAGACTGGTGGGAAGATCCAGGGCATAGATCTCTTTCTGGACGTGGTCAGCCAGCCCATGCAGGAACATGTCCCACTGCGCCTCCTCGTTCCAGCCACACTCCACCGCCAAGGTCCTGAACTCGATCGAGAACTCCGATACTGAACATCTTCCTTGGCGAAGTTCCGCCAACGTTCTGGCCGCCTCTCTTCCTGATACTGACCTGTCGAACACTTTCTTCATCTCGTCCGACAGGTCCTGGAACGAGGAACAGCATGGGTTCTGGTTCTCCCACACCGCCGTTCCCCAGAGTGCCGCTCTCCCAGTCAACAATGTCAACACAAACGCAACTTTGGTTTGTTCATTGTAAAAAGTGCGTGGCTGCAAGGCAAAATGCATAGAACACCGGGTTAGGAATGCTCTGCAATATGAAGGCTCACCCGAATAGGCTTCTGGTACCGGCAATCGGGGTTCCGACTGGGAGGGGCTTCCCGATGGTGCGAGAGGAACTGCTGGGTGAGCTCGGACACCTGCGTCACCAAGGCTTGAACTGCGCGACCCGTGTCGCCGATCTTCTTCTCCTGAGAATTCATTCTCTGAATGCTGTGATGTACGAACTCCCCGATGGACGTAGCTGATGCACTCGCTGCTCCCATTTGACGGTCAGATCATTCTGTCATGGTGCAATATATCACAGGAAGCAATAGCGAGTGAACAGTTATTTATTAGAACTCAGTCCAATGCAGTAAGCCAGGAACACGGTGACGCAGGGACTTCGATGATCAACCCGATGATGTGAAGACAGACGGTGAGAATCCACAGGACACGATGAACAAACACTCAAAGCACGATCGAAACTTCACGGAAGACGAGACGATCAGGAACCGGGAACCAGGACAAGGACACACCAACACCAAACAACGATCTGACAAAGATGACAGGACAGTGGTGAGTATATATAGCGTGGTGGTGATCGACTGCAGCTGGTGATGATTGATGATGAGCAGCTGGAGTGGATCAGGTAATGCCACAAAGACACGCCCCTCACACACCCCTCATGCATTCATACAACAACATAAACACGAGACTAGAAGGAAACAGAGGAACTGTCCACCGTGACAACAACACCACAGATCAAAACTACCAAGAGAAGGGTGGAGCGGCACGCTCTGACATTTATCACTTTGGACAAAGCCAACCTTTTCCTGTCGGCTTGGCCAATCGGAGAGTGGGGGAGTCGCACGCGGGAGCTTTAGTTTTATTGCCCTTTGTCTAAGAGAGTGCGCACCCTATGAGAGGGTGTGTGTTCAAGGGGTGCCGCCACCAGGCTGGAACGCCTTGATACAGCAGCTACATCACGGGCATATCGGCATCACTCCAATGAAGGCATTAGCACGAAGCTACTTCTGGTGGCCAAAGTTAGATGCAGACATTGAAGCAGTTGTTAAAAGATGTGTAGCATGCCAAGAACATCGTAACTCCAGCTCCATCACCTCTTCATCCCTGGGAGTGGCTGAGCAGACCCTGGCAAAGGTTACATATTGATTATGCAGGACCTTTTATGGGACACATGTTTTTGGTTCTGATGGACGCGCATTCCAAATGGATGGATGTATACCCTGTAATGACCTCAACTTCAGCCTGCACGATTGAATGTCTAAGCAAGAGCTTTAGCAATCAAGGAATACCAGAGACAATGGTGTCTGATAATGGCTCATGTTTTGTGAGTACAGAATTCCGAGAGTTTATGCAAAAGAATGGATCGAACACATCACCTCTGCTCCTTATCATGCTTCCTCTAATGGTTGTGCTGAACGCGCCATTCAAACATTCAAGGCGATGATGAAGAATGCAGGTGAGGGAAGCATTGCCACTAAAGTATCAAGGGTGTTGTTTAGTTACAGCATTACACCACAGTTAACTACAGGGCTGTTGCCTGCTGAAATGTTACAAGGCAGGAAGTTGAGATCGACAGTAGACTTAATTCATCCGGACTGCCGAAGGAGGGTGGAACGGCAACAGAACTTTCAAAAGAAACATCATGATAAGCAAGGTTCAGTGAGAAGTTTCCAGGAGGGAGATGCAGTGATCACAGGGAATTTCAGTCATGGACCTAAGTGGAGTCCCGAGTTTATTTTCAAGAGAACGGGTCCTGTCTCTTACAAGGTCATGTTAGGAGGTGTCAGCATGGTGCGCAGACACGTTGACCAGATATTGGCCAGTTCTGAGGATAGGGACTGGATGGAACCAAAGATTATGGAACCCTTGGGGTTGTCTGAATCTTCAGCGGCCGATGTTGCAGCATCAGAGACATCTATTCCCGAGGAAACCTGCGGTGTTTGTTTAGAGCACTCATCATCAGTCTTTGCTTGTCTTGGTTCTTGCAGAAGAATAATCCAGGAATCTGTATTAATAGTGTTCTACTGTTCTCTCTTCTAGTTGTCCAGCTGCTCCCCCAGTTAGCAACATTGAGCTCTGTTCTCTGTGTGCACTGTAGAGTTTTTCCTCATAGCCTAAAAAAGAAGATCATGCAAAAGTGTAAACATAAAGAATACACATACATTAAGATCACAAGCAATATTGACATTGAAAAATGTAAAGACTAATTTATTGAAAGTATAAATATGATAAATTATGAGTATCTTTTTTGTTTCTGTAATTTAAAACATATACTTAATCCATATATCCAACCCGATCTCACGACCAAGTCGTACGAATTCGACGAATGATTAAAAAGTGGCTAATTCGTAACCAATCATACGACCTCACTCGTACGAATTAATACGATTTTGCTAAATCGTACATATTTTACGAATTGGCCAATTCGTATGAATTCGTACGAATGACCTACCCCTTACCCTGCCCCTAAACCTAACCATCACGTGGGTTTAGACAAATCGTACGAATTAGTACGAGTGAGGTCGTACGAATTAGTACGAATTAGCCACTTTTTAATCATGCGTCGAATTCGTACGAATTGGTCGTGAGATAGTGTTGATATATCCAATATCTTAATCCAATAAAGTTTTAAAAATTGATATTTTTCTTACACAAATGCTTCGCTTTAAAAGGCCTTTATAACCCCGCCAGAGTAGTGTGGTGGATTACTTTTATCATGGATGGATGCCCCTTGATAAACGGCCATTCACTGCCATTCTAAAAGTCAGAAGAGCCAGGACATTTTTTTAAATCTAACTCAGATTGTATTCATCTGAAAGAAGAATGTCATATACACCTAGGATGACTTGAGGGTGTGTAAATCATGGGCTAATTCTCATTTTTGGATGTCTTTTGGATGAGATCCTTTATGGTCTGTGCTTTTAGCACTAAAGCTCTAGGAGTTAAGAGTTGAACATTTATGTCTCAGATATAATAATAATAATAGTGTAAATAGGTTAACAATATGTTGGCTTTCTTAAACCAACAAAATTATTTCCTAACATTTGAACAAGATTACTATAATCTGTAGCCTACTATAATGTAAAGGTTATTCTATGAAGATTTACAACAAAAGTTACAAAACCACTTACAAGGCTCTTTAGCTCCCATGTCCATTCACCTCTGCAGGTTTATGTTTGCTTCAATAGTTGCCAGATTGTGACCTTTACATGGAGCTTCAGCACCAGAGTAATTACCTGAAATATTTGGTGTAAAAACATGGCCTGTCAACATAAAACGATTTTACAAGCACAAATATTGCAAGAAACACAAATGACAGAAAATAGTTTTAGACTAAACGCTCCTTCCAATTCTTACATTAACGTTACCTTTATATGAATTACTGATATATTATTAACTTTTACTTTCAAAAGACATTAAGATCACTTTTAAGTAGCAAAAATACAGTATTCATATGCATAAAACACAATACCGGTATTATAGTAGGCTACCTTGGTTGTAAATGGAGACTTTATTGTGTCATCGGTAACTTAATCATCTTGAAACAGGCAGTTTGGAGTCTGCATTAAAACAAATCTAACTAGCTAGCTGTTATTCAAAAGTAGCTGCTAGCATACACTCAAAGATTTATTGCGACTGTCATACAATTCTAAGAAAGTATAGAAAGTTAGGTCTAATACTGAAAGACATCAAGGATAAGAGAAAGCTATGTAAACACACAAAAACTTACAGTTGTGAAAGAGTTCCGTTAACCAGGAGTTCTGTTGTTTTGGGCCAATGTGTCACCAATTTAGACAACGGACATTTTGCGCCGACATTTTTGCCTTCAACAGACGTTGCTTTATTTGCGCTGTTTGTCGATTTCAAATGTTCTTACGTCATGGGAACATCACGCTGTGATTGTTGGTTTTAAACGTTGATCTACAGCGGCCTCCAATCAGCTTCTCATCTCTTGTAAACGCATTTGTCGCTTTTTTTACAGTCTATGATTTGTCGCAACAGTACAGTACAGTTCAGAGTAATATATATCCTCAAAACACTTCACGTATGCTGTTTTGACAATGTTCCTCGAAAATTATGCCAATATTCTATAGGTTGAAATAATTCTAAAATATCCTTACAATTTTATGAGCTTTTGTTAACACATCTATTATGATATTTTGTCATCTCAGGTCAATAATGTCCACAAAACATTTGATGAATGTTGCTTTGATAATGTTCCTCCTTTGTTATTGTGCCAATGATTTATAAAAGATAACAACATTTCGACAAAAAATCCTCAAAATGTATCAACGTTAGCGAACGTTGATTTGATAATGTTCCTCCTCTGTTTTTATGGGACATTGTACCAATGTTTTATAGAGAACATTGTAATATCTGTTATCTCAACAACATTCCCAAAACATCCTCAACATGTTACAGTGACAATATTCTAGTTTTGTTAACACGTCACATTACAAGAATGTTTTATAAAAACATTCCATCATCTCAGGCCTCAATGATATCCTCAAAACATTTTTCGAACGTTGATTTGATAATGTTCCTCCTTTGTTATTATGGAACATTGTTTCAGTGTTTTATTGAGAACATTGTAATATCTGTTATCTCAACAACATTCCGAAAAACATCCTCAACATGTTACAGTGAAAATGCTCTAGTTTTGTTAACACGTCACATTACAAGAACATTTTATAAAAAAAAAAAACATTCCATCATCTCAGGATTAAATAATATCCTCAAAACATTTTGCGAACGTTAACTTGATAATGTTCCTCCACTGTTATTATGGTAAATTGTTTCAATGTTTTATAAAAGATCATTCTACAAACCTTTACCTCATCAACATCCTCAAAATGTTAAATTTAAAACGTTCTAGTTTTGTTAAACACGTCACCTTACAAGAACATTAATAAAAAAAACATTCCATCAACTCAGACGTCAATGATATCCTCATAACATTTTGCGAACGTTGATTTGATAATGTCCCTCCTCTGTTTTTATGGGACATTGTACCAATGTTTTATTGAGAACATTGTAATATCTGTTATCTCAACAACATTCCCAAAACATCCTCAACATGTTACAGTGACAATGTTCTAGTTTTGTTAACTCGTCACATTACAAGAACATTTTATAGAAAACATTCTGTCATCTCAGGACTAAATATCCTCAAAACATTTTGCAAACGCTGATTTGATAATGTTCCTCCACTGTTATTATGGAACATTGTTTCAATGTTTTATAAAAGATCATTCTACAAATTTTTACCTCATCAACATCCTCAAAATGTTACATTTAAAACGTTCTAGTTTTGTTAACACGTCACATTACAATAATGTTTTATAAAAAACATTCCGTCATCTCAGACCTCAATGATATCCTCATAACATTTTGCGAACGTTGATTTGATAATGTTCCTCCTTCGTTTTTATGGGACATTGTACCAATGTTTTATAGAGAACATTGTAATATCTGTTATCTCAAAAACATTCCCAAAACATCCTCAACATGCTACAGTGACAATGTTCTAATTTTGTTAACAAGTAACATTACAAGAACGTTTTATAAAAACATTCCATAATCTCAGGCCTCAATGATATCCTCATAACATTTTGCGAACGTAGATTTGATAATGTTCCTCCTGTGTTATTATGAGACATTGTGCTAATGTTTTATTGAGAACATTGTAATATCTGTTATCTCAACAACATTCCCAAAACATCCTCAAAATGTTACAGTGAAAATGTTATATCTTAGTTTACATTTAACCTTATTGGAACATTATTTGAAATGAGAAAACATCCTTAAAAAATTCTTTAAACATTACATTCAAATGGTTTATTTAAAATATTAACCAAACCTATAGGGAATGTTAGCCAAAGTTCTGAGAATGTTCCCTGCTAGCTGGGTTAGGATGATCATGTTTAAACAATTTTTTTTCCTCGCTTCTCATTCTAACTCTTATTTCTCGATTAATGGGGAACATAGCAGAGAATGTGAAGTAGCCTAGGTCAAGGGCGACACTACCCAGCTGGCATATGACCGACCTTCAACGTTATTTGAAATGAGAAAACATCCTTAAAACATTCTTTAAACATTACATTCAAATGTTTTTTTGTGATGAACTCAAATGAACTCTGTAAGCATTCTTCAAAGCTAAATGAAAATCGAAAATTGGTTTGCTTTCATAACGTTGAAACAACGCGTTGATTTCAAGTTGATTTTCCGTTAGTTTTGAAAGAATGACGCGTCTGACGTTGGTTCAACGTTAATTCGATGAGCAAAACAATGTCAGATCAACGTTGTTTCGATGTCATATTTCCACGTTGATTCAATGTCAGTTTGCTATCTGGGATGATATTCCGATAATACAACCTTTCAATAGATATGTTAAAATATAATTGTTATCATTATAGACCTCTCCAATAATTTCAACCTGAAGAGCAGAAACTTTTTGCTTTATGTGATTTTGTGTGGATTTACAAGTGTGCTTACCCAACCATGCTTTATTGTTTTTTTTAAATCATACACTGTCATGAAAACACCATTTGACAAATTAATTAAATAAATACAGACTGCAAATAAAACTAAATACACTATACACATTTTACTACGTCACCACGCTGAAACTACTGTTCCCTTTCGTAGTCACTTCGAGTTACGTCAGAAGTGACGGAGATTGGGGGTTTCGCATAGAAAGCCAATCCTCTTCGAGTATTTAAAAACGAGCCAATGGCATGCAATGCCTTGGGGCTGCGGAAATTTGCATAGCGTACTCCGCCCTACTCCGTGAGTATAAAAGGAGGAAGTGAACGCAACCGCAGTATGTTTTCGCTTCGGAGCCAAGAGAACCTCTTCACTCCTGAAAGCCATTCTCACTGTTCAAGACTCTTCGAGACGAGCGTCCTCTTCAGTGTTGGTGTGACGGCGGTACCCAGCGAGATTCTGCATCGCCTGCGATCTGAGCAGTGGTCTGCCAGACTTTGCGCTTCTCCCTGGTCACTTCAGCGCTGAAAGAGTGAATTTCCTCCTCTCATTGAAAGAGCTGCACGCGCACGTCTTTTTAAAGACGGTTCGCCCGTGTTCTTCTGGGTGTGGTTGATTTCTGTCGTCATCTGATGGTCACGATCGCTGCTTTGTATGCCTGGGCATTCAGCATGCAGCAGCAGCGTTCGTGGATGACTCATGTTCCTTCTGTGGGAACATGACCATCTCTACACTGAGGTCGAGACTCAATGATCTCACTTGAGTGAGAGTCCCGGTCCCCCCCGCTCGATCGGTTTCCTCCATAGGGGGCCCGTCGACCCGGGGACCTGGTGATTTTACGGTGATGGTGTGGGACAAAGCCCCGACGATTCCTCGGGCCACACCTCCCGCCTCAGTGCGAGAGCCAGCGAGCGTTAGTTCGATTCAGTCGGTTGCTTCTTCGGTGGCACCGGCTGCTTCGGGCAGCGCTCCAGATGATGATGCGATGTCGATCACAGCATCACTAGGCGGGCTTGACTCCTCGGGAAGTGAGGATGCGGCCGCGTTGCCTCCCTCGGGAGCGTCAGCGCCGCCGTGTCTGATCCCGCGATGATGGCCGTGCTATCTCGGGCCTCCGTGAGCATCGGGTGGGGGTGGAACTCCGCCCTATCCCGATCTCTCGCGGCTGAATAATTGGTTTTTGGGTAACGCTGTCGCCTTACGGCCACGGCCAACCCCAATTTCCTTTTTTCCCCGAGTTGCATGCGGAACTGACACGCACTAAAAAAAAAAAAAAAAGAAATAAATAATAAAAAATAAAAAAAAGAAGCGTGCTTTAGTGCCCCGTCCTTCCTCCCCTCGGCGATGCGGCTGTCTGTGGGTACGCTGGGGCTCCCCCGGTCAACCGGCGGTTGCTCTCAGATGCCCCTCCAAAGCCTATGGGTTCTCGTCGTCTATGGCGGCGTGATTCTGTAGAGCGGCGGGACAGGCAGCCTCCGCCCTGCATATGATGAGCACCTACAAAGCTAGCTGCTCAGGAATGTGCACGAGGAGGTGACGGACCAAGCGAGCTGCGAGCCTGCCGCCTACCTTGTCCTTAAACGGGTCACGGAGGCGGTCGCTCGCTCCCTTGGTCAGGTGATGCCCACCGCTGTGGTCCAGGAGCATCATAATGTTTGGCGGTGCGGTCCAGGACTTTGCCCAGCACTTCTCGACCGCCTAGGAGCAGACGAAGGCGGTTTCTCTGCCCCGGCGGCCAGCTGCTGCCTCCAACCAGCCGTCGGCTCAGACGCCTCCGCCAGCTCGCCGCCGAGGACGCCCCCCTGCGGCTCCCTTCCCTCCCACGCGGCCCCAGCAGCAGCCTTCAGCCGGTTCGCGTCGCGGAGGAGGCCACAGGTAAGCGTAACCCCCCCCCCTCAGGCCGTGTGCCCCGCTAAATGCCAGGCGAAGCGGTGTTCCTGAGGCGGGCCGCTGAGTGATAGTGTCATGGTTTTTCTCAGGAGGCGGTAGCAGGGCCCCTCCTTCCCCGGTGGAGGGCCGGTGGAGAATCTTTTGTTCTAGCTAGCTCCCTGAGCTGGTTGAGGAAAAGCTGACACTGTCATTGAGCACACAGACTGGAATGAGCGCGCACGACGTCCAGTGCGTCGCCCCGTTCATTCCTCTCTGTCTCTGAGGGCGCGGAAGGGTGCGTGTGTCGTCCCCGGGCTACGCCAATCCCTTCCCCCTCTATCGCCAGACCCCCGGCAGAACAGACCCCCGTGGAACGCTCCGCTTTCCCTGGTCCCTTCTGTCGGGGAGCGGGCTTCGACGCATCCGAGCGGGGGAACTCCTGCAAGCGTGCCAGTCGACCCGCCCCGCTGCCCCTCCGGGGGGACGTCTGTGGTTCGCATGACCCCGTTAGCTCACTTCCTGGAAGCCTGGCTAGCGCTTCCCGGGGTATCCCGCTGGGTCATCAGAACGATCAGATTCGGCTACGCGATTCAGTTCGCACGGTCTCCTCCCCGCTTCAGGGGAGTTCGCTCCACGATGGTCGGTGGCAATGCCCCAGTCTTGAGAGCGGAGATTGCGACCCTGCTGGCGAAGGGTGCAATCGAGACGGTCCCTCCAGCCGAGGTGAGGTCCGGGTTTTACAGCCCCTACTTCATTGTCCCCAGAAAGACCGGTGGGTTACGACCGATCCTGGACCTGCGCATTTTGAACCGTTCTCTCCCATCGACTACCGTTCAAAATGCTCACGGCCAAACGCATTTTCGAATGTGTTCGGTGTCAGGATTGGTTTGCAGCGATCGACCTGAAGGACGCGTACTTCCATGTCTCCATTTTTCCTCGACACAGACCGTTTCTTCGGTTTGCCTTCGAGGGCCAGGCATACCAGTACGCCGTTCTCCCATTCGGGTTAGCTCTGTCCCCTCGCGTCTTCACGAAGATCGTCGAGGCAGCCCTTGTTCCCCTTCGCGAACACGGGGTTCGCATCCTGAATTATCTCGACGACTGGCTGATACTAGCACACTCTCGAGCTCAGGTTTGCGAACACAGAGACCTGGTGCTCCGGCACCTAGCCCGTCTGGGCCTTCGGGTCAACCGGGAAAAGGGCAAACTTTGCCCCGTGCAGAGGATCTCTTTTCTCTGCATGGAGATAGACTCGGTCGCCATGTCCGCGCAGCTCACTGAAACTATTTCAGAGGCTCCTGCGGCATATGGCATCCGCGGCCGCGGCAACGCCGCTCGGTTTGCTTCATATGAGACCGCTTCAGCTGTGGCTTCGCGATCGAGTCCCGAGGTGGGCATGGCATCGCGGCTCGCTTCGAGTTCCAGTGACTCCGGCGTGCCGCCGAACCTTCTTCCCGTGGTCGAACCTCAGCTTCTTACGGACAGGGGTCCCTATTCAGCGAGTTTCCAGGCATCTCGTCGTCTCCACGGATGCGTCTACCACGGGTTGGGGTGCCATGTGCAATGGGCATGCAGCCGCCGGTTCCTGGACAGGAGCCCAGCGCCTCATGCACATCAATTGCCTCGAGCTACTGGCAGTACGGCTCGCCCTGCACCGCTTCAGAGCGTTGCTCTCGGGCCAGCACGTGCTTGTCCGGTCAGACAACACTACGGCAGTAGCGTACATCAACCACCAGGGGGGTCTACGCTCGCGCCGGTTGTCGCAGCTCGCCCGCCACCTCTTGATATGGAGTCAGAAGCACCTGAGGTCCCTTCGTGCAGTATACATTCCTGGAGACCGGAACCTGGCAGCCGACGAGCTGTCACGGGTCCGTTTCATCTCCGGCGAATGGCGACTCCATCCCCAGTCGGTCCAGCTGATTTGGGACCAGTTCGGGGAGGCACAGATAGATCTGTTCGCCTCTCGGGACTCGTCCCACTGCGCCCGGTTTTATTCCCTGACCTGGGGTACGCTCGGCTCAGATGCGCTGGCGCACAGCTGGCCACGGGGCCCACGCAAGTATACGTTCCCCCAGTGAGCCTCCTTGCACGGGTGTTGTGCAAGATCAAGGAGGACGAGGAGCAGGTCTTGCTGATAGCCCCCTACTGGCCCACCAAGACGTGGTTCTCCGAACTCATGCTCCTCGCGACAGCACCTCCTTGGCCTATTCCTCTGAGACAGGACCTACTCTCTCAGAGACAGGGCACTCTGTGGCACCCTCGTCCCGATCTTTGGAGGCTGCACGTGTGGCTCCTGGACGGGACGAGGCAGGTTTGAGTTCGCTGCCACCTGCGGTGGCGGCAACCATCACTTCCGCAAGAGCGTCGTCCACGAGACACCTTTATGCGTTGAAGTGGAACCTCTTCGTCAATTGGTGTTCTTCTCGCTGAGAAGACCCCCGGAGATGTTCGATCGGAGTCGTGCTTCCTTCCTGCAAGAGGGGTTGGAGCGTAGGCTGTCGCCCTCCACCCTTTGGATTTATGTCGCGGGCATTGCCGCGTCTCATGATGCAATGAAAGGTAAGTCTATGGGAAGCATGACCTGGTCATCAGGTTCCTGAGGGGAGCGAGGGAGCTAAATCCGCCTCCCTCCCCTCCTGCCCTCTGGGGACCTCTCAGTAGACCTGGGTGCTCTGCAGAGGCCTCCCCTGGAGCCTTTGCAGTCGGTAGAGTTTATGCCCTGTCCTATGTAGACAGCTCTCCTGATTGCATTGGTCTCCATCAGGAGAGTAAGGGACCTGCACGCACTATCTGTTGACGAAGTGTGCCTGGAGTTCGGGCCGGCTTACTCTCACGTATTCCTGAGACCCCAGCCTGGATATATGCCCAAGGTTCCTACCACTCCCCTCCGGGACCTGGTGGTGAACCTGCAAGCGCTGCCCCTGGAGGAGGCAGACCCAGCCTTGGCACTGCTCTGTCCGGTACGTGCTCTCCGCACCTATGTCGACAGAACGCAGTGTTTCAGGACCTCAGACCAGCTCTTTGTCTGTCATGGGGGGAGCCAGAAGGGAAGGGCTCTCTCAAAGCAACGGCTGTCCCACTGGATAGTGGACGCCATCGCTTTGTCTTACTAGCAGCTAGGCCGGCCGTGCCCCCTTGGTGTGACGGTCCATTCCACTCGGAGTGTGGCCTCCTCTTGGGCTCTAGCGCATGGCGCCTCGCTAACAGACATCTGCAGAGCTGCAGGCTGGGCGACACCCAACACCTTCGCCAGATTCTATAATCTGCGAATTGAGCCGGTATCCTCTCACGTACTCGTTCCTATGTGGCCATATGTGTATTCGTAAGTCCTCCCTTCGGTAGGCAGCTGGTAGCATGTCCCTCCCGGGATATGTTTCCCAGTGTACCTTGGTAATCCTGTGTCAAAGTGGGATCCCCAAAAAAAAAAAAAAAAAAAAAGGTAAGACAGGGGTCCAGACTTTCGCAGGGCACTGGAAGACAGCTTGAAGATGGCGTGATGGCACAGACCCCCAATCTCCGTCACTTCTGACGTAACTCGAAGTGACTACGAAAGGGAACGTCTCGGTTACGTATGTAACCCTCGTTCCCTGAGTAGGGAACGGAGACGTTACGTCTCCCTGCCACTTCTTCTGTATCGCTGGGTAGACGCCGAGTTCAGTCTTGGCTCCTCAGCGAAGACATACTGCGGTTGCGTTCACTTCCTCCTTTTATACTCACGGAGTAGGGCGGAGTACGCTATGCAAATTTCCGCAGCCCCAAGGCATTGCATGCCATTGGCTCGTTTTTAAATACTCGAAGAGGATTGGCTTTCTATGCGAAACCCCCAATCTCCGTCACTTCTGACGTAACGTCTCCGTTCCCTACTCAGGGAACGATGGTTACATACGTAACCGAGACGTTATTGGTTGTTTCACCGGTTTACTTTGATCATGATTGGTTAATCTTTCTGTCTTCCAGGAAACTAGCCAATGACAAAATGCGCGCCTATTTTAGGTTTGAAAATACGTCCGTTACTGTTTGAGTCGGTGACGGTGTATGAGATGAACAGCTGCTCTGCTAATTATTACTACCCCGTCGGACACGGATTATTTAATAAATTCTTGTTAAATTCTTATTTTGAGCGAATTTGAGTTGTGATATGTCAATGAAGGACAAAAGCTGGAATGTGAACAGAGGAAGGGGTCGTAACGTTACGTGGTCTATAAAAATACTGGCGAAATCACTTCAGGTCCCAGATAGCAAACTGACATTGAATCAACGTGGAAATATGACATTGAAACAACGTTGATCTGACATTGTTTTGCTCATCGAATTAACGTTGAACCAACGTCAGCCGCGTCATTCTTTCAAAACTAACGGAAAATCAACTTGAAATCAACGCGTTGTTTCAACGTTATGAAAGCAAACCAATTTTCGACTTTCATTTAGCTTTGAAGAATGCCGCGTCTGACGTTGGTTCAACGTTAATTCGATGAGCAAAATCAACGTTGTTTCAATGTCATGAGAGACGTCGTTTCCACGTTGATTCAATGTCAGTTTGCTGTCTGGGGTAAGACGACATTTTTCATTCTTTAAAAACGTTTTTGTGAACGTTAAACGTTATGTTCCTGTAATGTGTACGAGTGAAACTGTGGTAACGTACATACATTATGTTAACAAATATCAATAAATGTTTAAAAGTTATTAACGTTACATTGAAATCTGTTGAATAGAGTGTAAATTTACTTTGTGGGTAACGTTAGATTAATGCTATAGGCTGATAATCACCCGTTAATGAAGATCATTATCTTCATTTTTTTACTGTCTGTTGACATGATTTTTACAAACTGGTAACGGACATAGTAATGCAGCCTGCAAATGAGATTTTTTGTATTGCATTAGTGAAGCGCGCTAGAGATATTATTAAGTTTATTCATGTAACGTTAACTTATCTTACCATCTGACACTGCTGTGTGTTGTTGGTGGTGGTTTGTGTTAGCTCAAATGCATGAGTAATTAGTCGCGGAATAAAGTGATAAAATCGTAATTTATTCGTTAGAAGTACATAACCTCTTAGAACACTGATAACTGCCAATGATTATATTTGTTTATATTTTTTAGGTCAAGCATTGGAATACGATTTTTTCGGGGAGAGAACACCCAAATAGAGACAAATACACCAACTACAGTAGTTGTTTTTGTTTTGTTTCTTGTCAATTTTACACACTCTTTTGAAAACCTACACTGGGATTAATAAAGTATGATTCTCATCATCAAAGAAAGACATTTACTGATAGAAAGTCTGAGTAAGTTTTTGTACTTTTGTCTTTCTTCCTATGAAGTGCCGCAGTGAAAGGTCATGTCACCTACCTTCATCAGTCCTGGAAAACAGTAAGGGAAAGACCCTCAGACATGTCATAACAGGATAAAGGCTGCAGGTAACATTATATTATGGCTTAATTTTGATGTACCAGTTGGCTTTTTTGTGTGCTTCCCTTTCTATGATACACATTTTTCTGATGGGATTGCCATGCTTTAAATGTGCGTTTACATTTTAATCATGTAATAACTAACAGTCTCAAAGATGACAGTACTCTGTTCATGTTGTGTGAATGTGTTATAATGACAAACGTTTGTAGTATTAAATACATGATTATAGTATTAAATACATGATTGTTTATACAAATACATTAATACAAGATTGTTTATGGAGTGGTAAAAAAAAAATCCTGCTTTTTTAGGGCTTTTCATTGAATCATTTCTTGTTTCCCCTTCCAGACTCACCAAGGATCCAGATGATTACTGGCAATTTGGTGGAGGATTTTTCTTTAGCTGCTATCACTTCAGGTATGCATTCATCAACCTTTTATGATATGATTTTACTCAATTTAATAAAAATGTACACTACCGTTCAAAAGTTTGGGGTCAATATGATTTTTTTTATATATATATAAAATAGAAATACTTTTCTTCAGAAAGGACACATTAAATTGATCAAAAGTGACAGTAAAGACATTTATAGTAATGCAAAATATCTATTTTTTTTTATTAATTGCTTTTCTCTTGAACTTTCAACGAATCCTGAAAAATGAATCACGGTTTAAAGGGATAGTTCACTTTGAAATTAATTTTTTATATGTTTTATCTTACCTCAAGGGCAACCAAGATGGTGTCTTTGTTTCAACAGTATTTTCAATTTTGACATTTTTAGGTCAAACCGTTCTTGTCTGTCAGTCATGTAATGGAAATTTATGGGGCCCACCTCAAAGAGCATGCACAGAGAAGTCCAAATTAAACATGATTTAATGACTCGTAAATGTAAGTACACATTGATAGCCTAAGACACGAAACGAGCGGTTTGTGTGAGAAAACGAACTGTATTTATATCGTTTTTACCTCTTGTAACCACAGCCACGTCCGACTGATCTTATGGGACGGGCGCTTCAGTCTGCGCATGCGCCGGGAGTGATCTCTTGCGCGTCTACGACACTCATTGTTTACACAGAGATTCTGAAGTTTTATTGCGATTTCCTATATATGAAGAGTTCAGATGCAAAAGCCTCTAAATGCCATTTGAAATTTTCTTATTTAATGATGATTTTTATCAAACTTGTATATTTAAGTTCAGTAATTTCACTTAAATGGCAATGATAATTACCTATTAATTGTTATTTAAGTGAAATTACTGAACTTAAATATACAAGTTTGATAAAAATCATCATTAAAGAAAAAAATTTCAAATGGCATTTAGAGGCTTTTCCATCTGAACTCTTCATATCTAAATATGTTTAGATCACAGTGAAAGTTAAAACTTCCGAAATCTCTTTGTAAACAATGAATAACTTCCGGCGCATGCGCAGACCGATTATGCCTTCAGATCACTTGGACGTGGCTGTGGTTACAAGAGGTAAAAACGATATAGGCCTAAATACTGTTCATTTTCTCACACAAACCGCTATTTTCGTGTCTTAGGCCTATTGTTTATATATAAATAATACATATAAATATTGTTTATGCATATTTATATTTATGCAAAAACGTCGCGACATCAAAAGTGAAACAACAATTATGATGTCAACGGTGAAACGAGTGATTAGATTTGCAAAATCGAAACATAATCCAATGTTGATCCAACCTTGGTCCCTGACGTTGTTTCACCGGTGAATCAACGTTAAAATGCCAGCTGGGAATTTAAAGAGAAAAAAAAAAAACGTAATTGTACAGAATTTTTATATTTGAACTAATCACTTATTAAGCCTATATTAATTTATAGAATAGTAAAGTGTGCCTAATCAATGACTGTACCACATATTCTAGATATATGAAGGCTATCATGATCATTTTGCCAACAATGAACCATGGATTTATTTAGTTTATATATTTTTTTTTTCGTTGAATTAATCACCCGATCAGCATGGCTATCTGTTTTCTCCTAAATAAAATCTCGACGGTTTATTTCCTGTAAGTGTAGAAATAGGACAAAAGTATTTTAATTTTCCTATATTATAGTGTAATGTTGATTAAAATATACTTTTGAAATATTCATTTTCATTTATATAGTAGCCTATATAGGCAATATGGATTTTACGTCATAGGAATAATTATATAAATTATTATTAAATTTATAATAATTATTACAATTATTATAATAATTGTTTGGCGTACGAAAACACCATTGATAATGTAATGTAGACTGAGACTCTCACAACTAAAAAGATGTTTTAGCCCTCTTTATTGTCCTAGTACAAATCAATGCTTTATCTTTGTTTAACGAGCAGTTCATGAGTTGAAGCTCTTAATTTTGATCTGATCTGATGCATTTAACCTTAAAATGTAAAAAAAAAAAAAAAATCTTGCGGGGGAGCAGTCAGTAAAACATAAGATTATCTTTCTGTCTGAGTGAGACTGGAAAACCCGTAGTGGACGAAATCAGAGTGATAACAGAATGCTTAGAGTGCAGAGAGGAATGTGCTCTGTCTGTCTGAGATATATTAGAAGATGTGTCTGTCATGGATTTGCACTGAACTGATTCTCAAAAATACGGAACAAAGTGCGTTCCGTATCAGTTCAATACGGAACAAGACTTTTATGTGACAAATACGGAACGATTCCGTATTATACGGAACGGTTGGCAACCCTACTCCCCGCTGCAGAAACAAGTAAACCCTCAGAGTTACCATCTGGCAGAGCAAGCTCTCATCAGAGAACAGTGACTGAATAAATGCAAGAAGTAAATGAACAAAATGCAATTAAACATAAAAGGGCTTTTCACAAGGCTTATGACGCTTGGAAGCAGACGGCAAAAGAAAGTAGGACAAAAATGAAATGTTTTTGTTCTATGGACGATCTTGACAATATTGAACAAAATATTCCAACTAAACGTGATGCCCTTCTGCGCCAATACGAGCCCCTTTTGCGTAACCAAACCAATACTTCAGAGATAGTGGGGAAAATAGACACTTGTGCCGCTCTCACTGATGAAATGCTTGCTCTGGTGACCAAAAGAAGAGACGCAATGGATGAAGACTACAATGAGCGAGTAGAGAAAGAAAGAGTGAGAATCGTTTTAAATAAAGAAGAATATGGATCTGTGTTCGGCGATACAAACTGACACTGTGGTTTCCAAGCACACTGACTGTTCCAGTGCAAGCTCCAGCAGTTCGAGTAAACGGCAGGATGCAGAAGCAGAGCTCGCAACCAAAAGAGTGCAAGCAAAGGCGATGAAGGACATACATGCCCATCAGTCACATATTAACAAACTTGAAAATGAATGGAAACTTGAACAACAGAAAATAGTGGCTGATTTGGACCGCAAAAGGGAAGAATGACGGCTAAAACTGGAAGAAGAACGAGCGAAATTTATTCAGTTAAAGGCTGAAAAGGAGGTCCAGATAGCAACTGCTCGAGTGAGAGCGTATGGTAACTCTGGAAGTGACTGTGAAGAGGAGAGAAATTCAGAAACAGACACTGCTTCCCAACCTGAACCTGCCGCTCACCTTGACACGGATGCTGCATTGCTTCTACCCCAACAAACATTCACAGGAACAGCTATAAATGAGGACACAGCCTGCTTAGTCCAAGCAATATCAAGCTCATTGAGCATAAACCGTCAGCCTGTGCCTGAGCCAACAACGTTTGATGGTGATCCCATGAAATATGTTGACTGGAAAATGTCTTTCACAACTCTCATTGATCGAAAGCCCCTCTCTCTGTAAACGAAAAAATGTCTCTTAAATGTTTCAGTACATTTCTAAATAAGGAGGTCCAGATAGCCTGCAACCCCATCGTCTCACTCTTCCTATGGAACTTAACCCTTATGTGCTGTTGTGGCTTTTTTCAGCCACTAAGGGGTATTTTTTAGTCTTAATTTGGCCGTAACTTTTTCTTTGTTTCAGCAAATGGAATGTTCCCTTTCGAAGGGAACTCAACAATACGTCGAATGACGCTATGGGGAACGCCTCAGGCGTGACAGGTGTCTGAAATCAAATATCAACTCACAGTAATCAGGTTGACCGGCGACAGCCCGTGCATCATCAGCTTGAATGATGAGCGCGTCAATCTGGATGTATAAGAAGGGCGCCTTGAAACCGTGACAACATCTTTTCGTCTTCAGGGACTGTTTGTCTGTTTGATAGTATCAACGATTAAGCGCGCAGAGACGTGGAGAAACACTTTGCGCGAGTGTGCCGACTTGTGTCCAGATATTTGACACCGGAGGATTCACACGATCTGTGCGTGTTCTGCCTGAGAGAAGAGCATTCGCGGGAAGCTCTCGAGGGAGTTTTTTTTTCTTTCAGAACTCTCTGCTCTCGTCTGACCCACTTCTCGAGGGAAGTGGGCGCGGCATCTGAACCCCGCGGTTCCGGTTCCCGCTCGGGCTGAGGCTCAGTGGCGGTTGAGCTCGTGGAGCTTTCAGATGGAGCTGGCAGATTATCGGGAGAGGGGCGTTAACCTCGCGGATGATCTACCAGCTGACGAGGGTGAGTTACAGATTAATGTTGAACATCTAAGAAGAGAGAAAATGAGCGCTCTCTCTCTTTGGTGAATCTGTAACTGTTCTCTTTGGGCAGGGCAGGAGTTGGCTGTAATATATATATATATATATATATATATATATATATAGAAAAGGATGTCAGTTTGGTTGAGACCGAATCATTTCAGCCCTCCTGCCCAGTGTACGCTGAGCTGGTTGACATTATGGGGCGCGCCTCAGATAGATTGCTGTTGCAGTGGAGGCGCGTCTGGGAGGAACCCGCTCATGGTATTTTGGATGGCTGGTTCCTCCCCACCCATAAGCCACCAGCCCAGATGAGCCTTCCATTCGTTTCCGATCTCCACGCTGGGATCGAGAGGGTATGGAAGAATCCGTTCTCCTCACGTCTCTATCTGCATCAGCGGGCTAGTTTCGCTGCTGTGGAGGGAGCCGTGGAGAACGGATAAGTGTCGAGGCCGCCAGTGGACGAGACGTTGGCTAACTATCTCGTCTCTGGTTGGTCCTCTTCACTAAGAGCTCTGACCCTGTCATCCAAGCTGCTCAAGACATCTTCATGCTTGAATGACAGAGCGTACACGGCAGCAGGTCAGGCAGGTGCGGTTCTGCACGCCCTTGTGGTCCTCAGGCCTACCAGACCGATCTGTTGCGGGACTCCGGGCCACCAAGCAATCTGCTGTTCTGTCGGTGCTATGGTGGCCACGGAGAGACATCTGTGGGAGCTCCCACATACTGTGGTTGCCAGGTTACAGGCCTCACCAGGCCTTCCTGGTTATGAGCTCCCACTGATTGTGGTCACCGGGTTACAGGCCTCACCAGGTCTTCCTGGTTATGAGCTCCCACATGCTGTGGTCGCCAGGTTAAAGGCCTCACCAGGCCTTCCTGGTTATGAGCTCCCACATACTGTGGTCGCCAGGTTACAGGCCTCACTAGGCCTTCCTGGTTATGAGCTCCCACACATTGTGGTCGCTACGTTACAGGCCTCAAAGGGGCCTTCCTGATTATAGTTCCCACATACTGTGGTTGCCGGGTTACAGGCCTCACCAGGCCTTCCTGGTTATGAGCTCCCACTTATTGTGGTCGCCAGGTTACAGGCCTCACCAGGCCTTCCTGGTTATGAGCTCCCACATGCTGTGGTCGCTGGGTTACAGGCTTCACCAGGCCTTCCTGGTTATGAGCTCCCACATACTGTGGTCACCAGGATACGAGCTCTCACGTACTGTGGTCGCCAGGTTAAAGGCCTCACCAGGCCTTCCTGGTTATGAGCTCCCACTTATTGTGGTCGCCAGGTTACAGGCCTCACCAGGCCTTCCTGGTTATGAGCTCCCACATGCTGTGGTCGCTGGGTTACAGGCTTCACCAGGCCTTCCTGGTTATGAGCTCCCACATACTGTGGTCACCAGGATACGAGCTCTCACGTACTGTGGTCGCCAGGTTAAAGGCCTCACCAGGCCTTCCTGGTTATGAGCTCCCACACATTGTGGTCGCCAGGTTACAGGCCTCACCAGGCCTTCCTGTTTATGAGCTCCCACATACTGTGGTCGACAGGTTACAGGCCTCACCAGGCCTTCCTGGTTATGAGCTCCCACACATTGTGGTCGCTAGGTTACAGGCCTCAAAGGGGCCTTCCTGGTTATGAGTTCCCACATACTGTGGTGGTCAGGTTATAGGCCTCACCAGGCCTTCCTGGTGATGAGCTCCCACACATGGTGGTTGCTAGGTTACAGGCCTCAAAGGGGCCTTCCTGGTTATGAGTTCCCACATACTGTGGTAGTCAGTTTACAGGCCTCACCCAGCCTTCCTTAATGTGGGCTCCCACATGATGCGGTAGCCAGACTACAGCCTCACCACCTTCCCTGAGCACTTTGCTCCCACTCTGTGGTCACCAGGCTTCAGGCTTCATTGGCCTTCCTGGTTGTGAGTTGTCACATGTCAGGTTGCAGGCTTCACCAGGCCTTCCTGAATGTGAAACCCCCACTTTTCGTGGTCGCTAAGTTGTAGTGGTGAGGCTTCACATGTCAGGCTGCAGGCCTCAGCGGCCTTCCTGAATGTGAGCTCCCCATGCATTGGGACTATCGGGTGTTAGGCCTTGTCAGGCCTTCCTGATTATGGGTTCCCACTTGTTGTGGCTGCCAGGTTACAGGCCTCAAGTTCGGCCTTTCTGAATTCAGAGTGAAGTACACTAACCCCTACTTCACCTATTATTGTGGTAAATCACATGACGGGATGTCTTGTGTACTTTCTAAAATCCATTTTGTATGGTAAGGGTCACGCGTGGTATGCTTCGGTCCCTTCTTATGTGGCTCAGACCCCGGTCTTCCCTTGGGTCCCACTTTAAGTGGCGTCCTGTCACTGGCTACAGGGACGCCCTTCTCTGGCTAACTTCTGGAAGAAGTAGCTTCCACTTGGTGGAGTAAGCTCCCACAGGTTGTGGTCACCAGGCTGGGTCTCACTGACCTTCCTGAGTACGAGCTCCCACCCAATGTGGTCGCCAGGTTACAGGCCTTACCAGGCCTTCCTGGTCATGAGCTCCCACACACTGTGGTCGCCAGGTTACAGGCCTCAACAGGCCTTCCTGGGTATGAGCTCCCACATATTGTGGTTGCTGGGTTACAGGCCTCACCAGGCCTTCCTGAATTCAGAGTGAAGTACACAAACCCATACTTCACCTATTATTGTGGTAAGTCACCCGACGAGATGTCTTGTGCACTTTTCAAAATCCATTTCTTATAGTGAGGGTCACGCGCAGTATGCTTCGGTCCCTTCTTATGTGGTTCAGACTCCGGTTCTTCACTTTGGGTCCCACTCTAGATGTGTCTTTGTCGCAATACATTACGACAGGCACTTCCCTTGTTCGAGCTATCTCCCACAACTGGTGGTTTTAGGTCTCATTAGACCTTTTTCGAAGGTAGCCCCACATTGTGGGTCTGTCAGGTTCTAGCCTCTGGCTTTCCTGAAGGATGAGCTTCCACATGCTGTGGTCGTTGGGTTTCAGGCCGCACAACGTACGGCCTTCCTGACATGAGCCCTCATGTATCGGAGCTCCCCACACATGGGGTCATCAGGTCTTAGGTCTCTTTGACCTTCCTGATTTTGATCCCTCTCTTACTTCCTCAGTGCTCAAAAGCGAGCACTGGGTGGAAACTCGTGGATTGAGTGTACGATTCCCATTGGTTCGAGGTTGAGTCACACTCTCCGGAGGATCCCGTCTCTGTGATCCGAAACTCGATGGTTTCCGCCAGCTTCGCGGGCCTTCAGTTTTTGGATGCCTTTTCTAGGCAATTTCCAGAGGCTCTGTCTTGGACGGACAGGCTATGGCCAGACTGTGTGTCTTAGTACAGATCACCAGGCCAGCCTGGGGGCATTTCAGGAGGAGTGTTCTCCTGAATAGTGACTGGCTGGGGGTCCCTTTGGCCCCCTAGCCACACTCCCTAGAAGGGACCCCTTCTATTTTGAAGTTGTGGTCCTAAAGCCTTTGAGCTGGCCCTGATTTACTCACGTTATTACGTTCTGGTTTTTCTTGGTTCATTAGCTTGGGCTATGACCGGTAGGGAGTGCTGTCACTGACAGCCCGATGTAACATAGGGTGAGTGATTTCAGTGTTCCTTGGAATTACTGGTTCTGACAGTTGTCACTGCCTTTCGGCATGCACTCCCCTCAGCATGGCGGAGTGGGTATTTCGTTCCCCATAGCGTCATTCGACGTATTGTTGAGTTCCCTTCGAAAGGGAACGTCTCAGGTTACGACTGTAACCTATGTTCCCTGAGAACAGGGAACGAGACAATACGTCTCGTTGCCATGCCTCGGGGCCTGCCTGCAACAGTCCCTTCAGACGATAGGATGTTGTCACGGTTTCAAGGCGCCCTTCTTATACATCCAGATTGACGCGCTCATCATTCAAGCTGATGATGCACGGGCTGTCGCCGGTCAACCTGATTACTGTGAGTTGATATTTGATTTCAGACACCTGTCACGCCTGAGGCGTTCCCCATAGCGTCATTCGACGTATTGTCTCGTTCCCTGTTCTCAGGGAACATAGGTTACAGTCGTAACCTGAGACGATTTTTGGTGACAAATCTTATTTTGACACATATTTTGGGAAAATGCTTTGAAATTTTTCAAAAACTCAACAGTACACTCTGGGCAAATACACTACCCTTTCGTTATGTTCGTGGCTGAAAAAAGCCACTACTTTAAACTGCTGTAAAAATGTATCAGATAAATATTTTTTTTCAATTTTTTTTGCATAAATCTATTAACCGACCTCAGTCCTGATCAAAACTACTAAATGTTTAAAAAAAAAAATCAGGATTTTAACTCTTTAATTGCCAAATTCATAAATGATGTCACTGATTTGGGAAAAAAAAACACAGAAAATGACTTATTTTCAATATAAAATATGATTGTGGACTGGATTTTTTTTTCACCTTTTATCACAGTCTTGGACATGTCAAAGATTAGAAAAACGTTGGTTTTGATGCATTGTTAGTTTTTGTGTAGCATCAGATTTTAACTTTTTCTCCCTCATTTACTGTTCGTGGCTGTTTTTGCCCCATTGACTTCCATTATAACCACATTTTTTGATTGCAAAGCCATGACACCATAAAATCATGCATTTTTGATTGTTGATGGTTTTCCCTGTTGGGAAGAGGTAAAATGTGTAATTTTTACTGTTGATAACCAGGTGGAACCATTTAACCCTTTAGACAGGCCTGTGCAAAAAAAAGCTTAGTTTCTGGCTTTTACATGCAGTTATATGGAGTATAATAGCATATTACAGTGTGTATATGTGTGTGTGGGTGTGCGTGAGTGTGTGAGAGAGTGTGAGAACTCACCTTGATGCGTCTGAGAAAATAAAAATATACACTTCAGCTCTCAAAACTACATGGAGTAAACAAAAACAAAGTAAGTGTATTTACAGTATGCATCTGCTGCCTTTTGATGGTGAGAAATGCAGACTAAACAAAAACAAAGCAAGTGGATATAAACGCTTGTCATTTGATGGTGAGAAGAGCAGCAAGCAACATGAGAGAGGGCTTGACTTGTAGTGAAGTTTTAGAGATGATTATATTAATTATATTAATATAATATTAATTAATATTATATTAATATTGCTTCCATATTAGTTAATAGTATTAAGTTCGGTGTTAATGCAGTACTACCTATTACTTCCTGCATACTTGTTAACTACTGACCATTATTTTAAAGTGTTACCGGAAGAGCAAAGATCTCTCCTTCACCTCCTTTCTTTTAAACAGAAAAATTAACACATACACAAAGGCATCACTGTTGCACAGAAGCAGTTCACGTTTTGCTTTTAAGGTTACACATGTAGAAGTTTCACTAAAGACAAAAACACAACTCATGCTTCCTTTGCTTTGCAGACATCATATTTCTTCACAGATGCTTATCATTTCTTGACGCATCGAAGCTTCAATGAATCATAGTTTAACTTTAGGTTATAACCTTGTCACCCTTTAAACACAGCATTAACTTTTAAATTTTTATCCTGTCCATTATTTCCAATAACTCCGACAGGTCTCTCATACGTGTCTCTTTACTTGGTTCCCCCCATTTTTTATTATGCCCTTTTTGATTTTTTCCCTTTGGGATAGACCTAGATTTTGTTTGGGAATCCTGGGGAGATGGATCAATGTCACCTTCCAATGGGCTTTTATTCACAAAAGACGGCATGTACCCGTATTTTCCGCACAAAAAGGCAAAAGCCTTAAATTTTCTCAAAAAACGACAGTGCTCCTTATAATCCGGGGCGCCTTATGGATCAATTGGTTAATAACGCTCCGCGTTATGAGCAAACTCGCGCTCGTGTCCATCTTATGCCCGCTCTGCACGGCCAGTTCAACCTCGTATAATCAATAATCAAACCACTGTTGCAGGCGCTGCTTACGCGTCACAGAGAATGTTTATAGACCATTTCACAAGATGTAAACAAGACTGGTCCAGAAACACTTCCTGTTTCAGTTTGTAACTGTTTTCTTTATTTCACATGTAAAGAAAACATTTTAAAGATGTTTGTTTAACTTTTTTATTCAGTTTTAAATGTTCTGTTGGTTGTATTTTATCCCAGCTTTTATGTAGTGTTAAAAAAATGAGACAGGAAGTGCTTCTGGGCCAGTGTTGTTTACATCTTGTGCATACAGCGCTCAACGCAGTTTGCTTCGAGTTCCACTCAAATCGCCCCCCGTTCGCTCCAATAAATGAAAAAAATCTGCAGGTATTTTTATTTCACTTTTGGGTTAGACCACAGCCTTACCTTACAAAGAACTAACGACCAACAACAACATTTTCCAAACAGAAATGTTTCATTTCAAATTACAAATTAGGACTAGAACAGGAATGTAGCATATACACAAAAAGTCCTGTAAAATTAAACGAATAAATGGGCCTAATAATATGAATAAAAATCATATAAACAAAAATATACATAACATTTTTAAAAGTAAATTAACTATAGGCCAGAATTTTGATAACTGAACTTTTGCCCAACGCACACGATAAAAATGTAAATGGGCTTATAACCATTGTACACACAAACTGCTGTAAAATTAAACGAATACATGGGCCTAATAATATAACTAAAATAAATATATGAACAAACAATATATATAAGCCTACATAAATGTTAAAAAGTAGGCTAATTAATTATTACGCCAGATTTTGATAAGCCTATCTGCGCACTATTAAACTTTAAATTGGCTTAGGCCTATATCATCTGTACACACACAAAAAAAAAAAAAACACAAAAAAACTGTAAAATTAAACGAATCAATGGGCCTAATTATATAAAAATCATTTACATCAACATCAACGTGTTAAATTAAATAAATTTTGGTAAATTAATTATTTATTATTATTTAACTATTAGGCCACCAGATGCCTATATCTAACTTAACTTTTGCAGAGAGCACGTGGATGACAATTTAAATTGTCTCAAACTTAAAAAAAAGCTCCATCAGCAGAGAAAACCCTCTCTGCGCTCGCAGACTCGCTTGGGGATGCTGAATACAAACCAAGCAACTTTAGTCAGGCGGGAAAAGATGTGGAGATTTCTCTTGATGTGAGCGGAGCGGAGCGGGAAATAGGGCGTTCATGTTTTTCGTCTATTTGAAAGTTATGCTAATAAACATGTTGCATTCTATACGACCTGATTATGTCATTTTTTTTAAGTTACATAGCCTGCCTCCAGTTTTCCTCAACTTGACTATTAAGAGGCGACATTTGACCGGCATATCATAAAAATGTCCGTTAAACTAAACCATTTTTTTCTAGCGGAAACTCTGCACTGCACGACAAAGTGAATTGTAACATTTCACTCCTCTTGTTTGAAACTAAACCATGCATTTTCTGTTTGTGCTGCAAAGTTAACAAATGGCTCGTTTCCACTGAGCGGTACGGTACAGTACAGAACGGTTCAAACCATGATCCGGCTTGCGTTTCCACTGCCAACGGTACCCTTAGTTGATAGGTGTGGTGTTTGCCGGAAAGAAGCGGTCAACGGCATTTTCGCGTGAAGAAAGCGACATAGTAAACAACAATGGATGACATACAGCAGATCTTGTTCTTGCTTCTCGGCATGTTTGTCACAAGAAACAAGCGCTGAAACATTCGGCGTTTCTCAATACCAAGTAGCCTATGCAAAGTCTGACTCAGGAGAATGACTCCCGAGGACACAAGTCCAGTAAATCTGCTGATGGAACTTGTTTGCGCTCAGTGGAAACAAGCTGAAATATGTGATTTAATAGCGGACACTTGTAACTACATTGAATCACATTTTGAACGCACTGGCTTAAGGTTCTTTCTCCATAAAGGGAAGCTAAAAATAAAAGTAGGGTGTAGGCCGGCTGTTAATATTGTTGAGACTTGGGATGAGTTTTTGTACTCGTTACATTGCCCAGACCAACTTTCATTAATATTTACATTAGTTTGTAATGTTATTCAAATTCATTTAATAGTTGCTTTATCTTTGTATCAATACATGCTCTTTTTATATGATGTAATTGGATTTATTTCCTAGCCCAAGCCACTTAAAGATTCTCTTTCAGATTATCCACAGGTTATTACCCTCATTGTGACTAGGCAGACCAAATCTTTTAACATATAATTGGTAAAGTTCAAAATTAGCTTTTTGCAGTTATTGCTGCCATTATTGCTGAATAAGCATCCAGAGGAGACACAAACAGAAGACCAGATCAGGCCTTCTGCCACTATTGAAAGACTGTGTGTTAGATTTTGTATGTTTCATAACAATGTTCTTGCTTGCTATATATTGCTCAATTTGAGGAACCCAGTATGAACAGTTGTACGTTTTCCAGTTTGAACTGACATTGAGAGAACTAATCACTGTATATGATCCATCAACAGCAGAATAAATGTCCTGAGTTGATTGACTTGTTAGATTGACTGTTCCATGAAACCAGTGGATGCACCCATCATGGTTTGACCTCTCAACCTTGCATGTCACACTGTTCCCATCTTCATGTATCTGGACAATTATCTGAGGACACTCTGAGAAAAGAAAGGTAATTTGATTAATGTTGACTTGTGATGCTAAAATGCATCTTGAATGACATAAAGTTAACAAGGGCTGGCTAAAATTTGCCCATAGCTCTGAAGAAAATCTAATAAATATAAATAATAAAATTAATAAGAAATGATTTTGTCAATTGTACATAGACATACAGTACACCATCATTTTCTTAGAACAGTCTGATTTCGTGATGAAGGATTTGTTGAAGGAATCAATAAGTTAATTCTTCACTCCCTATCATAAAATTTCAGCCTACATACCCAGTGTCACATTGGTATCAGCATTTGTATGTCCATGAGAGGATCGCAGTTTGCAGACATAGCGTCCAATGTCATCTGGTTTTGGGTAGGCAATAGTTAGTACCAGCTGTTTGTTTGCCATATATTGGCAGCTGAAGAAACCACTGATTGCTGTATTGCTTTCCGAGCATATTGTTTTATTTGATTCTTTAATCCAACTTAGATGAGTAACCTGGAATTCACGGCCCTTTCCATCAGATAGAGATACATTGCAGTGCAGAGTGATGGCCTGGTGGCAGTAGGATATTACAGGTTTGGTAACTAGTACACGAACCATGCCTGCGTAAGAGAAAGACAGGGTAACACTTAATAATAAGGTTCAGTTATGAGTCATTTAAGTTATTAGTTAATGATGAAATAATAATTTACAAAAAATGAATATACATTCATAAACAAATAAGTGATATGCTAACATTTTCAGATTTTAATTCAGTTATAAGTATTTTTTGTAAAATGTATTTATTTATTTATACTTCCAAAAATCCTCCAGGTGTCACGGGTGTGGTGTAGATAAAGATTTACTCAAAAATAAAACAAACAGGTTCAGGCAGGCAACGGGTACACACACAAAAACATGGTAACATTAACAACGACCGACAAGGACAGACTGAACAGAAGCAAACTAAATACAAGCATGAATCAAACATAACGAGGTGAAGACAGGTGACACAGATGATGACAACGATGAACAGGTTGATGATTGAGGGAGTGAGTTCAGGTGTGGAGACAAGAGGATGCTGGGAAGTGTAGTAAAGATGACGAAGACAGAATGATGCAGACGAAGACTGTGACAGAACCCCCCCCCCCCCCCCCTTTACAAAGGCACGACCTCGCGCCGTAGAACATCAATGGGGTGGGGGGTGGGGGGCACCCTGGAGGCTGACGAGGGCATGGCTGAACTAGAGCAGGAAGCCTCCAGGGCGGAGCAGGCTGAGGGCGTGACCAGGGCGGAGCAGGACGTTGGTGTGGCGGAGGAGGCTGAGGGCGTGACCAGGGAGGAGCAGCATGTGGACGTGGCGGAGCAGGCTGAGGGCGTGGCCACGGCGGAGCAGGACGTGGCGGAGCAGGCTGAGGATGTGACCGGCACGGATCAGGTTGAGGGTGTGGCCGGGGCGGATCAGGCTGAGGGCGTGGCCGGGATGGTGAGGACCCCTCAGGCGGCCACGGCGGTCAGGACCCCTCAGGCGGCCGCGGCTGGGACATTGGCCCCCCCAAAAAAAATATTTAGGGTGAATCCCCAGATTAGGGGCAGACGGGGTACAAACAGTCTCTGGTGGGGCTGTCTCGGCGGGACGAGACTCTGGCTTGGTTGTCTCGGCGGGACGAGACTTTAGCGGGACGAAAAAAGGCTCCACTTCAGAGATTTACTCAAAAATAAAACAACAAAAAGGTTCAGGCAGGCAACAGGTACACACACAAAAACATGGTATCATTAACAACAACCGACAAGGACAGACTGAACAGAAACAAACTAAATACAAGCATGAATCAAACATAACAAGGTGAAGACAGGTGACACAGATGATGAAAACGATGAACAGGTTGGTGATTGAGGGAGTGAGTTCAGGTGTGGAGACAAGAGGATGCTGGGAAGTGTAGTGAATATGACGAAGACAGAATGGTGCAGACGAAGACTGTGAGACCAGGATTGGACAGCTCCAATTTTTCACGTATATTAGGAAATGATTCCGATGACTGCCTTGCAGTGTCTTATTTGTAAATATTTAAAAAGGTTATGCTTAGACAAGTTGAATAATTCAGATAATTGAAGGAAGCTAGAAAATATAACATTAACAAAAAGGTCACCAATCATCTTGATTACTTTCTTATTCCAGGTTTTTCGAATTCTGTCAGCAATAGGACTTGGGATATTAGGATTATCATCAAGAGGAGTATGTGATCCCTGCCAAGCACCAAAAGAATCCAGAAGAACTGTTTTGTTTTTTTTATCAGAGAAAGTTTCTTCCCTGTGACCAGAAATTGAATAATTGTTATCGGAGTGGTTTGATTTCATGCTGTTCTATTGAGACCCATCTCATGTCACAGTTCTTTGTATACAGCCAAATCCATAGTGGGCGGTACTGAGAAGCTAGACAATAAAGTCTGAAATTTGGGAGATTTAGCCCACCTTTAGCATATCGGGCTAGGTTAACCCTTGGGGTTTTCTTATGCCAGAAAAATTTGGAAATAGTTTTTTTGAGGTCCTTGAAAAACTATTTAGGGATTTTAAATGGGATACAATGAAATAAGTAAATGAATTTGGGCAGTAGATTAATTTTTATTGTATTGATTCTACCAATTTATGACAGCGGGGTCCATCCACTGGTGAAGATCCATTTTAGTTTGGTAGCGGGAACTAGATAGAAATAATAAGAGATCATCTGCATACAGAGATAGTTTAAGCTCATCTGTGCCAAATGTTATGCCATTAATTGAGGGATTTATTAACAGGTAATTGACGAATGGCAATAGTCAGCGGCTCTATGGCATTAGAAAAAAATACAGGTAAGCTCAGGCATCCCTGCCTACATCCCCTGAAGAGCGAGAAGGCATCTGACATAACGCCTTCAGTAAAAATCTGAGCCTTAGGGCTATTCAGTGAATAATTAGCTCAACAATACAAATAAAACTTAATTTACATACAAACTGTCATGTTAGTAAAAAAATCCATTGAATTTAAGCTGACCTACAGCTTTTTAACCCTCTACAACAGTGGTTCCCATTCCTGGTCCTGTGGATCCACAGCTCTGCACATTTTATGCCGAGTTCAGACTGCATGATTTTCAAAGTAGTCGGTTCGCATGTTCTTTTCACACTGCATGACTATCTTGGCCAGCATTCAGTCACTGCTGTGTTCACACTGGACGATTGATCGGTGACAGAAGGTTTCACACTGCATGACTTTACAATAGGAAAAATCGCCGACAGACTGTCTAGCACGCTGCGCGCAAACTACGTTCCACAACAAACACAAGTGAGATGTGAAAAGGAAACAATGCGACACCACACGTGCAAGACCGGAGTTCTCACGTGAGACTTTTTTTTCCCGACCCGGTTGTGGTACAGCTGGTGAAACGTCAAACAGACACGGGTGCTCCTGCCAAATTTCTACTAATTTTTCTTCCATTTATTGTGTCCAAATAGACAGAGAAAAAGCTTTTTTTCTGAAACAATGCCATATATCATGTTGATATGTGATCTATAACTCCTCCCCGAACTCCCTGCTGCTCTGTATCTTGCTCTCTCACTGGCTGCCGGTGATCGCCGATGTAGTTTTCAGTCAAAACACTTTTCACACAGCAGGATTTTGAATCGCCGACAGGTCCAGATATTTAGCATGCCAAATATCTCACGGGTGTCGGCGACTCGTCGGTGATTCTCTCAGTTCGCGTCTTTGCTCATTCACACTGCGTGATTGTCATTTGCGTGAACGAGCGCCGATTTGCCTGTGATTTCGGTCATTTGTCGGCGATTTCTCAAAACCTGTCGGCGAGCCAAAATCATGGCTAAAATCATGCAATCTGAACTCGGCATTATATGTCTTCTTTATCTGACACACCCAGTTCAGTTCTTTCTTAAAAAGATGATGATCTGAATCAGGTGTGTTAAATGAGGGAGATGTACAAACTGTGCAGAGCTGTGGGCAGGGCCGGAGTGGGACTCATTTTCAGCCCTGGAGTTTCATGCCTTAGACGGACCCACTTTAGTTCCCGACTGACTATATTAAAATAATGTAATTAAAACCTCAGTATATAAGCAATAGTGTTCTGTACAGCCTTGTAATTCATTGTATTTTTCAAAAATATTATTTTCTATTCAGTGCAAAAGTCTAGCAAAGTCTTATATTTCTGCAAGTGACACAAAATAAACACAAATATTCTGGCTGAATAGATTGCTAGCTGAGAAACACGTGCTTTAATTATTGTATTTATAATGACTTTGTGAAATGTTAACTAAACAGCATGAGCCTCTGCAGCTGGCCAGTAAGGTTATTTGGCAAATTTCATTCTGTAACATACAGATCTGTATAATGCTATTGTTTTTGATAGTGTTATAGCCTACATTTCTTACAGAAAACCACGATGATCATTGCGTTTGTCTTACCGAATGTGGTAGCTTTATGCAATTACAGTTTGTCTATAAGCTTTTTTTTTATTTTTTATTAACGCTGACAGTAAAGTGTTGCCAGATATTGCTGCGAAAAACAAGCAAAACTAAATAATAATAATCTGAAATTAGTTAATAGCTTGTGTTTTGGAAATAAGATTAATATATCACTAACCCTAACATGCAAATTTCCACTTTAATAACTTTGTGTCACGTTAAATCGGAAAAACAGGTCCAGGAGATTACTGCACCTTCCCATTAGGTGGATTTGGCAACACGGTGCTGCACTCGCGCTCTCATTCACAATGCGCTGTTCACTGTGCTAGCTTCTCACAGCAACATGAATTGGAAACACTCATGTGAGGTGGTTTAAACATGCCTAATTAATCATTCAAAGAGCATGAAATTTTATTTTTGATTGTAAAAAAATGACCGAGGTCCGAACCTCAGTGACCTCACATCTGTGTTAAAGGGTAACTAAAACCCTGGTCAGAGCCTGACTCCACCCACTGGCAATACTTGAAAAATGCTGTAAAAGTGGGCAGAGCCCAGCGGAGGGGGTGTGCACCTGAGACGCATCTCTTTGTATGAAACGTGCCAATGTCACCAACAACCGTGTCACGTACCACCGCAAACATCCAATAGGAAAATTCAACTGCAGTAGCCACCGTTCAACCTGAAGAGGGCAGCACTAAGACGTTTTTACACCATATTGTAGAAATAGAACACTTTATAAACAAATGCCAAAAAAGTTACTCGATTCAATGACTGGTATTAATAAAGATCCATTCTTACAGATCATTAACTGAAAAAAGTTGGTTAAGTGTTTAGCTACTCTTTAAATAGGAATCCATTGTAATAAAGTTATTCTCATTCTGGGCACAGACAGTATGCAAAAGGCAATTGCTCTTCCTGCTTCTCCTTCTCTCGTTCTTCTTCTCTCAGTCTCTTTATCTTTACCTGTAAATCTCCCCTTCCCGAAGTTGAGCTTTGATTGATAGTCTTTGCAATCTGATTATTAATGTCGGTCGTTTAAAACTTCTATCGTAAAACAGCTGTTTAGTTTAGCCACTTGCATCCCAGCAAACACAAAAACGTTTCAAAAACGTTTTTTTTCACGCCGTGAAAAGGTTGTGATAACGTTTTTATCCGACGTATTTAATACGACAGATGTCGGAGTTTTTTCACGTTATACGTTTTTTTTACAACGTTTCATAAAGTCATAAAAAAGTTGTTTTTAACGTTGTTAATGCAACGTTCTTAAAACGTAAATATCACGTCTTACTTTCTGGATGTCGTCAGTTGGTTATAACACATTTACCCGAAATCACCAACACGAAGTTTCAGGTTTTGCTTTGAATGTAAATTACCTTTAAGTGTTCCTCACACACTGCATGTTCTACATCGGTCTTTTGTGATTCCATTGTGAAGCATAATCGACCCGTTAAAAACATTAAAACTTCACTGGAACTAAATAGCCTACAGACAGTTAATTCTTACCCAGATAGCAAACTGACATTGAATCAACGTGGAAATATGACATCGAAACAACGTTGATCTGACATTGTTTTGCTCATCGAATTAACGTTGAACCAACGTCAGACGCGTCATTCTTTCAAAACTAACGGGAAATCAACTTGAAATCAACGCGTTGTTTCAACGTTATGAAAGCAAACCAATTTTCGATTTTCATTTAGCTTTGAAGAATGCCGCGTCTGACGTTGGTTCAGCGTTAATTCGATGAGCAAAATCAACGTTGTTTCAATGTCATGAGAGACGTCGTTTCCACGTTGATTCAATGTCAGTTTGCTGTCTGGGTAGGGATTGATTTAACTTATTACATTAAAAGTTATGGTTGATTTATTAATTCAACATCATGTAGCCTAACTACCCAACTTTTCCTTCAAGCAAAAGGTGTGCAAAAAACAAAAGGTTTTCCTCAAAAAAGAAAAGAGCTCGCATCTCAATAAATAAATGTATTAATACAAAATTTAAATAAAAAAAATAACAAACAATAACAATATAAAATATATTAGAAGAACTTTTATTATATTATATGTTATAACCATTTTACCAAAATCAATGTAATCAATAAAGAAAATACACAACATTTGCAGCCTATAACAAAAAATAATGTTGACAAAACCAACTATACAAAGAACATACAGATACACACAACTGTAATAATGCTAAAATATTGATATGTGAACAACAACAAAAAAATAGACAATGTTAATTAATAGGGCTGTAACAATACATTTAATAATATTGACCAATTACCTTTACGAGCGTTCATGCTTACAGTTGCCAGATTTCAAAATTTTAAATTCCCAATCAGAGCTTTTCTGTTAAAAAAACACGATTTTAGCCGGTCTTTTCAATAGTATCTGGCAACCACGCGCATTGCAATGCGCACACTCTCTCTCTATGAAGAAGTGTGTGGATGATCAGAAAACACAGACAAGTTAAACTTTAGTTCAGCGATCTTCATTTGAGATTTTCAACTTAAAGCGTCATTCATGTCAGTCTTGGTTCTGTTACGAGCTGCTCGAACTGTTTGTGCGACTAAATCTGCGATTGCATTTTTCGATTGCTTAACGACAGTGAGCACGACTGGAGCTAAATGTGCAAAACTCTAACTACAGTCTGCATTACCAACAGTCACCTGAGCACAACTCTTACAGTTTTTAAATTGCTAAACCACAGTGGAGCACAACTGGAGCTACATGTGCAAAACTCTAACTACAGTCTGCACAGCAGCAGTTCATGTGGACCAAACTCTAGATCGTTTTTCATTGCTTGAACACAGTTTTCAAAACTCTACACACTTATCCCATGACTTTAACCACAACCTGCACAACACTGTGGATTTACAGCACTTTGTTCAAATGCTAACACACTGCTGTCAAAACTGTGAACCACTGATTCAAAACAGAATAAATTTCAGCCTTGTGCCTTTCACACACTGCTGACTTTCAAACAATTTCAGCTGAAAGGATGAAAACTTGTGGCCTAATGCTTGAGAGAGGCAGGGTTACATATGTTATACATATGTTACATATGCCATATGTTAAGAGTTGTGCTCAGGTGACTGTTGGTAATGCAGACTGTAGTTAGAGTTTTGCACATTTAGCTCCAGTCGTGCTCACTGTCGTTTAGCAATCGAAAAAAACTGTAACATATGGCTCAAAACAGGCTCAGTGTGCACAACACTATGCACAACCCTCACTGAGATAACACACACTGTCACTCAGAACACACTGAGAGGAAAAACAGTAGCATCAAACACCAATGCAGAAAATCCAAACTTTTCATCTTTGCAGTTTCAACAATTTCAGACTTCATACAAAGTAATATTTTCTTCAAAGAAAACAGTGCCATTTTTTCATTTGATATTTTGACATTTTTAGAACATAACAATTGAAAATTAGCAGTTTGCTTCAATAGTCTGTAGTACAGTAATTTACAGAATTACGGTAATGAGAAAAAAAGGTAGAATCTAAATGTACATACTATAATATTGTAACCCTGCCTCTCTCAAGCATTAGGCCACAAGTTTTCATCCTTTCAGCTGAAATTGTTTGAAAGTCAGCAGTGTGTGAAAGGCACAAGGCTGAAATTTATTCTGTTTTGAATGAGTGGTTCACAGTTTTGACAGCAGTGTGTTAGCATTTGAACAAAGTGCTGTAAATCCACAGTGTTGTGCAGGTTGTGGTTAAAGTCATGGGATAAGTGTGTAGAGTTTTGAAAACTGTGTTCAAGCAATGAAAAACGATCTAGAGTTTGGTCCACATGAACTGCTGCTGTGTAGACTGTAGTTAGAGTTTTGCACATGTAGCTCCAGTTGTGCTCCACTGTGGTTTAGCAATCGAAAAAAACTGTAATGTTGATCATACGAGCAAGAATGCAATGTTTTCTGAATATCGATTTTATACATTGAAATTCATTGATTTTATACATCAGTTTAACAAACAAAAGGGTACGAACATTTGTGAACGAATCTGTGGCTTTGAACGAATCGTGAGATTGAATGATCCGTTCATATAACTCCACTTGCTTCGTTAGTGAATGAATGCATGATTTGGTGACTTACTTAAAGCATTATTTATTTTATAAAGACATTTATAAAGGTAAAAAAATTAACAGGAAAAATCGATTAAAAGGGCAAATATTGTCCCTTATGGAAAGGTTTGACTGGAGAAAAATTGGAGAACCACTGAACTAAGGAAAATGGATTGCACAAGTGCTACTGCTAAAGAGTGCAATGTCAACAAAACGTTTCAATTTCTCATAAGCTTAATTGAATTGGCCTAGAGAGAAAAAATTAAATGACATTTTTTTTTTCTAAATAGTAAAGACTACATATAAATCGCTACCAAAATTAATCTCGGTAACTGCAGTTTGACTAAAAGTAATGACTAAAAGTTGACAAAAATTGCAATGACTTTTCGTCAACTAAAACTAGACTAAAACTATGAAAGACAAAATGACTGAAATGTAAATAAGACCAATAAACATTTTCGTCTGAAGATGAAGACTAAGACTAAATCAAAAATGGGTGCCAAAATTAACCAGGAAGTTTAATGCCTACAAAAACGACTCGAATGGGACTAAAACGGGTTTCATACGTCACTAACCCATACATTTGCTAACCCATACATCAACCCGTAACTAACCCATACATCAACCCTCCCTTCCGGAAATATGCAAAAAAGGGCATGGCCATATTTCTGCGGCTCATCGAAAGTGTGTTATTTTCACCCAGTTGTTTGTAGTTCGTCAACAATGGATACAATTTATGTTTTATTATGTTCCTGAAAATTACAATCGTAATTTATTCATTATTTAGCTCTCGGTGGTGTGCATTTTACGAAAGACAGCTTCCAGAATCTCCACGAATTCAATGCCGGATTCAACAAGAAACTGTTACTAAAACATGAAGCAGTTCCAACTTTAAAAACCAGATGCAGCAGTTGTTGGGCCACAACCTGTAAGTAAGACTTAATAATTTTAAATGTATATTTGCATGTTTTCTTTCAGATGTAATGTTTTAGTTTTATCAAAAGTCAGTGCTGGCATTACAGCCACTTAGTTATGCTATTTCATGTCTAAGACAAACGCATACAAAAAATTTTGACATGAATTTGTATATGTACTAATTTTGTAAATGTATTTTTCATGTGTATATACGAAAAACAGGCAGAGGTCAGGGCAGGCAGCAATAATCAAAATCCAGGAACAATCCAAAGTCAAAAACCGAAGACAAACACAAGAAAACACTCGGAAATGCAGACACACAGTACAACAAGACTTCGCCATCAGTGAATGTGAAAACCAGGTATATATAGACAGACTAAGAGGATGAGACACAGGTGAATGCAATCAGTAAATGAGATACCGGTGAATGTGATCAGTGATGAGTCCAGGCAGTGAGTTCTGGGAAATATAGTTGTGAATGAAACATCTGGTGTGGAGTGCCCTCTGGTGACTCTCAAGGGCACTCCACCTGGTGACCGTTACAGTAGGGCATAGGGAAGCTCACGAGCAATAAGCAAGTCCCAGTCGGGTCCGTCACATGGTTGTCCAGAAACATTTCTGTTGTGCTCTGTGTTACTTGCAGCGTTTCTGTATTTGGTTGTGTTGTGAGGTTTTTCACTACGTTTTGTGTATTTGGTTGTGTTGTGAGTACTTGGAGCACACGTGTGTTGTGGAACTGATGAAGATGTTTTTCTTAATTTGTGGATGTTTTTTGTATTTGTATGCATTTTTATATTTGCACACGTTTTTTTGTATTTGCATGCGTCTTCTTTAGGTTGCAACACGTTGAACTATCTCGGCCACCGTAGTTTTCATACATTTTTATTAATCATTTATGAATGTATAGTAGTGTTTTGAAACTGATTAGTTCATATACGTGATTTATAACTGAATTAACAAAACATTCATAAAATGTTAGCATATCACTTAAATATTTATGACTGTATAGTCATGTTTTATAAATTATTAGAGCATCATTAACTAATTGAACATAACTGAACATAAAGTGTTACCATGAGTCATGCTAAATTATCATGTAAATGGCAAAAGGTTGCTTTTAACCCAGTAAATAAGCAAAAACACATCTAAAAAAAATCTAAATTATTTAGCAAATCTAAATAAACTGTACAAATTAAATACCATATTAACAGGTTTAATTATGGCAGAATTAGGATCTTTGTACATTTTGCTTTAGGTCTAGCAAACTACTTTCTAACTGTGATTGTTTTTAAGAATGTATTGTATACATGAGAAATGCTCAAAGATAAATTTATCAATGAGAGTAATAACTCACCAACTGCTGCTGATATAGATGAGATGAAGAGAAGAGCAGAAAATTGCATACTGATGATATGTCAGCCTTAGGAGCATAAACAGACAAACAAAAACAATAAAAAAAACATTAACAATAAATTACATTAAAATAATTCGTGAATTGATAAATCACATTTTCCTTGGGCTTTAGACATATAAGATGTTATCAAACTATAAGAATATCCTGTAAGGTTCAGAACTGAAAACTTCCTTTTATAGGTGAAATTAGGTAGGTAACAGGTAAATAACATGTGTTACGCTAACACTGGATCGAGTAAATATGACTTTGAGGAATGCAAAATGTTGCGTTTTGGAAAACACAGTCGCTGCACAACCTGCCTTCTGATGCTGGATTACTGAAATTGAAAAAACTGTGCTGTGCCTTCTTTATTGGATCCGACAAGAACGCCGCAACTATTTGACTTTATGTGAGTAAAAAACTACAACGCAGTATCAGACTGGCTGTTATAGTCCGTAAGAACATCTGAGCGGGTGCTCAATTCCCATTTAACCCTCTGATGCACAAGCTATGCAAACCCATTCTAATGCACTACTAAAAAGATCCACATTTATTTCCTATGTTATTTCATGCATGGCTTGGCATTTTTTGTCTTTTGAAATCGCTTTATTTCAGCATTTAATATTCCATGATCTATGAATTCCATTATTTATGAATATTCAAAATATCTTGTTTTCAAAGCACACAAATTCACATTTTAATATTTCCTAGGTTTTGTGTTAATACCTCAAGTTTACACACATGGGTCAAAAATGACCCATCTATGCAAGCGTGATAATAAAACAAAAGAATAAAGAAAACCTTTTGTTAAAATAACCAATTTCACAGACATTTAGATCAACACTTTTACTGTAACTTAGGCATTAGGCTATTCGTGTTTTCTTTCTAAACAGTTAGGCTATGTTTAGGTGGTATTTTCATGTTTTCCTCACGCAATCATGTTTTTGATGCGGTGGTGACACGTTCATGTAGTAAGGGTGGCGATAATAAAGCTCCTAAAAGCTGATGATGTGCCCTCTTAAAGATGTGGTAGCATTGGATCTGGACGGTAAGGAGAATAACGCTGGAGTTGGAAGGTGTGTCGCGATTCTGTAGGTTCGTGGATCTGAGTGTGGCAAATCGCGATTTCGGTTTCATATTGCATATCGTTACAGCCCCAAAGTTAAGTTCTACTTCTGTATAGTTATTTTGGTGAAAGTAACTCAAAACTAATACATGAGTAATGTAACACATTACAATTCTGAGACAGTAATATTGTAAGGTAATGAATTACTTTTAAATAACAGTAACAAGTAATACCTAATGTATTACAGTTTGGAAGTAAATTGCACAACACTGCATAACACACATATAACTGATGACACTGGAATTGAACTGTGGTGTAGTGCAAGTGTAGTGAATTGTGGTGAATGTGACAGAAAGAAAAACAAAAACTGACAAAATAAAATCACACGGGTACAGTGTGTCTTAAATTTCCATCTCAGTGCTTACATATCTCACAAATGACAACTACACGTTTGTGCCCCTTGCACACGGACCTGGTGGACTCTTCGATTGGCCCTCCTGTTGATGTCCTCCTGTGGCCGGGTGGTGGCTGCTGTCAAGGAAGGAGGCTGAAGATGACTATTTACTTAGTTTTATTAACAGAACAGTCACTTATAACAGAGCTCTCAGTATTCCCGTACTTCTACACGTGAGGTCATGTTTTTCTGCCCCCTTTAGGCATATAATGCTTCCCCTTAAAGGGACATACCCAATACTCTGACATTTTCCTTTCATAAACAGAAGATCTGGCATCCCAAATTACTATAACATAGTATTCACATAATGTTCCTTAAAACACCCACTTATTCCTTTAATTAAAGAATTTAACTGATACCTGACACAAGGCTTTTCATTACTGAACTTCAACCACAAACATTGACATTAGAACATTTTAATAACTTCCATTCTCACGCCATTCTGTAACCCTTACAAATCCAGTTTCTGAACTGGTTTACTAACTCTACCTGACCTTGTGACTTTCCATCCTTCATTAGTCTGTGTGAGCAATGGGTCATTTGTTCTAACAGTCTCTTCATCACATGTCTCTGAGTGCGCCATTATTCCCGCATCATCACTGCACTCAGAGTCACTTAAGAACGCTGAAGCTGTAAGTGACACAGATTACGCCTTTTCACTCCCCCTTCTGGGCTACTGATCATGTACGAGCGCTGCGTTGAACTTTGACCTATGACCGTCGCCGGAGTCTTCCACTGTTTCTCCCCATCCAACTTAACCAGGACTGGATCTCCTGACTTTAGCGAAGGCAAGTTTTTCACTCCATGCCGTCTATAAAAATAGAATGCATGTTGCTGCTTAGCAGCGTTATCTCGTCTCCGTATAAGTCTCTGATCTGGCCACTTCGGAACGAGGTTGCTGTCAAGTATTGGTAACGTGTTCCTAAGTCTCACTCCCGTTGACTCATGTGGTGTTGCTCGGTAACTCAGCAATCCTTTCACCGGATCCGTTTGCCGTAGAATAACTTTTGCTGACTTGACTGCGCGTTCCGCATGACCGTTACTCGATGGATAATGTGGACTTGACGTCACGTGCTCAAAATCATACTTACGGCTAATTGATCGTAATGTTTCGCATGCAAATTGCGGTCCGTTGTCAGAAACATCAACTTCCGGGATTCCGAATCTCGCAAATGTAGCTTTGAGTTTGGTTATGACTGGTGAGTGTAAGATTTCAAAGAACCTGGAATAGTAGTCTGAGAGTACGACATAGTGTTTCCCTTTGTACTCACACAAGTCAACCCCCAAGAACTGCCATGGCCTTTCTGGTAACGGAGTTGGATTCAGGGGTTCTTTTCTCTGTGTTCTTTTGTTTTCATAACAGAAAGTGCACTTCTCAATTTTCTGTTTTAACTGAGACGATAGTCCTGGCCACCATACAGATGTTTGTGCTCTTTCCCTACATTTGGTCAACCCCATGTGTCCTTCATGAATTCTTTCAATAATTTCCCTCAAAGAGACTCAGGTATAATAATACGGTTACCTTTTGTAAGCAAGCCATCCGTCTCAGACAATTCGCTTCTGAATGCATGAAAGTCTCTCACTGATGGATGTACTTCGCGAATATATTCAGGCCATCCGACTCGAATCAAGTGCTTCACTCTCTGCAGTTAATCATCTTGTTGCGTTGCATCACCAATCGCACTTAGTTTCCCACCTTGAGGCAGGCAGACTTCCCACTATTGCGTTAACTTAACAGCTGACGTCCACTTCTGTGTCACTGTCCATGGTGCTGCTTTGTGGACTACGAGATAATGTGTCTGCTACCATGAGTGTTTTACCTTGTGCATACTCAGCTGTCATGTTGAATCTCATCAATCTGAGTAAAAGTCTCTGGCATCTGATTGGTACATTGTCCAGATCTTTACTATTTATCAAAGGTACCAGCTTCTTGTGGTCAGTAACGAGTTTAAACTGTCCCATTCCACTCAGGTATTTACTGAAGTGTTCGAACGCCCAGACTCCCGCGAGGCACTCTTTCTCTATCTGCGCATAATGACGTTCTGCACTCGTAAGGGTACGCGAGCAGTATCCGACAGGCTTCCAGCTGTCTCCGTGTTGTTGGAGTAGCACTCCTCCCAAACCATAACTGCTTGCATCCGCAGACACAGTTGTGGACCTCTCAGCATCGTAAAATGACAAAACTGGTGATGTCACAAGTGCTTCCTTTAGTTTTCGGAAAGCTCGCTCCTGTGCCACATCCCAAGTCCAGGTTCTGGTTTCTTAAAACTGTTATCATCCACTTTTTTTCATCATGCATGGTACTCAGGAGTAGCCTGGTTCAACCAGACTCTAGTTCATTTAATTTCCACATAGAGTCTGGAACCGCTCCATTGAGAAACGTTTCCTTCCTTGTAGGCGGGTTCATTATTAAAGTTCAAATCTATTGGATCTGCCCAAAGTCACTCACGATCTGCCATAGCCAATCGCTAACGGGGTGTCGTGAGTGACGTATGTCACGCGCCGAAATGGCTGGAAACAACAAGTCCGAATGATCAGAGGATTATGTTTACAATAGGATTTCAATCAACGAGAGCTGCAGGTTTTGTTAATCTAGGAACAATTATTAATTCGAAATGTATATTTGACACGAAGGACAGTGATATATTCATTCAACGGTGGAAGCTGTGTCTAATCATTACAAATACGCCGCTGCGGTCGTTTTCTGATCTGCCGCAAATGCTGTAGCTGCTACAGTTAATGATCAGTCTTGTCTCTATCTGCAGATGTGTAATAAACAACAATTTTTCATATTACGTCATATTGTTTCTTAATTACCTTAATTATGGTCTTCAAAGTATGTGTTTGTACATTTTTATGTGGCATTTAGTTTTTTTTAGTAAAACAAATCAACCATTGCCATCTAAAACTGAAATCAAATATCTTCAAAGTATGGTTTTTCACATTTTTATTTATGACAATTATTTTTTAAAAATCACAACCAATTTGTATGATTTCCAACATGTAAAACTGACACACCAACCTCCTGCACGAGTGCACAAAGGAGCTCAAAATGTTCTATTCATCACAAGAATCAGTAAATTTACAGTTGGGAATATGAGCGACTGACATGACTCCTGAGCGGATCTTCAACAATAGTTTAGCAGCCAGGACTCGGGGCTTCCGAACACCGCGAACACCAGGCTAAACCGTCCGTCCAAAATGTCACGGTCATCGTGCACGAGCTGCCCAGCACAAACCTCCAACCTTTCTGCCTTCTTCACTTGGTCCTCAGTTGTGCAACAAGAGGTGAGACGATAACAATCCGGCTTTAAATTCTGTATATTCAGCAGTTTCTTTTCCAACAACGGACCGAATAGCTTTTCTCACGTCTTTCTCCGCTGCCATTACTGAACTCAAACTGACGCGCTTACATCAACGTCATCTTTCTCAGCCACTCCCTCTATTCGCTGATTGGTCCTACAAAAAATTGATTTCTGGAAACCTAAGGATATGGAGCGATCCCAGACGTAGTACTGAAGTAAAATGAAATTGAGCGGAAGTGCGTAGGAGGGCGCAGCCAGGCTAGCTCAGGAGGACATCAGTCTTTCCCTTCTTCGACACATACCTTAGTCATGTTACCATTGAATCTAAATTCTGAGCTATATTTCTCCCTCAATTTTTAATAACATATAAAAAAGTGCAAGCAAGTACTAAACATGCTAACAACATACTTGGAACATGCTAAAAATTCCTAGCAAACACTTAGCTAAGTGCTAAAACATGCTATTACTGCAATTAAATAGGAATTTGTAACTCAGGCATGGAATGTCCAATCTGCCCCAAACTTCACATTTTTGATAAGAGTCATGACCTGAACACATCTACATGAGAATATTCACTTTAGTAATAGCGCCACCAACTGGCGACAGAAAAGTGATATGATTAACACGTTGATGCCGTTCTAGCAACATGTTAATGTCACAGCCTGTCGTCTGCACCAGTCTGTCTTTGTCATCAGCACTACACTTCCCAGGATCCTTTTGTCTCCTCTCCTGAACTCACTCCCTCATCAGCCACCTGTTCCTCGTTTTGATCATCTGTTTCACCTGTTTCCACTCCATTATGTTTGATTCTTCTGTGTATTTAGTTCCATCTCATTCAGTCTGTCTTGGTCGGTCGATGTTGTTCTTATGTTGTATGTTACCCGGTGTTACCCTGTCTTCCTGCCTGTATTTCGAATTAAATTATATCTTCATTGTGAATCTGGACTCCTCCTGTTCCTTCTGCCTGCACTCCAGTACCAAACCGTGACAGATCGACCGACCACAAAAAACTGAGAGTTATGGACCTTCCAGCGGTAAGCCTCCTCTGTTTGGACCAGGAAGACCGCTCCCTGGAATCCCATACCAGGGACTTTCTGGAGTTGGCGTGCCTCACTCACTATTCAGACCGCTCGCTGTGTGTTTTCTACATCGCCAGCCTCAGCGAGCGGTCCCGGGCACGCCTCCCAGGGAGCGGTCCAGAAGATAATTTCCTCGCCTGTGTGGAGTGGGTGCTGGTGTGCTGTGAATCCCCATTCTCTGTGGAAGAAGTCACCAGCACCACTCCAAAACCAGAACCCTCATCTTCACTGGTCACCGTCAGCCCTGTCGAGTCTGCGCTCACCGCCAGCCCTGCCGAGCCCGCGCTCACCGTCAGCCCTGTCGAGCCCGCACTCAGCGTCAGCCCTGCCGAGCCCGCGCTCACCGTCAGCCCTCCTGAGCCTGAACCCTCCTCACCGCTGGTTCCTTCCATCTCTCCCGAGTCTGAACTCTCCTCCCCGCTGGTTCCGTCCAGCCCTCCTGAGTTTGAACTCTCCACACTGCTGGTTCCGTCCAGCCCTCCAGAGCCTGAACTCCCCTCATCGCTGGTTCCGTCCAGCCATCCCGAGCATGAACTCTCCTCCCCGCTGGTTCCGTCCAGCCCTCCTGAGTTTGAACTCTCCTCCCCGCTGGTTCCGTCCAGCCCTCCAGAGCCTGAACTACCCTCATCGCTGGTTCCGTCCAGCCCTCCAGAGCCTGAACTACCCTCATCGCTGGTTCCGTCCAGCCATCCCGAGCATGAACTCTCCTCCCCGCTGGTTCCGTCCAGCCCTCCAGAGCCTGAACTACCCCCATCGCTGGTTCCGTCCAGCCCTCCAGAGCCTGAACTACCCCCATCGCTGGTTCCGTCCAGCCATCCCGAGCATGAACTCTCCTCCCCGCTGGTTCCGTCCAGCCCTCCAGAGCCTGAACTACCCTCATCGCTGGTTCCGTCCAGCCATCCCGAGCATGAACTCTCCTCCCCGCTGGTTCCGTCCAGCCCTCCAGAGCCTGAACTACCCTCATCGCTGGTTCCGTCCAGCCCTCCAGAGCCTGAACTACCCCCATCGCTGGTTCCGTCCAGCCATCCCGAGCATGAACTCTCCTCCCCACTGGTTCCGTCCAGTCCTACGGAGCCTGAACTACCCGCACCGCTGGTCCCGTCCAGCCCCATCCGGCCAGCGTCAGAGCCCATCCAGCCAGCACCAGAGACCGTCCAGCCAGCGCCAGAGACCGTCCAGCCAGCGCCAGAGACCGTCCAGCCCGAGACCCCATCTGCCCCTGATCCGGGGACTCTGCCCAAATATTTTTTTGGGGGGGGCCCAGTGTCCCAGCCACGGCCGCCCGAAGGGTCCTCACCGGCGTGGCCGCCCGAAGGGACCTCACCGCCGTGGCCGCCCGAAGGGACCTCACCGCCATGGCCGCCCGAAGGGACCTCACCGCCGTGGCCGCCCAAAGGGACCTCACCGCCGTGGCCACCCGAAGGGTCCTCACAGCCTGCTCCGCCCTGGCCACGCCCTCATCCTGCTCCGCCCTGGCCACGCCCTCATCCTGCTCCGCCCTGGCCACGCCCTCATCCTGCTCCGCCCTGGCCACGCCCTCAGCCTGCTCCGCCCTGGCCACGCCCTCATCCTGCTTCGCCCTGGCCACGCCCTCATCCTGCTCCGCCCTGGCCACGCCCTCAGCCTGCTCCGCCCTGGCCACGCCCTCAGCCTGCTCCGCCCTGGAGGCTTCCTCCTCCAGACCACGCCCTCCACAGCCTCCAGGGCGCCCACCCCACCACAGTGATGTCACAGCCTGTCGTCTGCACCAGTCTGTCTTTGTCATCAGCACTACACTTCCCAGGATCCTTTAGTCTCCTCTCCTGAACTCACTCCCTCATCAGCCACCTGTTCCTCGTTTTGATCATCTGTTTCACCTGTTTCCACTCCATTATGTTTGATTCTTCTGTGTATTTAGTTCCATCTCATTCAGTCTGTCTTGGTCGGTCGATGTTGTTCTTATGTTGTATGTTACCCGGTGTTACCCTGTCTTCCTGCCTGTATTTCGAATTAAATTATATCTTCATTGTGAATCTGGACTCCTCCTGTTCCTTCTGCCTGCACTCCAGTACCAAACCGTGACAGTTAAAGGGATAGTTCACTTTTAAATTAATTTTTGATATGTTTTAGCTTACCTCTAGGGCATCCAAGATGTCTTTGTTTCCATAGCATTTTCAATTTTGACATTTTTTGGTCAAACCGTTGTTGTCTGTCAGTCATTCACTGGAGGTTAAGGGGGTCCTCCCTCGGTTCACCGCAAAGAGCATGCACAGAGAACTCAAAATTAAACATGATTTAATGACTCGTGAATGTAAGTACACACTGATGGCCTAAGACCCGAAACGAGCTGTTTGTGTGAGATAACGAACAGTATTTATATAGTTTTTACCTCTTATTAACAGCCGTCGAACTGATCTGAATCAGATGTCCAACTGAACCGAACTGAACCATCTCCAGACGTTACGCCGGAAGTGATCTCTCGCGATCTATGATCTAGGAAGTGATCTATGTCACGCATTGTTTACACAGAGTTTTCGGAAGTTTTACCTCGTTTCGTGTCTGTGTACTTACATTCACGAGTCATTAAATCATGTTTAATTTGGACTTCTCTGTGCATGCTCTTTGAGGTGGACCACCTAAACCTGCATTATATGACTGATAGACAACACCGGTTTCACTGAAAAATGTCAAAATTGAAAATACTGTGGAAACAAAGACACCTACATCTTGGATGCCCTTGAGGTAAGCTAAAACCTATCAAAAATTAATTTCAAAGTGAACTATCTCTTTAAAAATGCCACTGACTTCTAAACATTTAAGAAACATGTTATAACATGCTAACAATACTTAGCTAAGTGCTAAAGCATGCTAATTCAATGAAATTAGACGTTGTTGTTACTCAAAAAGTTAATGTCCCATCTGCGGCAAACTTCACACGTTTAAAAAATGTCTCCTAAACACAATGTCCATGCTCATATTCAGTTATAGTCCTAGCGTTGCCTGCTGGCAACAGGAAGTGACGTTTAACACTGTTCTGTACTCCTAATAGGTACATGCATGTAATGACCCAATACCTACAAAATAGTCTCTTGGAGCGTACCCCTAAAAACAAAAGGAAGTCAGCCGTTTTGATCTTCCTCTCTGATCTTTGTGCAGTTAATTGCCCTTTTCAGGCCTCATACTTTAAAGGGACACCAGTCAGGAATGCTGTTTTTGTCAAACAGCGACCCCTAGAGTAACTGTGGAGTACTTGTTTTCAACGTTACTGTCGTAAATACCACTCACGGAGAGCGTGACGTGTTACAGTATACAATAGTATATTGTGTTTAATTTGTCGTTTAATAAGATCTAATATGTTAGTGGTGAGAATTTTCACGTGATTAAATACATATCCCCATGAACTAAAATGGTCCAGAGGAAGAACTTTTGCCATGTGTGTCACAGGTTCTGGGTTCTTCTAATCCCTATTAATAGTATAGTTTATTTTCCTCATCAAAACTGATTGTTTATTAGTGGCTGTATTTCAAGCAGGGACATGTTTTTTGTGCATTGGGTTTTGTGATTTCACCGTAATGAGTCTCTCAGTCCCCGCAACGGATTGAGCGCACGTCCGTTTGAAGACAGTGCGCATCACAACAGACCACTGAATCCACTGAAACAGTTCGCCGTGGCAACGAGCGCTTTGGTCACTTGATTTCAAAAACAACACATTTCAAATTGCCTCTTATTTAATAAACCAACTAAATGAATGCTCTATTAGAGTTACCTGGAGATGTTTTATGTTATTATTGGTACATCCGTGCAGCAAGATGTTTTTATGGGGACATATCACGCAAATTACGCCTTTCTCTGTTCCTCCGACAATGCTTTCCTAGCTTTCTGTATCTTATATGCCGGCTCAGCCATCGAGACGCCCACCATTCAACCCGAAAGAAGTCATATAACCATTTCAATAACTCTTGAAGCTGTTAAATCAAGCTAAAATAACTGCATAGTGTCCCTTTAATGAACACCTCCTAAAGTTTTAATCATCCGATCAACCGATCATCTTCAAATTTGGTGAGTGTAATCTTAAGCCATTTGCAATATTAAATTGCGAAGATCTTGAGTTTTCATCGAAGGGCGTGTCCTCGGCGGCATGACAAATTTCGATGTTTTGCCATGAAACAGCTGTAACTCAGGCAAACAATGTCCAATATGCCCCAAACTTCACAAGTTTGATAACAGTTCTGTCCTGAACACATGTTCATGCTCATATTCAGTTACAGTCATAGTGCCACCTACTGAGAACAGGAAGTAACATGTTTAACACTGTTGTTGACTCCTAATAACATATAAAAAAAAGTGCCAGCAAGTGCTAAACATGCTAGCAACATACTAGAAACATGCTAAAACATGCTAGCAAACAGCTAAGTGCTAAAACATGCTATTACAAAAATGAAATAGGATTTTTCTGTAACTCAGGCATGGAATGTCAAATCTGCCCCAAACTTCACTTTTGATAAGAGTCCTGTCCTGGACACATCTACATGAGAATATTCAGTTATAGTAATAGCGCCACCTACAGGCAACAGGAAGTGACATGTTTTACACGTTGATGCCGTCCTAACATGTTAAAAATGCCATTGAGTTCTAAACTCACAAGAAACATGTTAAAACATGCTAGCAATACTTAGCTAATTGCTAAAGCATGCTAATTCAATGAAACAATTATTGTTACTCAAAAAGTCAATGTCCCATCTGCACCAAACTTCACGCATTTGATAAGTTATCTCCTAAACACATGTCCATGTTCATATTCAGTAATAGTCACAGGGCCGCCTGCTGGCAACAGGAAGTGACAAGTTTAACACTGTTGTGGACTCCTAACATAAAAAAGTGCCAGCAAGTGCTAAACATGCCAACAACATACTTGAAACATTGTAAAACATGCAAGCAAACACTTAACTGCTAAAGCATGCTATTACTGCAATTAAATAGGAATTTGCGTTAACTCAGCCATGGAATGTCAAATCTGCCCCAAACTTCAAACGTTTGATAGGAGTCATGTTCTAAACACATCTACATGAGAATATTTTGTTACAGCAATAGCGCCACCTATGGGCAACAGGAAAGGATGTTTAATGTTTAACACTGTTGTGGACTCCTAATAAACATAAAAAAGTGCCACCAAATGCTAAACATGCTAATACTTCAATGCTAAAAAAAACTTAGCTAAGTGCTAACACATACTATACATTGAAGAGGAAGTTGTTTTAACTTAAGCATGCAATTTCCAATGTGCTCCAAATTTAACATCTTTTATAAGTGTCATATACTACATATTTCACCTATATTTACCTAATAAAAAGCACATTGCCCACCGTGCTGTGTTCTTAAAGCCACCGGGTGGGAATAGCACTGGTGCGAGGGCCCTTTTTATCGCTGCTGGCAGCTTTATTTATTTTTTATAAAATGCGATATTGACCAAATGTGTTTTACAACAGGAAAAACTGAGTGCCTATATATAGCTATAACAATCTAGTTGGTAAGCTGTTGATGAAAATGTAATGATGCCTTCGGCATCTTATATAAATCATAAGCATGGGTACGCCCTGAGCGACTGGAACCACAAGCGTCAAGTGATCCTCATTGCCAAGGTAACATATATTTCTATATTTCTTGATTTATGATTGCTGATACACTTAATTTATTAACATTTAATCATGTTAATAATATAATATTTAATTATGGTTAATTCAAGGCTGTTAATATGCACGTATTCGCTATGTAATTTTTTTTTTTTTTCTATAGTATTCTATACTCTCCGGTCATCCTCACATGTATAATTGTAGTAAAACATGGTTTTACTACAGTAATGTTGTAGTAGTACCTAACTAAAAAAAAAAAAAACAGCAAAGAAGATCACTGTGAAATCTTAATATTTTATAATGCAGAATGTAATTCATGATTTAATTCATTCCAAGGCTTACTTTATTTGATCCAAAATAAGCAAAAACAGTTTTCAGTTTTTTTTTTTATTCTGAAATATTTTAACAATTTAAAATACTTGTTTTCTATTTGAATATATTTTAAAATTTAATTTAATTCTGTGGTCAAAGCTGAATTTTCAGCATCATTACTCCAGGTCAGTACTCTTCAGTGTCACGTGATCCTTCAGAAATGCTTTTCACTGCAACTGTACTTTTCACACTATTTCATAATTTTTTTCTGTTCTTGAGAACCCCGGTTAAGAACCAACTCTGAAGCCTTTGCTTAGAGGAAAGACTCCACAATGCATTGGATCACAGTGAAGTCATAAACTTGACTCGAGAATGTTTCTGTTGTAATTAGGTTTAAAGAAGCCCTTAAACCCTGTATATCTATATTATCAATATTATTATAGTTGTTATTAATAGTGAATTAATCTAAAGCTTTTGAGACTTTTTTATTTTTATTTTTTTGTCATGAAGATGTGACCATTTCCTCCTTTTTATGTAGGCTTACTAAATAATCTTGATAGAAAAATCAGGGGGGTGCCCTTTTTCAGTTTCAGCACATGCCCCTCAAAAGGTCTGTGCACGGCCCTGAGCTGCACTGAAACTGTCATTTGGACCTTGAAACGGTTGGGGTCCATTGAAGTCCATTATTTGGCGAAAAAATCCTATACTGTTTCATCAAAACATGAATTTCTTTTTGACTGAAGAAAGAAAGAAAGAAAGAAAGAAAGAAAGAAAGAAAGAAAGAAAGAAAGAAAGAAAGAAAGAAAGAAAGAAAGAAAGAAAGAAAGACATGGACATATTGGATGACATGGGGGTGAGTAAATTATCAGGAAAAGTTTTTTGGTAACGCTTCCTTTTATAGTACAGTACTTACAGTGTATCTACAGTGTACTTACCTAGAAAGTACTGGCTAATATAAGGTAAGTAAATGGAACAGGGGTAGGTTTAGGGGTAGGTTCAGGGTTAGTAGGCTTCTAGTTATTACCCAGTAATTGTAGGCTAGTTACTAAAATAAGTACATAGTATTTACAGGGGTAACTGGACTGTAAAAGGAAGCGTTACCAGTTTTTTAAAGTGAACTAATCCTTTTACTTCCTCACACACAGCAATAGGGCTATATGACAAATAAAAGGTCGTAAAAGTTTATTTCATATCATTTATGTGGCTTTTCTTAGTGTTATACTCAAGGCCATTGTCACAGTCTGCGTCTGCACCATCCTGTCTGCGTCTCCTGCACTACACTTCCCATGATCCTCTCGTCTGCACACCTGAACTCACTCCCTCATCAGCCTCCCGTTCAGCGTCCTGTTTCATCTGTTTCACCTGTTTTCACCCCATTATGTCTGATTCCTCTGTGTATTTAGTTCCCTCAGTTTCATTCTGTCTTTGTCGGTCGTTGTCAATGGATGTTTGCTGTGAGCCCGTGTGGCGCCTGTGTTCCTGTCTTCCTGCCTGTTTTGTATATATTAAAACCTGATCTTAGCCGATACTCCGGACTCCTCGTTCCTTGCCTGAGCCACACCGTGACAGCCATACTGAGAGCACACCTTCAGTATCTGCTGCAGCCGAGCACTATATGGACTACATGGACCAGTTCGTCTGCATACATAAGATGATTAAAAAATAGTGTTGCCCACAAGACAGACAGTTTTTAACATATTTAGCTGGTTTGATAATTCATCTATAGATGAATATATAGATATAAACGTATAGAATATATAGAATACATACTATATATATATATATATATATATATATATAGATAGATAGATAGATAGATAGATAGATAGATAGATAGATAGATAGATAGATAGATAGATAGATAGATAGATAGATAGATAGATAGAATAGATGTTTATATAGATATAAACATTAAATAAAATAGGAGACAAAATTCCTCCTTGTAGCACTCCATTACTAACATGGAAAGAAGCAGATACAACATTGTCCCATTTAACCAGAAACGTTTAATGGGCATACCAAAACATTAAAAGTAAAAAAAACAATATACTTGTAGCTATATATAATACGGAGCCCGGGAAGTCACCTGTGGGGGGAAAAAAACAATCCTAGGCGACGGTTTTGCAATCCGTCCCCTCAGTTTATAAACTGTAGCCTACTCACGGATTCTTAAACTGTTCCCTCGGTTTAACAATTAGTGCCCCTACGCATCAAATCTCCAAAACCATAAGCTATTTCTCAGCCTTTGACTCAGTTTTCAATTGCATAAAATACTTTTTCAAAACACTACACACAATTCTCTGCCTAAAACACAAAACATCTAGCAGGAATTGAATGCTTTCCATTTCCAAACACACCAATCAGAATGCTACACTTATTCAACAGGTCACACACTCCTCATATGTGCAACACTAATTGCTTTACTGGTCAATTACCAATCACTGCTTTTTTGTAGTATAAGCGTATAATAGGTCAAAGGTCAGATTGCCTGTTTTGAACAATGGATGTCAACAATGGACAGAGATTCCCCCACACTAAATTGTGTCCTTTACTGTATTATAAAGAATATACTTTTGGTTTACATACGTTTCTGGTTTTTGATACTGTACACAACAGTAATGTTTGGCCTAATAAATATTTTCTGTTTCTACATTGCATTGGTGATTACAGTGTACTTGTTACCCCTCTCGGGAAATTGCTTTCACTGTAGAACATTGTATTGAAATGTAGATATAAGTGTATGGAAGACCAAAGAGCTTTATATTTAGAAAAAAACAATGTTACAATGTAATATATAGATATAAACGTATAGAATATATAGAATACATATATATATATATATATATATATATATACAGTGTTGTGCAAGTTACTTCCAAACTGTAATGCATTAGGTATTACTTGTTACTGTTATTTAAAAGTAATTCATTACCTTACAATATTACTGTCCCAGAATTGTAATGCGTTACATTACTCATGTATTACTTTTGAGTTACTTTCACCAAAATAACTAAGTAGAACTTAACTTTTGGGCTGTAACGATATGCAATATGAAACCGAAATCGCGATTCGCCACATCCACGAACCTACAGAATCGCGACACACCTCTTCCAACTCCCAGCGTTATTCTCCTTACCGTCCATATCCAATGCTGCCTTATCTTTAAATTAGGCTATTAGTATTATTTGAAGTTAACATTATAAAATACGTGGACCTACACCACAAAACTAGTTGAGGATAAATTATTTAAAATTGGGGAAGTCCAGCATTATGGACATGATGACATTTGCAGTCAAAACTTGAAATAAAATTGAAAATAGGCTACTTCCTTAAAGGACTCCAGACATTAGACAAATATCAGTCTATGTTTTATTTTTAATATTAGGGAAAAGACACACATTCATGCGTGACAAAAAAATAGGAGGCAAAATATATTTTTTGTAATTCTGTTAATTACAATGCGCAAATCGGATGAGGAAGGGTTGGCTCTCCAGTCTCCATAGAACTTAAAATATTCATTTTATTTTAGTTTGCTTGTTCGTGTTCGCATTTATGAGGAAAAAACAATGTTAGAGACGCGACCGCTCTGAACTGGCACTAAAAGACTGCTTTAAAACTTTCACATAGTCTGTTGCCTTTAAGAAGTAAAAGCAGACAATACACTGTAATACAACTGTAATACAAGCCTCACTGAACATGTAACGAGTAAAATATTACTGAAAATTGATTAGTAATACCTTACACTACTGCGTTACAGCAAAAAGTAATATGTTACTGTAATGTATTACTTTTGTAATGCGTTACTCCCAACACTGTATATATATAGATAGAATATATAGATGTTTATATAGATATAAACATTAAATAAAATAGGAGACAAAATTCCTCCTTGTAGCACTCCATTACTAACATGGAAAGAAGCAGATACAACATTGTCCCATTTAACCAGAAACGTTTAATGGGCATACCAAAACATTAAAAGTAAAAAAAACAATATACTTGTAGCTATATATAATACGGAGCCCGGGAAGTCACCTGTGGGGGAAAAAAAAAACAATCCTAGGCGACGGTTTTGCAATCCGTCCCCTCAGTTTATAAACTGTAGCCTACTCACGGATTCTTAAACTGTTCCCTCGGTTTAACAATTAGTGCCCCCGGATTAATAAACCATACCCACGAGTTCCTAATCTGTGCTCTCAGATTTGTAAACCGTGCCCTCAGTTTTTGCAATCTGTACCCACAAATTCATAAACCGTGCCCACACTTTCGTTTTTTTGTAATCCGTACTCACGGATTTGTGGCTCGTCCCAGAGTGTGCCACATGATTCAACCAGGCCTCTTGTTTAGATGCGGGATGCATTGCATTGTTTTTAAAATCCTTTTTTAAAATGGATAATAACCTACATTTAGGCTACTTTTATCTTTAAAGTCCATTTTTTTAGAGGAAAAAGCTCAGTAGCCTATAAGCTAAAAAATAAATAAAATAATAATAACACAGTTCAAAAACTGTAAAAGATTTGGTTATAAGTTATAAATTATTTTATGTTAAACATATTACTGTCTTCGGTGAACTCATTCATAGTAGCTAATAAACGCAAATAATAATTAACGTTAGCTATCAAAATCCATTTAGGCCTATTTAGAAGACGCTTTTATCCCAAAAAAAAAGAACAAAGCAATTCGTCAAATCAGTCTTAGACAATAATAATGGGCTAAGATTATAACAAACAAACGCATATCCAAGTGTTTGTTTGGAGCGCGCATTGTCACTGAGCCGCGGCCGCAAACACAGTGGAACAATTTAAAATAGGCTAATAGCATTTCTGGTCATAAATACATTATACATAATACAATTATTTGCTACTACTTTTATTTGTGTAAACTCACAATAACAAGAAAACGTTGTGTAGGCCTATTTGTAAAATAAAATATTTTTGTTTTGTTAAAAATATTGTTTAATCAGGCGCGCTTTCATGATCTCCGGAGTGCGTCTCATAAATAAGCTGAAACAAAAGCCTATCTAAAGCTTGAAATGTCCACTTTTACACTAACAAATTCGAATCGAAAGCAAATACCATCTGATTAGGCTATACAATCCGAAAAGTGCATTTCTCTAAGGTGCATCTGCTTTACAGTGGAGATGGAGATCGCCCGTCACTAGAAAATTATTTATTTAAGCAATAAAAATCCATCGTTATTTTTCAGACACATTTATTATGATTAGCCTATAAATATAAATCTCATTTAGAAATGCGGGCAAAATATAGTTTTTAGAAAGTCTATTTTTTTTTTAATTAATTTGCGAATATTTTAAATGTTTAATAAAGGCAAAAGTCAATGTTATTTATTTTTTGTGCACAAACTCTTGGACATGCGTCAAAATCTTGTGTTTATTTGTGATAATCTCAGCCCTGTATTATTGTCTAACCTGTATTATGACTGACATTTGACGAATTGCTTTGTTTCTTTATTTGATAAAAGCGTCTTATAGCCTATCTGTAGCCTAAATGTAATAATAATAGCCTAATTATTATCATTAGGCCTATTATTTGCGTTTATAAATTTAAATGAGTTCACTTAAGACAGGAATATGTTAATCATAAAACAATTTATGAATGTTTTATTATTATAGGCCTATAACTTTGTGTTTGTGTTAGGCCTATATTTATTTTTATTTTTTTTGAATGTGAAGTCCTTTTAAAAACAATGCATCCTGCATCTAAACAGGAGGCCTGGTTCAATCATGCGGCACACTCTGGGGGACGAGCCACAAATCCGTGAGTACGAATTGCGAAAGCGTACGGTTTATGAATTTGTGGGTACAGATTGCAAAAACTGAGGGCACGGTTTACAAATCTGAGAGAACGGATTAGGAACTCGTGGGTACGATTTATTAATCCGTGGGCACGAATTGTTAAACCGAGGGAACAGTTTAAGAATCTGTGAGTACAGTTTATAAACTGAGGGGACGGATTGCAAAACCGTCGCCTCGGATTGTTTTTTTTTTCCCCATAGGTGACTTCCCGGGCTCCGTAATACAATAACGTTCAATTTCAACTTTTATTTTGTTGAAAATACTATCAGCACAGCTTAAATGGGAATTGAGCACCTTCTCCGATGTTACGGACAACTAACATGTTTATACCTTGCAAATAACATTGGTATAAAACAAATAAGGCGATTACATGTGTATTGAAGTTGACCTACCAATAACGTACTTTTCTTTGAAAGAAGAACACTGTTGTCCTGACTCTTTATTTGTGTCTTATTTACCGTATGAAAACATGAACCATTGACAAGTACTTCACATGCTCTCACTCAACCACTACTGCATATCTGAACACAAACAATGTCTGTTCTCCAAAATGTAATGAAATAATATTTCTGCAGGCACGTCTAATGGTGTCTAGACATTCATTTTCAAGACGAACAGGGCCCGGTTCCCCGATAACGCTCACTCTTAGCGCGCTAAGAAGACCGTTTGAGATTGAGATGACCGATCAAAGCTGGATTTATGTTCACAGAACCGCGATCCACGCGCAAATCCCAATGCAAAGCTTCATGAGATAGGATGCAAGTGGCAAAACTAAACATCAATCAAAGCTCAGCTTCAGAAAGGGGATATTTACAGGTAAAGATAAAGAGACTGAGAGAAGAAGAATGAGAGAAGGAGATGGAGATAAGAGAGGAGAGGAGAGGAAAGCAGGTAATGCAATAGCCTATTGCATACAATGCCCAGAATGAGAATAACTTTATTGGAATGGATTCATATTTAACACAAATATACATAGCCTAAGTTCTTTGACAATTACAGTGGAAAAATAATATGCCACCGAAGCCCCTAGCAAGAGCACTTTTGGGACCTCTGTATTTATAAAACCCTGTGTACGGCTTTTGCACTGAATAGAAAATTATATTTTTTACAATGAATTACAAGGCTGAAGAGTACACTATTGCACACTTATACTGAGGTTTTAATTACATTATTTTACAGTAACATTGGGGAACTAAAGTGGGCATGTGGGTAAAATGAGTCCCATTACAGCCCTGAAACCTTTCACTCAAAGTGCAAACCTACGCATCAAATCTCCAAAACCATAAGCTATTTCTCAGCCTTTGACTCAGTTTTCAATTGCATAAAATACTTTTTCAAAACACTACACACAATTCTCTGCCTAAAACACAAAACATCTAGCAGGAATTGAATGCTTTCCATTTCCAAACACACCAATCAGAATGCTACACTTATTCAACAGGTCACACACTCCTCATATGTGCAACACTAATTGCTTTACTGGTCAATTACCAATCACTGCTTTTTTGTAGTATAAGCGTATAATAGGTCAAAGGTCAGATTGCCTGTTTTGAACAATGGATGTCAACAATGGACAGAGATCCCCCCACACTAAATTGTGTCCTTTACTGTATTATAAAGAATATACTTTTGGTTTACATACGTTTCTGGTTTTTGATACTGTACACAACAGTAATGTTTGGCCTAATAAATATTTTCTGTTTCTACATTGCATTGGTGATTACAGTGTACTTGTTACCCCTCTCAGGAAATTGCTTTCACTGTAGAACATTGTATTGAAATGTAGATATAAGTGTATGGAAGACCAAAGAGCTTTATATTTAGAAAAAAACAATGTTTATCAAATAATGCACTATAATGAAATAAGTGTTTGCCATTTTAATGCATATGCTTCATTCTGACATGTGTTTATGGTATTTTTAATGCAGTTACATTTTTCATGGAGATGTGAGGCATTTTGCATGTTATGTGTGAAGTTTTGGAAATTTGAAAAGTTTTGAAAAAAGGTCACATAGTTTTGAAAATGTGTGTAAGTTTCTAAAGACTGCTGCACAGTGGCGTCTTGAGCTCAAACAACACTAAGAGAGAGCTTACGAGTGGTCCAGAACAACCTTACGAAAGTGTGACTTACAGAAGGTATACTTAGCGTACGAACGTGTTGGGAACCGTGCCATAAGGTTAATTACAGGCCAATCTCGAACCTGCCTTTTCTGTCAAAGATACTGGAAAAAGCAGTATCCTCACAACTGTGTTCCTTTCTTGAAAGAAATGATATCTGCGAGGACTTTCAATCAGGATTTAGACCACATCATAGTACCGAGACAGCTCTCATTAGAGTCACAAATGATCTGCTCTTATCGTCTGATCGTGGTTGTATCTCTCTATTAGTGTTACTCGATCTTAGTGCTGCATTTGACGCAATTGACCACAACATTCTTTTAAGTAAACTAGAAAACGTCTCGGTTACGGATGTAACCCTCGTTCCCTGAGTAGGGAACGGAGACGTTACGTCAGAAGTGACGGAGAATGGGGGATTCGCATAGAAAGCCAATCCTCTTCGAGTATTTAACAACGAGCCAATGGCATGAAAATGCCTTGGGGCTGCAGAATTTGCATAGCGTATCTCCGCCCCACGCAGTGGGTATAAAAGGAGGAAGTGAACGCAACCGCAGTATGTCTTCGCTGGGGAGCCAAGGCTGAATTCCGGCGTCTACCCAGCGATACAGCTGAAGTGGCAGGGAGACGTAGCGTCTCCGTTCCCTACTCAGGGAACGAGGGTTACATCCGTAACCGAGACGTTCCCTTTCGTAGTCACTTTGAGTTACGTAAGAAGTGACGGAGAATGGGGGTCAGTGCCATCACGCCATCTTCAAGCTGTCTTCCAGTGCCCAGCGAAAGTCTGGACCCCTGAACCTTTTTTTTTTTTTTTTTTAACAGGGATCCCACTTTGACACAGGATTACCAAGGTACACTGGGAAACATATCCCGGGAGGGACATGCTACCAGATGCCTACCGAAGGAGGACTTACAAATTCGCATATGGCCGCATAGGAACGCATATGGAGATCACTGGAGCACCAACCGCAGGTGGCTACTAGAATTTAACTCCAGGGGTGGCAGATGGCTTGCCAAGGGAAGACACATGCTCAGAGAGGCTTACAGTGGATAATACACATGAGACAGTTACCATAGGGAACCGTGCACATGGAGGCACCTAGCCGGCATCCAGAGCAACAGCAGTGGTGCCCGCATCGTCGGTGCTGGAGGACTCAAGGCTTCAACGGAAGACACTGAGGAAATATCACACTTATCCAATCCGAGGAGTGGAATGGTGAGCAAGCGAAGACACCTAAGCAGGTCCAGTACTGGCGGAAGCGAGTACGTGAGAGGACACCGGCTCTATTCGCAGATAATAGAATCTCGCGAAGGTGTTTGGTGTCGCCCAGCCTGCAGCTCTGAAAATGTCTGTTAGCGAGGCGCCGTACGCTAGAGCCCAAGAGGAGGCCACACTCCGAGTGGAATGGGCCGTCACACCAAGGGGGCACGGACGGCCTTGCTGCTGGTAAGACAAAGCAATGGCGTCCACTATCCAGTGAGACAGCCGTTGCTTTGAGAGAGCCCTTCCCTTCTGGCTCCCCCCATGACATACAAAGAGCTGGTCTGAGGTCCTGAAACACCACGTTCTGTCAACGTAGGTGCGGAGAGCACGTACCGGACAGAGCAGTGCCAAGGCTGGGTCTGCCTCCTCCAGGGGCAGCGCTTGCAGGTTCACCACCTGGTCCCGTAAGGGAGTGGTGGGAACCTTGGGCACGTATCCGGGCAGGTCTTAGGATCACGTGAGAGTAAGCCGGCCCGAACTCCAGGCACGCTTCGTCAACGGATAATGTGTGCAGGTCCCCCACCCTCTTGATGGAGGCCAGTGCAACCAGGAGTGCTGTCTTCATGGACAGAAACTTTAACTCTACCGATTGCAAAGGCTCAAAGGGAGGCCTCTGCAGAGCACTTAGAACTACTGAGAGGTCCCAAGAGGGTACGAGGGGAGGACGAGGCGGATGTAGCCTCCTCGCTCCCCTCAGGAACCTGATGACCAGGTCGTGCTTCCCTAAGGACTTACCTTCTACTGCTTCATGAGAGGCGGCAATGGCCGCGACGTAAACCTTAAGGGTGGAGGGCGACAGCCTGCGCTCCAACCCTTCTTGCAGGAAGGAAAGCACGACACCGATCGAACATCTCCGGGGGTATTCTCCGCGAGAAGAGCACCAGCTGACGAAGAGGTTCCACTTCAACGCGTAAAGGTGTCTCGTGGACGACGCTCTAGCGGAAGTGATGGTTGCCGCCACCGCAGGTGGCAGCGAACTCAAACCTGCCTCGTCCCATCCAGGAGCCACAAGTGCAGCCTCCAAAGATCGGGACGAGGGTGCCACAGAGTGCCCCGTCTCTGAGTGAGTAGATCTTGTCTCAGAGGAATAGGCCAAGGAGGTGCTGTCGCGAGGAGCATGAGTTCGGAGAACCACGTCTTGGTGGGCCAATAGGGGGCTACCAGCAAGACCTGCTCCTCGTCCTCCTTGATCTTGCACAACACCCGTGCAAGAAGGCCCGACAGAAGAGACCAGGGAAGGACCAGCGTTCCACTGGGGTCTGTTCTGCCGGGGGTCTGGCGATAGAGGGGGAGGGGAGTGGCATAGTCGAGGGACGACACACGCTCCCTTCCGCACCCTCAGAGACAGAGAGGAATGAGTGGGCTGACGCACTGGGACGTCGAGCGCACCCATTCCTGTCTGTGTGCTCAGTGATGATGTCAAGTCTTTCTTTAACCAACTCAGGGTACTGCCCACCCGTGGGTGAGCAGCGGGGAGCTGAGAACAAAAGATTCTCCCCCGGCCCTCCACCGGGGGAAGGAGGGGGCCTGCTACCGCCTCCTGGGAAAAACTCGGCTTCATCACTGAGCAGCCCGTCTCAGGAATGTCGCTTGGCCTGGCGTTTAGCGGGGCGTGCGGCCTGAGGGGGCTGTGACGCCTGCCTGCGGCCTCCTCTGCGCCACGACCCGGATGAAGGCTGCTGCTGGGGCCGCGTGGGAGGGAGGGAGGGGAGCTGCAGGGGGGCGTCCTCGGCGGCGAGCAGGGGGAGGCGTCTGCACCGACGGCTGGGTGGAGGCAGCAGCTGGCCGTCGGGGCAGAATATGTTTGATCGCCTCCGTCTGCTTCTGGGCAGTCGAGAACTGCTGGGCGAAGTCCTCGACTGCACCGCCGAAAAGCCAATAGCAAAGGGAGAGCGGGGCGTCGAGCAGACGAGTCCGCTCGGCATCCCGTGTGTCTGCCAGGTTGAGCCAGAGATGGAGCTCCTGGACCACGCTAGTGGCCATCATCTGACCAACGGAGCGAGCGGCCACCTTCGTTGCCCGGAGAGCAAGGTCTGTGGCGGCTCGCAGTTCGTTAAATGCCGTTTGGTCAGTCCCCCCCTCGTGCATATCTCTGAGCAGTTTGGCTTGGAAAACCTGCAAAGTGCTCATCGCATGCAGGGCGGAGGCCGCCTGTCCCGCCACTCTATAGGAACGCGCCGCCATAGCAAACGAGAACCTACAGGCTTTGGATGGGTGCTTAGGAGGACCACGGGAGGAGGCGCTCTGTGGACACAGCTGCATCGCAACAGAGCGCTCCACCGGGGGCATCCCAGTGTACCCACGGGCGGCCCCACCATCGAGGGGAGGAAAGGCGGGGGAGGCTAGAGCGCGCTCTCGGGAGGACAAAGGGGCCCTCCAAGTGCGCGTCAGCTCCGCATGCAGCTCGGGGAAAAAAAGTATCGGGGTCGGCTGTGGCCTTGCGGCGGCAGCCTTGCCCAAAAACCAATTATCCATCCGTGAGAGATCGGGGCAGGGTGGAGGGTTCCACTCTAACCCGATACTCACGACGGCCCGAGATAGCATGGCCGTTAACTCGGGATCAGACACTGGCAACGCTGGCACTCCCGAGGGAGGCAACGCAGCCGCATCCTCATCTCCCTAGGAATCAAGCCCGCCTTGTGATGCTGCGATTGACATCGCATCATCCTCTGGAGCGCCGAACGAAACAGACGGTACCTGCGAAGAGGCAGACGGCTGATTCGAACTGGCGCTCGCTGGCTCTAACACTGGAGCGGGGGGTGTGGCCCGAGGAACTATCGTCGGGGCTTTGTTCCACACCGTCACCGTCAGATCATCCTGCCCGCGAGTCGAAGAGCTTCTCGTGGAAGAAGCAGATTGAGTAGCGGGGACGGGGACTCTCACTTTAGTCAGATCATTGAGTCTAGATCTCAGTGTAGAGATGGTCATGTTCCCACAGAAGGAACATGAGTCATCCACGAACGCTGCTGCTGCATGCTGAATGCCCAGGCAAACAGAGCAGCGATCGTGACCATCAGAAGACGACATGAATCGACCGCACCCAGAAGAACATGGGCGAGACATCTTTAAAAAGACGTGCCACGTGCAGCTCTTTCAATGAGAGGAGGAAATTCACTCTTTCAGCGCTGAGGCGACCAGGGAGAAGCGCAAAGTCTGGCAGACCACTGCTCAGATCGCAGGCGATGCAGAATCTCGCTGGGTACCGCCATCACACCAACACTGAAGAGGACGCTCGTCTCGAAGAGTCTTGAATCAGTGAGAATGGCTTTAGGAGTGAAGAGGTCTCTTGGCTCCGAAGCGAAAACATACTGCGGTTGCGTTCACTTCCTCCTTTTATACCCACTGCGTGGGGCGGAGATACGCTATGCAAATTCCGCAGCATTTTCATGCCATTGGCTCGTTGTTAAATACTCGAAGAGGATTGGCTTTCTTTGCGAAACCCCCATTCTCCGTCACTTTTGACGTAACTCGAAGTGACTACGAAAGGGAACTATGTTGGCATTTGTGGAACTGCATTAGCATGGTTTAAATCATACTTATCTGACCGTTATCAGTTTGTAGCAGTAAATGAAGAGATGTCTTATCGATCACAATTTCAGTATGGCGTACCACAAGGCTCAGTACTAGGACCGCTGCTATTAACTCTGTACATGCTACCAAAAACTTAAACGCATTCTCATCCCAAAGCGCCATATACAACGCTTTTGCAAAAGCGTAAATATCCAACGCACATGGCACCCTTTAACGTCTAATGAGACGCTTCGGGTATGGTTAAGTTTAGGTATGGTGTAGGGTAAGGGTTAGACCACTAGGGGGCGCCTTCTGCCCAAATATATCTGCGTCTCATTTGACGTTAAAGGGTGCCATGTGCGTTGGATATTTATGCTTTTGCAAAAGCGTCCTATATGGCGCTTTGGGATGAGAACGGGCTCAAAACTTCCTCACGTAACAGCCTAGAATACTCCCTAACACTTGATGGCTGCTCTGTTAAGTCTTCGTCGTCGGTTAAGAACCTGGGTGTGCTCTTTGATACTACTCTCTCATTTGAAAGTCATGTGTCTAGTATCTGTAGAACTGCATTTTTCCATCTTAAAAATATATCTAAATTACGCCATATGCTCTCATTAGCAAATGCGGAACAATTAGTTAATGCGTTCATGACATCAAGGCTAAATTATTGTAATGCTCTACTGGGTGGTTGCCCTGCATTCTTAATAAACAAACTTCAGATAGTCCAAAACGCAGCCGCTCAAGTTCTTACCAGAACCAGGAAGTATGACCATACTAGCCCGGTTCTGTCAACCCTGCATTGGCTGCCTATTAAACATTGTATAAATTTTAAAAATATTGCTGATTACTTATAAAGCACTGAATGGTTTAGCTTTAGTACTTGAGCGAGCTCTTAACGCATTATAGTCCTTCACGTCTATTGCGATCTCAAAACTCCGGCCAGTCTACCTAGAATATCAAAGTCGACAGCTGGTAGTAGATCTTTTTCCTATTTAGCACCAAAACTCTGGAACAATCTTCCAAACATTGTCTGGGAAGCAGATACAATCTGTCAGTTCAAATCTAGACTAAAAACACATCTCTTTGGCCTAGCATACACATAACACACTATAGACTTCCTAAATTAGGCTGCATAGTTTAGATCAGCCGGAACTGGGAACACGTCCCGTAAATCCTGATGTAGTTTGGTACATCAAAAGAAGGATGGCATCTACGCTAATATCAGTTTCTCTAATAATGTAGTAATCTAGTTTCTCTAAAACTCTAGTAATCACTGTTCCTTCGTTGGCCAGAGAACTGGCCCCCAACTGAGCCTGGGTTCTCCCAAGGTTTTTTTCTCCATTCAATTAACTGATGGAGTTTTGGTTCCTTGCCACTGTTGCCTTGCTTTTGGCTTGCTTAGTTGGGGACATTTAATATTCAACAATTGTCACGGGCTGGTCAAGGAGGACGACGAGGAGGGTAGAATTAACACTGATATTTTGATAAATGAAACTCGGAAACAGGCAGACAGGATGACAGCAGGTAACACACAAACAATACCGGACCAGGGAGTGAAGACAGGCAGGAACTTAAATACACAGTGACGGTGATAAACAAATGACAATCAGCTGTGCGGGAGGTGGTTAGTGTCCATGGAAACAGATGAGGGCGGAGAACTCAGACGAGGGGAACACGTGATGAATCAAAACACAGACAGTCCATGGGTGGTGACAGATCGCCCCCTCCGGCAAGGCGCGACCTCGCGCCGTGGCAAAATGACGGAGGGGGAACCGGGGGAGGTTCAGGTGGAGGACGAGACGATGGTGAATCACAGACGAGAGGCTGGAGTGACGGAACGGTGAGGGGACGATGACGATTCCCTGGCGGCCTTGATGGGGATGGCGCGGTGGCGCAGACCCAGAGCCTCCCAGTACCGACAGCCGATGGCAGAGAAGACGGAGGGAAGAAACCAGATGGCGAGGGGACTGACGGTAGCTGGGGGATGACCGACGGAGACTCGGTGGCAGGATCTCTCGGCGCAGACGGAGAGCCGGTGGACTCAAGCGATGTCACCGGTATGGGAGACCCCGGTGACGTAGCGGCGACGAGCGCTGGAGCCGTAGCCAGAGTGCCCGAGAGCTGAGGTGGAGGTGGAGTGAGGGAGGACAGAGGAGACGCCACAGGGAAGGAGGAGCCCGCTGAAGCCGAAGGGGTGGAGGGATCAAGCGTAGCAGACTGACCGCAAGTCCGTGGCGCAGGCAGAGTGACGACTGACCAAGGGGGAGCCGGCAGGACGAGGGAACCCGCTGTAGCCAATGCTTCGAGGGTCTCAGGTGGAGGCGCAGGTGGGAGGAGCCAAGACGGAGCCGGCAGGTCGACTGGCCGAGATGGAGTGCCGAGGACCGAGGCTGGAGGCGAAGCCGTGGGATCCTCGAACACAGGCGCCGCAGATGGTGGGCTGACCTGCCGCTCGACGTCGGGGACTCCCCACGGAGATGGTGCAGGGCTGCGCACATCCAGCAGCGGCGAGGCTGGAGGACTGACTGGGAACGGTGATGGGATGGAGTGAATCAGACAGACGGCAGGACAGAAGTCATCACAGGCTGGTTGAAAATATGAAATAGATGCCGATGACGGGTGGGATGGGGCGGGAACGATATCCAGTGTCCTGGGTTTCATCAGCCAGTCCTCCAGTTCCAGGAAATTAGTCCCCTCGTCCGCAGATGTAGTGGGCTCACACCCCTGGTCAGACTCCTGTTGGAGCTCCTCCTCCGGGGCGAGGGTCAACTCTGTCCTCTTCGTCTCGGGCACTGGTTGACGCGTCACGGTGGGTGGTAGCTCTCCGTCTGCGGGGGGCACGCACGAGATCTCCGCGGTCAAGGGTGGTAATTCCGGCTCTGGGTCTGGCAGTGTTCTGGATCGGGCTTCGATGCTCTCCAGACACCGGGAAACGGCCTCCTTCCAGTCCAGGTTAGAGGTGTCTGGGAGGTCGAAGTGCTGGTGGTAGGTGGCCCCGATCCAGAACAGGGTCTTCAGGGTTTCATCATCGAGGGGGCTGGAGAGTGCAAGGGGAACAAAGTCTCTGGAAAACGAAACAAAATCTGATGATAATTCAGCGAGATTGATGAAATCGATGTTCATCTTGAATTTTGGTCCGGTATTCTGTCACGGGCTGGTCAAGGAGGACGACGAGGAGGGTAGAATTAACACTGATATTTTGATAAATGAAACTCGGAAACAGGCAGACAGGATGACAGCAGGTAACACACAAACAATACCGGACCAGGGAGTGAAGACAGGCAGGAACTTAAATACACAGTGACGGTGATAAACAAATGACAATCAGCTGTGCGGGAGGTGGTTAGTGTCCATGGAAACAGATGAGGGCGGAGAACTCAGACGAGGGGAACACGTGATGAATCAAAACACAGACAGTCCATGGGTGGTGACAACAATATTATTGATCTGTATTGTATTACTTTCATGTTATCACTGTGAAGCTGCTTTGATACAATCTGTATTGTAAAAAGCACTATATAAATAAATGTGACTTGACTAATATTTTGTTCCAATACTATTAGGAAAACATGAGGTCCAAGGATTTCATACTATTTCCAGCTTGGAGCAGACAGCTGGATAAAGTGGATCATTATCTGCTCTGTATTGACTTTTTTTCTATAATCTTTCTAGCTGTAACATTTTAAATTCAAAAGGTATGGTTAAGTGCATTCTATTTTCATGGATATTAACAAAATGCCCATTGCAAGTTATGTTGGTAGCTAAAAGGGAGATACTTTTCTTCAATTCTCTTCACCCTGGTGGTTTTGGAGATGACAGTTACATAACCACGTTTAGGTTGAGACAAAAGATAATTAATTTACTAGCCTTGTTCCAGGCATGTTATTTAGTTACAATTTTCAAAGGGAGCCTCGTTCTCAGGCTTCGTTCACATAAAAGCCTCGTTCTCAGACTTCAAGTTCACATAAGATCCTCATTCTCAGGCTCATTTAAAGTTCATTTGAAAGCCTTGTTATCAGCATACGTTATATAATTACATATTATTACACTGATAAATTACTTACATATTATGCATTTTGTGTTTTCTTTGGAAATCCAGGCACGTTGCATGCTCCATTGACCCAGGATCCTGGACTGAAAAAACAGGAAGAGACCTTGGGGTATGTTTTAAAGGATGGAATTGTGTAAAGCTAATTTAAGTATGCATGTAGAAATGTTTAAACAAGCTAACAGTTGTTTGACTGAAAAAACAGGAAGAGACCTTGGGGTATGTTTTAAAGGATGGAATTGTGTAAAGCTAATTTAAGTATGCATGTAGAAATGTTTAAACAAGCTAACAGTTGTTTTTAAAATGACTTTAGGTAGACTTTCCCTTTTACAGGTTTCTCTTCAACAGTGTTCAGAGAATTCCTGTGCTGTTTACATGTTGATGTTCAAAATAATTAATTTGTCAGAGCTTTTAGATAATAAAAACAAAGTCTTACAGTGTTATTTGTATTTCACAGTATGCTCTCAGTACCTGTACTTCCTGTCCATTAATATTCACAGAGGTAAGCTGGATTTTCACACAAGTGTCCCATCAAACTCATATGTATCAAATATGTATTTTTTATTTTTTGTGTGTGTTTTTAGGAGGAGGTGCCATTGATTCACCAGTGGTGGGGCATTCTGTCACGATAACCACACGGGAACCAGAGAATCCAAAAGCAGTAGTTTAATAAAAGGGCAATCCAAACTCATAGTCATCCAGGCAGAGGTCAAAATCCAAAACAATCCAAACACAAGTACAAGCACAAAAACAGGATAAAAGACGAGGAAGTGAACCAATTCAAGCAGTTTTGCCAACTTGTGGGATCAAGGCTTTGAACAGAATTGACTCAAAAAAGTGATTTCATTTGTAAATGGGGCATCGCTCATGCACCAGATAAAAAGAGACAGCACCGGTTGGAATAACTATATATTTGTTAACATGCATTGTATTGAACTAAAGAAACGAGAGTAAAGTCACCAAGCTGTGTGTACGTGTCAAAATCAGAAGTGACCAGTGATTTCTGATATAAGAGCACAACATTGATTTCAATATAAATATAATCAACACTTTTCACGATAAGTTCATCTGTAAAAATGTGCTAAAAGTTTTCGAAAGTTTCACATGCACTTAGCTATCTCATATACAAAGATGTTATAGCCAATCATATGTCAGCGATTTAATCATACCTTGAATCCCATTCTCCATACTATTCATCCTAACTAGTGTGTACCAAAGCATAGTATGTTGAAAAGAGTTGGAATGGAACCTGGAATTGTCTACTATTTCCAGTAGATTTTTGAAGTGTGGATCCGTGCACACTCTCAGGGTGCTTTCACACCTGGATCAATTTGTTTTGTTCCGGAACAGATCCGAAACAGAATACTTTGTTCTGAATCAATTTAATACGTCACTCTGTTCGCACCACACTGTTGTAAAGCGTTCCAAATTGCGCAACCTTCCTGGGCTTTCCTTACGCCATTACGTCAGAACCTCAAGCGTGCAGGTCACGCGTTCCATTGTGGGACATCGCCATGACAACAGTAGCCTAACACAAACTGAATCGCGGATTGACTTGGTACTACGAAGAAGTGAAATGCCTCATATATTTGGTCGGAAGAATACATCTCCTGGATGTTGGACACTACACACAAGAACACCGAAGTGCACAAGAAGATAAGCTATAAAATGAAAGAGAGGGGTTATGAACGGTCCGTCGAGCAGTGCCGCGCAAAGGCGAAAAAACTCTGACAGCAGTACATAAAGGTACGAGACCACCTTGGCAAAAGTGGAGGTACAAGTGATAAGAAAGTTGATTTGTTCCGGTTCGTGGGTCGATTGTGTTCTCACTACAAACGAACCGCTCCAGGGTTCGTATAGAATCGAGCCGAGACCACCCGCTCGGTTGTATTGTGGTGTGTTCACATATGACCAAACGAACCAGGCCAAAAGGGAAACGCCCCTTTGTTTCGGAACCACGTCTCAATCGATCGATCCAGGTGTGAAAGCACCGTAAGGGTTAATGTTGCCCACAACCCATTGTGCTTTGGAGGAAATGCCTTTTAAATAACGACAAAACGAATATGTGCGACTGACAGTGAAAGGTTTAGATAAAGGTTTGAGTGACTAATCTAAACTAAGTTTAACCTGGTAAAAAAAAAAAAATTATATTTAATTATTTAGTTATATTTAATCTATAACAATGTCAATGTGTAATGCAAAAACAAAATCAACTTTCATAAAGATCCTTTTGGCCATTAACTTTTAAATGAATCACTATGCATTAATAAGAGGAGAGTGCTCCACATGAAAGAAGCATGACTGCAGATCAACAAGCTATTCCATTTATCTCTGATTCGGTAGGAAATGAAATGAAATGAAATGTGTGGAGGATTTTAACTGTGACAAGATGATTGACAGGTCAGTTTACGTGACAGGATGCATGTAATTAAGTGTAGATTGAAAATAATACAAGATATTTGAAATTAATAAAGACATTTGCTTTACTGTCTTACTAAATTCCGAGATCGGAGCCCTTGATCCCCTTGGACAGCACGCCAAATACATGTATTTTTTTTTGTTGTTTGTTTGTTTACCCATTTGTAAATGTTGTGAAAACAACTGCCACAGGAAATCGGACAATATTTATTTAAGTCAAGTCAAGTCAAGTCACATTTATTTATATAGCGCTTTTCACAATACAGATTGTATCAAAGCAGCTTCACAGTGATAACATGAAAGTAGTACAACACAGATCAATAATATTGTTAAATATTAAATACTAAATAACCCCGACTAAGCAAGCCAAAAGCAAGGCGATTTATTAAAGATTTATTGTATATTAAAACCTATAAATCAAAACATGTATTGCATTTATGAAGAAAAAGTTCAGCACCCAAGCTTCATCACTATTGCCTCAATGATATACAGTGTCTTTGGCGGATTGCTCCAACAGGTTGCCAGCAACAGCCATTAGGATTGTTTGTGATTTTGACTAGAGAGTGGCCTACTCTTGACTACTCCTAAGGTCTCACAGATTTAGGAGCTAGTTTTTGCACTAAAATGTTTTGTGAGATAGGTGAGAGCGGGGCACAACCTAACGCATTTTGGTTTTGGCTCAATTAATTAAAAAATAATTAGGTTAGATTAATACTTTTTTTTACACAAGCAACATACACATCTCTGCTACAGATGACCACTTAAAGTTTTTTTCTAGGACCTACCATTTTCGTACAGTTGCACTGAAAGTGACAGAAGTGCAAATGTTACAACTTACCCCATATGCGGGGTTTAATGTAACAGACAGAGGGGTTAGTTGTAACACTTGTGTGCAACACACATAATTCAGTACTATTTTATTTGTATAGTTTGATATAGTTTGTGCATCGTATAGACAGATATCCATACATCCATCCCTCATCCAATCATTCTTCTATTATGGATCAATATCATGGATAGAGGCATAGAAAAGGGCTGCATAGTTTTGCAATAAATAATAATAAATAAAATTATAAACTTTGTAATTGCAATTAAATTAGATTTGTGTGTGGCAGCTGCATGTACAATTATTATTATTATTAATAACAATAATAACAGTAATAATAATACAAATGAGCTTAAAATAAAAATTGAAAGGGTTTATTGCATAAAAGGGGGGGGGGTGACTGCTTTTTTTCTTTGCATGATTGTGTTTATGGGGTGCAATATAACATGTATTCATGGTTTTTCTTTTTTAAAAAGTCTTATTTTTTATAAACTTCACCTTTATTGTAAGCCGCGCTCTCCTCTGAACGAGTGGTTGACTTCCTGATTCTTTGAAACCACTCCCTCAGAAACACCCAATGGGCTCAGATTGGTTCGTTTGGGCCGGTGTGTTGTGATTGGCTAAACTGTCGCTCACGTTGTCCGGAAGGTTAACGCCCATTACCTTTATGGGCGAAACGGGCATGCCAAAGGTGGATACCATAGACGGTGGATACACGTAAATAATGATGTCGAGACTGCAGTATCAGTGAGGCAGAATCAGACCGAGAAAGCTGCGATGAAAGAGTCAAACAGAACCTCACCACACACAGCTCTTACTAAACATTTCTGAATGATAATTTGCTACATTTTTTAACCATATACACGTTTGTTTTACACAATAGCATCTGACTGGCAACGATAGCAACTGACTGGCTACTAATGTTAAACACAAACAGCGTTGGCAAGTTTAAGTTTTGATCAAATCGAAATTAACATCATAAAGCATATATACATGAAAAATACATTTACAACATTAGTACTTATACAAAATTCAGGTCCATAATGTTTGTACGCGTTTGTCGTAGACACAAAATACTAGCATAACTAGTAGCCTAGTGGCTATAAAGCCAGCGCTGGCATATGAAAAAATAAAAATAAAACACAAGGCTATGTCTGGAATTATACATGTAAATACATTTAAAATGATTAGGTCTTAGCCTACTTATGGCTCGTTTTCACTGAGGGGTACGGTACGGTACGGTACAGTACAGTACGGGTCGGGTCGGGTACACCATGATCAGGCTTGCGTTTCCACCGCCAACAGTACCCTTACTTGATAGGTGTGGTATGCTGGAAAGAAGCGATCGATGTCATTTTCGCGCGAAGAAAGCGCAAAGTAAACAACAATGGATGACAGACAGCAGATCTTGTTCTTGCTTCTCGGCATGTTTGTCACTAGAAACAAGCGCTGGCATTAGGCGTTTCCAAGAAGCCAACGCAAATTCCGACTCAGGAGAATGATCCCGAGGACGCGAGTAAAGTAATTCTGCTAATGGAACAGTTCTTGAACGCACTCAGCTCGCTCTGGCTCTGCGACTCCGGTTATCTCTGTATGTTCATTTTAGGCAACAATAAAATGAAATATGTTATAAAACACCACTCTGCTTCTTTTCGATTTCATTTCAATACATTTTAAACATTCTAAAGCACATAAATGTGGTTCAGGCAACGCATAGCCTATTGATTATCACTGCATGTATGTAACGTTATATTTATAACAAAACTAAATATAAAACAACCCTGCCTCTTTTCGTTTAAATTTAAAAATATTAAACATATTCCAGGCAATATGTAATGTAATGTATTGCATATCGCATTGGTACAAATGTTGCAATAAACAACATTACAGATGATCTTGTAATAAAATAAATGACAAAACTATCTCTTTTTGTTGAATTTCAGTTTTATCAATAATAGCCATTATAAAAATATAAGTAAAAGGTACAAAATACAGTAAAGCTTAAATAACATCAAGAAACAATTCAGTCAGTCAAATATAGCCTACAAATTCAGCGCTCAAAGATATGAAACTTCACGTAGCCTTCTGCCAAAACTATTGGCCAGGGAACGAATTATAGATTCACGAGACCAAAGATCCCCTGTTAGGTTTATACAAGACGAACTATATCTCATGTTTAACCACTACAGAGACGTCCGAGTCAGCGGCAAACATCAGGATGACTAGCCGAGGAAAGGCTGTTCCCGGCGGGGGACACGAGCGCGAGCGTCCGGTGATCGCTTGGAATGGATCTCAGTCAAATTATCAAAAATCTATAAATAAACCACAGATTTGATCTTTAAAAAACTACTTTCTCGCCTGAAAAACTCTTAAAACTACATTTCGTGACACAATAACAGTAGAATTATATTTCAACTGTATGCTTCTAATGCCCTTGTAGCACGCGCGAGTGACGATACTCTGTCCACCAATCACCGTTCTGCAGTGAGTCTAGCTCCACCTTTTAGTACTCTTTCACTGTGCTAGGTACCCTAACGAAAGGGTACCCAAAAAGTAGTACGGTACGGTTCGGCTTTTTGGTACCATTCACAACTTTTGACAGTGGAAACGCAAATAATTGCGTACCGAACCGAACTGTACCGTACCGTACCACTCAGTGGAAACGAGCCATTACAGGTTGTGGCCCAACAACTGCTGCCTCTGGTTTTAAAGTTGCAACTGCTTCATGTTTTAGTAACAGTTTCTTGTTGAATGCGATGTTGAATTCGTGGAGATTCTGGAAGCTGTCTTTCATAAAATGTGCAGCACAGAGAGCTAGATTACGATCGCCACTTTCAGGAATATAATCAAACATAAATTGTATCCATTGTTGGGGAAGTACAGCATCCATGGGAAGCCCGAAACACAGAAGACCTGACAGCTGGGTGAACACAACTCACTCGACGTGCCGCAGAAATATGCGCATGCCCTTTCCTGCATATTCCGGAGGGAGGGGTTGATGCAAATTTATGGGTTAGTGACGTCTAAAACCCAGCTGCTGCAACTTTGCAGATACTGTTCATGCACCAACAGCAACATTACACACTATTTAAAATCAAAAAAGTGAAATCGCAGTCAACCCCCCCTTTAATAACAGGCCATATTTTTAATAAATAAACAAGTTATCATTCATACTACACTACATTTTAAACATTTTAAATTCCAACATTGTTTGTGAAAGTCTAACAAAGTTAAATGTATACTCAAACCTGAAAAGTTGTGTGGCTCCGTTTTCATTTGATTATCATTGTACACTTGGCGGCTTAAAATATGTAATACACAGCGGAGTTAGTTGTAACAGAGTGTTGCAACTAACCCCGCTGTGTATTACATATTTTAAGCCTAGCTAACAGTCGCTAGGAATTGCTGACATGTTTCAAAATGGTGCTATGTTTGAGCCAACAAAACAGTGATTAAGGCAATATAAAGTTAGATTTGGAAACGTATACACCCAACTCGGAAACCGAAAAAAAAAAACCTATGATGAAAAAAATTACTTTCATGATGTCAAAACACTCTTTGTCCAGTATCTTCACGAAATATAATCAAAACTTTCCGCAAATTCGCGGTAGACGGTCTTCTGGCAGCAAGACAAAAATAGCGGAAAGACAACCTGCTTGATCCTGACGAACTATGTAAACGGTCCGTGTTACATTTAACCCCGCGTTTGGTTGTGCCCCGCGCTCCCCTAAGCTTTTCTGAGAGCAAAAAGAATGTAAATAGTTTTATCTCTAAAAACTGTTTAGTGTATAACGCTAGTAATGGGGACATTTAATAAGTAAAAAGAAATCGCTAGTTTATACCACTAACAAGGATCAAAATAGCCCCACACTAACACAGTAACATAATGAGGGTCCCTACATGCAAAGCATTGAGAACTTTGTAAGTGTACAGACCGTTTAATAAGAAGATATTGGTAACACTTTAGAATACGGTTCTTTCGTTAATGAATAACTACACTAGAACCAATAAGTAACACAATATTAACAATCTCTATTATTAACTAACAAGAAACTCCGATTAACGAACTAGTAAGTAATAGCGCACAGATGAAAGTGGTACTTCACTAACTAATTCAATAACTACTATTTTTTCAATGCTTCCCAGAGAACTACTGAAAAAGTTTATTAAAGGGTTAGTTCACCCAAAAATTAAAATTATGTCAGTATTTACTCACCCTCATGTTGTTCCAACCCCGTACACTCTAAAAAATGCTGGGTTAAAAACAACCCAATTTGGGTTATTTGGTAACCCAGCGCTGGGTAAATATTGGACAGAACACATGCTGGGTTATTTTGACCCAGCAGGTTGGGTTTTATAGATTAACCCATTTGCTGGGTTGTTGTTGTTTTTTTATCAGTGCTGGGTCAAACAGCCCCATGTTACAGGTTAATTTTAGATACTAAAAATTCTAATAACAAAAATAATATTAATAATAATAATAATAACACTACTGTTGATGATTCAATTAAAGTGTTTATTCCAGAAAATTAATATAATCTAATACATTCATGTTTAATCAACAATTAGTCATTTGCAGCATAAACAGAGGCCCACAAAAATCATTTGTGCTAAAATGTTGGTATGTTAAAAGATTATAAAATGGTAAGATTCTCAAAATTCAAAACAAACAATATACAATGCAATCATTTAGTCCTGTGTAGCAAAATAAAAACTTTAGTAACTGTAAAAGAGCCTATAGCTAAATATTCTCTTCTCTTCACATAAGTACATTCATTTAAATAAGCAATCAATTAGTCCTGAGCATCAAAAATGGAAATGGGAGACACATAAAAACTTGTATAAACTGTGCAGAATAGCTAAAGATTCTCTTCACAAAAAATTACACTGAAATAAAACATATTTACAGACTTGAAATTCATTTAAATAAAGAATCAATTAGTCCTGTGCATCAAAAATGGAAATGGGAGACACAAAAACTGCGTATAAACTGTGCAAAATAGCTAGATTCTCTTCACAAAAAAATTACAATAAAAAATCCATAAGTACATTGTAATTAATTTAAATAAGCAATCAATTAGTCCTGTGCAGCAAAAATAGGAGGCACATACAAACTCTGCATATAAACTGTAAATTAGCTAAAGATTCTTTTCACAAAAAATTACAATGAAATAAAACCTATTTACATACTTGAAATTCATTTAAATAAGCAATCAATTAGTCCTGTGCAGCAAAAATGGGAGACATGTGAAAACGGTATACTTGAAGGATTTAAGATTAAAGATTAATAAATAGCTAAAGGATCTCTTCCCAAAAATGTAAAACAAAAATGAAAGAAAAATGTACAGATAAATAGCTCATTTAGTCATTTAATCATTTAGTCCTCTGCAGCAAAAATGGAGGCCCGCAAAAACCGTATGCTTGAATTTTCTGTCCCAGGCATTCCATACACTACTTGCTGCAAAAATTCCCAAACAGGGGCACATTGTTTCGGATAGTGAATGTCAAAGCAATAAAATGCCTTGAAACAAAGATCCACAGCCTTGAGGAGAGTCACCTGTTCCAGAGCTTCCCCATTCACCACCACAAAAAACTGTCCCGCAATTCCAAGCTCCAAGACAAAGGGGAAGGGTTTCGCTTCTTTCTGCCTTTCCAGGTCCAGACTAAATGAGGGAATGACAATATCAGACACAGATAATTCTTTAAAAGTGTGTCTTAGGTTTTCATAATAGCATTCTTAGTTAAATAACGTCTTAAATTAAAGGGATAGTTCACCCAAAAATGAAAATTAAGTCATTAATTACTCACCCCCATGCTGTACCAACCCCGTAAGACCTTCGTTCATCTTCGGAACACAAATGAAGATATTTTGGATTAAATTTGAGAGCTGGATTACTGCTACGTACATAGGCTCCCTAAGGGATTGAAACTTGACGCCCCAGAAAGTCATTGAAGAAAATGCTTGTGGGCCTGAGACGAGAGTTCAAGAGATTTCCACAACGCATGTGCGATAACTGAACAAGAAGTAGTAGAAGAAGAACGTCCTCTTCTCAGTTCTCGCGCATGCGTCGTGGAAATCTCTTGAACTCTCGTCTCAGGCCCACAAGGAAGAAAAGGAATAGTCGAATAAAGTCACTGTAGTCACATGGAATATTTAAACATTTTCTTCAATGACTTTCTGGGCCGTCAAGTTTCAATACCTTAGGCAGTCTATGGAGGAGTGATATATCTTCATTTTTTATCTTCAAAAATATCTTCATGTGTGTTCCGAAGATGAACGAAGGTCTTACGGGGTTGGTACAGCATGGGGGTGAATAATTAATGACTTCATTTTCATTTTTGGGTGAACTATCCCTTTAACTTGAAGAGTTGTGAGAAAATGAAACGCGTGTCAGATCCAAGCAGCAATAACCATGATCACGATTAAAACGATTTATCGTGCAGCCCTACAAACATGTGTAAAGAAATGTTGTTTTACTTACAGGTTGTACATCAATGAATGAGGTTCTTGCCTCTTGAATAGTTGGCCGAAAGGTTTTGTGGCCAATCTTGTACACAGGTGGGGGAAGAATGACAGGCAAGGTTTTAAGTGCTAGTATGCCTTTCGAATCTAAGTATAGATAAAAGGCAAATTAGAACTTGTTAATTCATCACCTTTCAAATTAAGCAAAGTGCATTTAAGCAACTAAGGTCAACTTAGAATGACTGAAATTAGCTTAAATATGTAACCGTTAAACATGTACTCTGGTAATCTGAAAACATTTAGTGTTATTAAAAGGATAGTTCACCTTCAAAATGCTAAATTTACTAGCCTCATGTCAAATTTACTCACCTCATTTAGTCACCCTCATGTTGTTCCAAACCTGTACAAGTTTCTTTCTTTTGCTGAACACAAAAATACATTTTAAAGAATGACAGTAATCAGACAGTTGACGGTAGCCATTGACTTCCATAATAGGAAAAAAGTACTAGGCTATAAAAGTCAATGGCTACGGTTAACTGTTTTGTTACCAACATTCTTCAAAATATCTTCTTTTGTGTTCAGGAGAAGAAAGTCATTCAGGTTTGTAATAACATAAGGGTGAGTAAATGGCTGGCACTGGATGCAACTGTGAAAAAAGATTACCAACAAAGAAAGAGAATTTGAAATTCAAAATTGTTCATCACATATTTACCAGCAAATTTTTCAATGAGGCACTCAAGATTCCAGTTGATGAGTTTGTTGAACAAAACTGTCCATTGCTGTAAAAGAACAGAAGGAAACATCATATTAGTAATATCTTTACAGTTAGCTGGATAATTCAAAAATATTTTATAAAATCACCTGTAGATATTTCATAGAATATGTTTTATTCATTCCAATGTATTAGTCTGTTTGTAAAAATAATAAATAATAAATAAATGTTGTTAATGTTTATTTTTCCTGGCAGTTGTTAAAAAATTCATGATTTAATGATCATCATAATTATTTTAATTATTGTATACCAAATTGCATGACACACCAAAATAATAAATTGTATTAATACATAATGGTTTCTCCTAAGGTTTTTTTTCTCTCTCCATTCTGTCACCTGATGGAGTTTTGGGTTCCTTGCCACTGTTGCCTCTGGCTTGCTTAGTTGGGGGCACGTAATATTATTAATATTGTTAATATTTACTTTTTTTCAGAGCAACAATTGAACCAAATTGAACTAACGTTACAGTAACTATTTCATAATTTATTATCTTTACACAGTTTTCGAATGGAACTGAAGCAACACTGAACTGACTTTAGCTGAACAATTACAGTTTTTGATGAGAATTGTACTGAGGTGGACGATGACCTCACTGTTTTCTGCAGGGCTGCTTTATAGCCGAATTGAAAGGCTGGTTCACACGGGACGATTTTAAAATTGTCGGCCGATTTTCCCAACCTGACGCTGCCTTCACACTGGCAGTTGAAATCAGCTCCGTAATACGCAATACGTTCCCAACGGACGTCGTACTACACAGTGAAAAGCGTCGGACGCGGGTAGAACAAAAATGGCGGAGAGATTAAAGTTTGATTCTGTCAGTTCTGTATGATCTCTCTCTGATTAGGGTTATGCTGCGTGAGGAAAGTTGCTCAGGACGTTGACATGTCAGGTCGGCTAAAAAATGTGATATAGTGGTCAATATAGTTCAATTGCCCTTATAAACGTTAGAAAGTCATGAAAATAAAAAATAACAGGACAACTTATCGTTATAAAATCGTTATTTATTATATTAAAAGTTAATAATTCAGGTTTGTTTATCAGTACCATAGCAACGCTCAACTTCCGCTGGAATTGTCGGATAGGAACCGTCCGTAGCTTTCCGCAGGAGTTCAAATTTTTGAACGCATCCGGATGACCAACGGACACGATTTTCTTCGCACCGCACTCGGTCGGACCCGTTTCGGACCCATTCGCATGCGGTCTGCGAATCTCCATAGGAAATGAATGACTTCCGGTCGTTTCGCAGCCGCATCGGAGCTGATTTCAACTGCCAGTGTGAAGGCGGCGTGAGAGACCCCACACACAGCGATAAAAAATCACGGGTTTAATGGTTTTGGTCGTACCGTGTGTGGTGCGCAGCCACACGGCAAAATCAACACATCACACACGAACCGATTTGACTCCCGAGCATTCCTAGGTCATACTGCAACATAATAAAATATTTATGTAAAGCTACCTTTCGAAAATGACGAACAATAACAGATAAATAGTAGCCTTATAGCTTCTTTAGCATATGCAGCCACTAGCCAGTGACATTAACTGCATCCAACACCGCCGAGTCAGTTTCAAGTAACGTTACAAGAAACCCGCAAAATTTCTGGAGATAAAACACCAACAACTGTATTTAGACATCGTGACCGTGTTATAAGTGGAATAATTGATGACAGACCGTGTAAAAATAATGAATGTTATGTCTGTGTTATGTTAGCCTAACGGTCGCTAGTTCGACAGACACAAAAAACAGAGGATTCGTGTAATATAAGGGTCCGTCGTCAATAATTCATAGATAATTTCAACATAATTTCTTATTGACTTTCTGACTTCGTTGACTAATAACGTTAGGATAATTTTAATAAAACACTGTTACTCACCTTAAGCTCGCTCCTGCTTGAACCTCCCCTCCTGTTGACGTTGATTCAGTGTGTGAGGACAAAAGCGCGCGTAGAGGTGAGCGCTGGGTCAAAAGTTTCCAAAACAAACCCAAATGCTGGGTCATTGTCAGCTGATTACAGAGAAAATAACCCAGCAACATAATCAAAATGCTCAACCCAGCATATGGGTTTAAAAAATAACCCAGCATTTTAAGACCTTCGTTCATCTTCGGAACACAAATTAAGATATTTAAGATATTAAGATCGCTCCTGCATACTAGTCCATAGGCTTCTTGAGGGAATGACTCTTGCTGGCATCGAAAAGTCATTAAAGATATCGTTAAAATAGTCCAACTGACTACAGTGGCTCAATTTTAACTTTATCAAATGACGAGAATACTTTTTGTGCCCAAAAACAAACAAAAATAACCACTTTATTTCAACTATTCACTTCCTTCTCCATGGGCCTGTAGTCAGTTAGCGTAGTGTGATTGTGTAAAGCTACGTCACACGTAGGCTTACTATTGGCCGATGCTGGTCATGTGTGTGATGCGTGTGACGTACAATAACAGAAGCTTGCGCTATTAAACTAGTAACCTGACTCGCGTAGAGGGAGAAATAAACGATTAGTTGAAATAAAGTCGTTAATTTTTGTTGTTTTTTTGCGCACGAAAGTGTTCTCGTCGTTTGATAAACGTAAGATTGAGCCCCTGTAGTCACTTGGACTATTTTAACGATGTCTTTAATGACTTTGAGGACAGCAAGTCATTCCCTCAAGAAGCCTATGGACCAGTATGCAGGAGCGATCTTAATATTTTAAATATCCTAATTTGTGTTCCGAAGATGAACGAAGGTCTTACGGGGTTGGAACAACATGAGGGTGAGTAAATACTGACAGAATTTTTGGGTGAACTAACCCTTTAACAATCTAGTAACTACCATTACCTAAAAAAAACTCTGATTAACGAACTAGTAAGTAATGTAGTAAGTAGTGCACAGATGAAAGTGTTACTACATACTTCTGTGGGAATTACTAATTATTTGGATTCGTATTATAAAGTAAAGACCATGGGAACTAACTAGTAATGACTAAAGTGAAAAGTAAAAAAGTAAAGAACAAACATTAAAACAAACAAAACAAAAAAGACAAACAACAAACAAAATAGTAAAGAAATTTTCTAAAAGTATACTTAAGTTCACCAAAAATCTCAAATGCTCGAAATGACTTTAGTGTTTGGTTGCACAAATCATGACTAGATCATGAAGTAACACTTGAGTCATTACTAGTTAGTTCCAATGATCTTCACTTTATAATACGGATCCAATTAGTAATTCCCACAGAAGTATCTAGTAACACTTTCATCTGTGCACTGTTACTTACTAATTCATAATCAGAGTTACTTTTTAGGTAATAATAGTTACTATTGTTAATAAACTTTTACAGTAGTTCTCTGGGAAGTATTAAAAAAATGTTATTTATTGATTAGTTAATAGTGAATACCACTTTTATACCACATTTGTGCGCTATAACCAGTGGGTATGCCCAGTATAAAAGTGGGTATGCGCTATATGCGGCGCATAGGGGCGCAGCACAATGGGGGGCGCCAAAGCGATGGTAAAAAAAAAAAAATTATATATAGGCTATATTGTATTTCTATATGTAGCTGCCGTTGTCCGTTTCTAAATCATTTCTGCATTCCTTCAATGTTATATAAAATTTTAGAGGACTAACAGCCAGGCTAGAGTAGGCGCCCTCATGGAGAAGGGGGGCGGGTAATATCGCGAGCGGGCGGGGGCGCCGTGAGCTCTGAGCGAGCAGGTACGAGTAGTTAGTTGTCGTCGAAAAAGATGGATAAAACAAAATGCTGTGGGGCTAAAAATAGAAAAAGAAAGAGAGAAAAGGAGATGGCATGTCAATGGGCTATATGCACGCATAAGTTCCGCATTTGACGTAAGGATGCTCGTCCATTTCCGGTTGTGTAGATTAAAGCGGAGGAAAACCGGAGAAAACGGGATTATGGCAGAGTCTTCAATATTTACTGTCCTCCCATCTTTGAAACGAAACGTACATACGTTTAGATGTAATTTTATATATAGTTATGTTTATTTAATATAATTTTAAAAAGAAGCATAAACACAACGAGGGGTGTCTGTTTTATCTGTTTTTGTGACTAACGTTTCATTAGTATAACCATGGAGTATAAAATTCAATATAAATTCTCGGTATTGCATTGGACTCTATGATCGGCGGAAGTTATCGAGCATCCTTAATCCTTTACCGGAAATAACGCCGTGCATAGAGCCCATTGATGCGACAGCAGCTAAATAACTGCATGCATTGCTGAAAGCCAACAGGTAGGATTTAAAATGTGACATGCAGGCATAGGCTATCTACTGTATATCTCGGTGGCCATCGGGACTACCGGGAGATTCCCGCTGGGCCGAAGTGCTTTTCAGCCAATACATTTCATCCTTTTTTAATTTATTTGTCTTTACGGCCCACAAAACTCATACATCGGCGGCCCATTTGTTTGTTTGTTGTTTGTTTTTGTTTTGTTTTTTGCTTAATTGGCGGCGCTGTGGTGGTGTAATGCATTGATCAAAAAAGTCAGCTTTAGTTTTTTTTCTGACACACTGGCCAATGAAACATGTCATTATGCGCAAGTATCTTTCAAGTAGGCTATAGAAATTAGTGCAAAACTAATTATGAAAGTTTCCTTTATTTTTCTGTGCATTTGTTTTACAATAGCCTTTATGGCAATTACTATCATGGGATTAATATTATAACTATTATTATGTAGTAGTAGCAAATTTTTCTCTGTTTAATTTGCACCCTGAATATGGGTTGGAGCTTTTAATTTTGAACTCTCAAAGTGCACCAGACTGCTGAATTTAACATTACAGAACACAAAATTTTCTGCTATTGCTGTTACAATGGAGCTTATAGTTTTCTTAGGGGGGGTTCATCAAGGTGGAGTAGCTATAGTTTAATTGTGTTAATAAACGACAATTTTGCACTTATTTTTTTCTGTTAGCTCTCATTTCTTCCTACTCACTTATTACATAGCACACTTACATTACATTTATTTTATTTTTATTTTATTTTATTTTTTTGGGGGGGGGGGCGCTAAAATTGTTGCTGCATACCCCTCTGAAACTGGGTAGTTGCGCCCCTGGCTATAACTTACTAGTTTGTTAATCAGAGTTTCTTGTTAGTTAATAATAGTTACTAGATTGTTAATACTGTGTTACTCATTGGTTCTTGTGTAGTTATTCATTAACAAAGGAACCGTATTCTAAAGTGTTACCAAGATATTTTATAAAGACAGTCCACTTCGTGGAGCCATCTTTGGAAAACAGTCTCGACTTGTCAAACCATGAACGACATTGCTAAGTGAGCTGAACTGTATGAAGTTTTGCGAACTTCTGAACTGTATGAACGGCTTCGTGGTTCGACTTGTCAAGACTGTTTCCAAGATGGCTCCTGCATGTATACACGAAGTGGACTGTCTTTATAAAATACTGTATCTTCTTATTAAACGGTCTGTACACTTACACAGTTCTCAATGCTTCGGTTTTCATGTAGGGACCCTCATTATGTTACTGTGTTAGTGTGGGGCTTTTTGAGCCTTGTTAGTGGTATTAACTAGCGATTTCTTTTTAGTTATTACATGCCCCCATTACTAGCGTTATACTCTAAACAGTTTGTAACACTAAGGTCAAAGGTCACATAAATAAAGAGTTGCAATTTTACTCCAGGCCATTAGAGCCCTTATCTCTACACAAGAGTGTAAAAGGAAGAGGGAAATGTGTATTAGGCATACCTGTTAGCTGAGAGCACATGCTCTTTCCTTGCTTGGAAAACACTTTTGCACAATATACATGTGTTAATAATAAAGGAACAAATACAATTAACTCACATTGAGAAGTTGAACACAAATGTTCCTCAACAGGGTTTTCCAAGCAAGGAAAGAGCATATGCTCTCAGCTAACAGGTACGCCTAATACACATTTCCCTCTTCCTTTTACCCTCTTGTGTAGAGATAAGGGCTCCCTAGTGCCCTCTAATGGCCTGGAGTAAAATTGCAACTCTCACTCACCATAGGAGACAGTTTACAGTTTACTAGAACTGTTACAAGTTTTTAGAGATAAAACTCTTACATTCGATTATCATGAAAACAAATCTCAGAGAACGGTTGACTAGGTACCAATGTTTTATTTGACCAAAGGTTCATTTTGCGCTTGAGTTCTCCTTTAAGATATTTTGTGAATACGGCCCCAGATGTTTTAGACTACATAACATGAAAACAAAATTATATTTTAACCTTAATATAAACAAAACAAGAGAGATCATAAAAAGGCGCATTTTGTTTTTATTTAGGACTGCCTTGATCAAGCTAGCCTATTACACACAACACATGTTAACACACAGACAAAATTATGGCTGAATTTAGTGCATCATGTTTAAAGCATATGTACACATTTGTACAGGCATTGTCTTTTCTGCTTTAACATTATTTTGTCTTGTGGGCAATAAACAGAAGTTATTTGAAATCCTCATCAGGGCAGTTCAAAAAAGTCACTTTTTTGAACCCTCTTGATAAAATGATTAACATTTTGTAGATTCTGCTGGGTGTATTCAAATTGTAAATTGAGCATGCACGATAATGTTACAGATTAATAGTTTTTTTTTTTCCTAAGTACATCCTAGAAGAAAAGGTTCTGAAGCGCTACGTATTTGGAACCCCTAAAATGCAATGCATGTGAATGATCACAAAATTCAAGATATGGGGGTTAAAAATGTAATTAATCAATATCACACGAAGAGTGCCATTTCAGTTTTTATCCTCCAAAAATCTGCATGATTAAATTAAGTTACTACAACAGTTTAATAAACAATAATTTAATTACAACTACAAAATGTTGCAGAATAATGTAATATATGAATGAATGATAGCCTGTAAAGAACCTTTGTGCCAAAAGTGTTCTTTCTTGTCGTTATTGAAACTTTTTTAGCATAAAATGTCCTTTGGAGTTGTTTAAAGAACCCTATGCAATATATATAGAACCCTTTTTTCTCAGAGTGATAAGGCCTATTTGTAAGATTATGCTGCAGATTTTTGTATATATTTTTTATCAGTTTGTTTTGAGGTAAATAGTAGATGTATGCTTAGATGCAGAAAAGTATGTTAAAAGTGTGTTATTATGTCATCACTGCTCACAATCACACTATAATACAAGATTATTATTAAGATAAGATTGCAGAGTGATAAATGACCTAATAAAATTACTTCCAATAATCCTGAAATTAGGTTAATATAAAACAAGTGGCCCCTGTCTGGACCCCCAAGATATAGATCTTCTGGCACAAGTAACAATGTAACTAATTCGTTTGTTAACATTCTTGGAAGAATCAAAAAAGTTATCTTTTAAAAATGCACATACCTTTATAAAAGATACTAATGCAGCTCCAGCTATTTTCTGTATTACTGAGAACACTTCTGAGCATAAACCACCCTAACAACCTCTTCAAGCTAGAGATAAATAACTGTTGTGCAGGAGTGTGCAGACATCCTTCCTATTTCCTGAGTGAACTTCCTGAACATTCCTCTACTTTACACCTTTTAACATAACAAGAAGGAGTTCAGTTTAAGAATTAAAGGCTGGCATAAAGGTTAAAACTACACTTCAGATCAGTTTGTGATCTATATTCCATCTGACTAACAGTAATTATAAGTACAATGGCAACTTTCCGGAATTACCAGAACTGCTACTTATTTCATTGTCCATGATTTTTTTCCAAGGAGCTGGTCCAGGTGATCCATCTTACTTATTGTCCAAACTGATTTCCTTTCCCCCTGATTCAAGTCAGTAAAAGTTCCCTAAGTATACTACATATTATGTATCTTATGAATCTATTGTTGTTTCCCTTTAATTTTTGTTATCATTTTAAATGTCTCAGTGTGATTGGTAAAATGGTCTTAATTTCATTGCAGTCATTGAACACAAGAAAGATCGAATACTTAGAGATAAGAGATAGAGATAAAATAAACTTTTGCACGCTTTTCTTATTTTTTGAGTTTCACATGTCCAGTAAAATGTGACTCCTTAACCTAAAACTTTTTTTCTTTCTTTTTTTTTGTAAAACAGCTTTTTGGTTTTGTAAAGAGATATACAGTCATTTAAAATAAAGTTCAAGTTGTATGTACTGAATTCCTTCTCAGCTCTTACCAGGTATGATGTTTATTTAACTGGTTTATACTACTTCAGAATAAAGCAGATCAAAGTGCATTTGTGTCCATTGTTTGCAAAGGCTTGAACTTTCATGTTCATATTCATGTCATTTCACAGTTATGCCACCATTAATAACACATTTTTCATCAGTGTTTTAATTTAACAGTCATCACTTTTTGAGGGGCCACACACATGATGAAGTCATTAATAAAATAATGCTTAAAGGCTCACTTCACCCATTTGCATTATGCTTTATATCTTTAGAAACCCAGTCATATTTTTGAATGGTCATGGTTTATTCCCTTATTTTCCCCTGAGATGGGAGAAATATGGAAATATTTACTTCCTGCTTATCATGACGTAAAAATCGTCATTTTGCATCACAATAAGCAGGAAGTCATATTTCATTAAAAATCTGTATAGACTACAAACATTAGCTCATTATTATTCCAGGGTGTGGGACCCACTCACCCTACAGGCCTATTACAGATCAGTGGGCGGGACTTTACTTGCAGAAACCATGGCAGATACTGAAATCAATATCTTCCATCTTGTTTGGAAGCTAAGCTAACAAGCGCTGTGGAGATAGTAAGTTGTGACAATGACGGAGGTAACTAAACATGATATGGAGGAAGAGGATTTTGAAGTTCTGCTGCTCGAATCCGATGTTCGTGGCTATCTTTACGAGCCACAGTATAGTGAAGAGCAGCTGAGGCTGATGGAGGAGCAGGAGGCGGCTGCCTGTCGGTCGAGAAGCCCGGACTGGGTCGAGCAGGACGGACTGCTGTTGCCTGTGCTCTCGCTGCGTGCTACGGCCTATGGACACAGAGTCCTTCTGCTGCAGAGAATTTCAACGATGGCAGTTTCTCCTGGATGAAACTCTGAATCAGAGGAGCACACGGACGTTTGTGTTGTGATAGTTTCGCCTGACAGAACATCCAGGTATCATGCAGTAATTCACCAAACAGAAATAAATACAAACGAGGAGAAATTCACTTATCAGTTTCCCAATGTAACATTTATGGGGTTTGTTGTGGGAAGAAAGAGGCAGGAACCGGCGAACATTTAAGCCTGGCTCACACTACAGGAGTTTTAAAATCCTAACCGATTTTGAAATCTGGTTGCAACTCACACTTAAAGAGAATCTTTGCTGATTTTCTTCCCTCAAATCTTAAACATGCTCACACTACAAGATTTGAAAATCGTGGTGCATCACACACTACACAATGTTATTAAGATTATTGTGCCAGAGGAAGTGGCTCACGTGATCTCACGCAGCAGATCGGAAGCAGAAAAGCGAATGTAAACAAAAAAGCTGTCCCTCATTTCAAGTCATATTCGTGAAAAGGTTGCCGTGACCAAGGAAAGAGAACTTTTTTTAATCATCCTTTAAACATTTAAGGTCGATGTATAAAATGTGCAAAAAGTTCAACCCAGACAGTATTCATGTCCAAGGCCTTGATGAAAGTATAAATTGAAACGTTGGCTTTGATTCAGTATACATTAATAAGTTTTTAAAATCAAACAGTTAAGACTCAAAATCATAAATAGTCAAGATGCTTCTTCATAATTTAACTTATGACATTTGTGCCATTTTAATGCAATTCACTCTGCCTATTTAAACTTCTAAAAATATGTGGACTGTGAATATGAGCTAATTGATACAAACAAAAAGTCCTTTTTAAACACCCCTTAAAGGGTTAGTTCACCCAAAAATGAAAATTAAGTCATTAATTACTCACCCCCATGCTGTACCAACCCCGTAAGACCTTCGTTCGTCTTCGGAACACAAATGAAGATATTTTTGATTAAATTTGAGAGCTGTATAACTACCACATTGGCTCCTAAGGGACTGCCTCTTGACGGCCCAGAAAGTCAATGAAGAAAATGTTTAAATATCCCAAGTGACTACCGTGGCTCAACTATATGTTTATCAAGCGACGCGAATACTTTTTGTGCGAAAAAACAAACAAAAATAACGAGTTTATTCGACTATTTCTTTGCTTCCTTGTAAGCCAGAACGAGAATTCCTTATAGATTTCAATGACGCATGCGCGAGATTTGCGATCTGCTTACACCAGCTTACACTACTTCAGATCGCAATTCTCGCGCATGCGTCGTGGAAATCTATAAGGAAGTCTCGTTCTGGCCTACAAGGAAGAAAAGAAATAGTCGAATAAACTCGTTATTTTTGTTTGTTTTTTCGCACAAAAAGTATTCGCGTCGCTTGATAAACATATAGTTGAGCCACGGTAGTCACTTGGGATATTTAAACATTTTCTTCATTGACTTTTTGGGCCGTCAAGAGGCAGTCCCTTAGGAGCCAATGTGGTAGTTATACAGCTCTCAAATTTAATCAAAAATATCTTCATTTGTGTTCCGAAGACGAACGAAGGTCTTACGGGGTTGGTACAGCATGGGGGTGAGTAATTAATGACTTAATTTTCATTTTTGGGTGAACTAACCCTTTAAGCCACGGAGCAAATAAATAAGTCACAGCTTGTTTTTTGTGTTTTAACTTAATCTAGACTGTCACACTATATTTCACACACTGGTTGGCGAAAAATATAACATTAGCTATATTGAACACACACATCTGCAAAAACCACCATCAGTCGTCAGTCCAGAAAATAGTGTTTTATATTTCATGGCGGTGTAATGAGTGGAAATAAGGTGTGGCCCCTTTAACTCTTTCCCCGCCAGCGTTTTAAAAAAAAGTTGCCAGCCACCGCCAGGGTTTTTGACGATTTTCGCTAAATTTGAATGCCCCGCTGAATATTTTCTTCCATGAATATATGAAGATGATATATATAAAAATAAAGATCTGAGCCTCTGCTTTTAGGCAAAAAAAACGTTTTTATTTTATCTTCATCTGTTCTTTTTTTATTGCCTCTTGAACAGAGGTAGGTTTTGTCAAAAACACAACATTTTGGACAAAAAACTGAGAAAAAGGGATTTTTATCAAACAAGTGCATTTAAAAGCAGAATACATTCAGATGTTGTTTCCTTCATATATAAAACTTTCCAAAATAAATTAAAAACATAAAATAAATGTAAAATATATCAAATTTCCCAGGATGTAAGGGAAATGTAACTTTTGCAATAAAACTTCTGCCTCTGCCTCTCTGTGTTCTACCTGTGAATAATGAATAATTGGAATTACAATAAACAGGCCTAGACACACACACACACACACACACACAAATACATATTACAATGTGGTAAATGTGCACAAAGAGAGAAATAATTTGACAATTACACCTTCATATTTAGACAGCCACACATAAATGCCTGCACACACACATAAATATTATAGTGTCATAATATTATACGATCTATCTGCGGCACGTCCATGGCTAGAACTTTCTGTGACAACATGTGCATCTCTCTCACTGACTACTTCGTCCCGATCAGATTCAGAATTATCAAATAAAGAGTGATCGGACTCCGAGTCCATTAACCTCCAGTACTTCAGCCATATACCTCTGCATTGTCTGTCTGATACATTCTCACTACTCCACTGTTTGAGACGATTGCAATCTGTTTCTCTGATCAAAGAGTTGCGCACTCATTCAGGACATGCGCGCGGGTCTTCCTTACCGTATACCACCTAAAACACGGATACCCGGAAAATTCCGTGTTTGGCGCAGATGCGTTTTTTCATTAAACCCGGAAAATTCCGTGTTTGGCGGGAAAAGAGTTAAGAGCTGCGCGCGTCCTCTTTAACCGTCTGCACTCTTTCAGGATGCTAATCTAGCTAGTACAGTGTAGTTCGACTTTTTCAGTTTTCCTACACATTCACAGGGAACTACGATATAACTAAAAATTAAATTACCATACCTCTCAATCTACAGATTCCAGCATTTTTATCGTTGTATTTGTTGCTGTTGTAACTGTGACCGTCCACCTGTTTTACGGAGCAGCAGCAGCAGCCAGTGCGCGCATCTCATTAGTAACCTGACCTGCATGGACAAACGTCCGCTGAGCAGAAATCAGCTCTCACAGCCTCAGTACGACCATTACTGTGTTATTTAAAAATGTAAAACTGGACCTAAAACAGTTGATCAGCTGTCACCATTGATTGACAGCATTTATCTTGTTTCTTGTGTTGACGGACCAACTACCTATCAGATCTGGGGTGGCCACAGGGGTGGCCAATGAGCTTTCAGGGGTGGCCCTGGCCACCCCAGGCCACCCTCTAGAATCATAGACATAATTCATAGACGCCCTATTGGCCGCTTTGGAACGTTGCTGCGATGCGTAAACGGGTCCGCCATTTTGCGGAGGTCAAGACTGCACTGTAATTAAATGTAAGTAAACCATAGACTGTAAAAAAATATGGACGTAGTGTCCGTGACGTCACCCATAGGTTTCTGAAGAGCGTTTTTGAAGCCTAAAGTGGGCGGGGCCGGCCGTCGCCATCTTGGCAGTGCGTCACCTCTCGTCACTACCGGATAAATTAAAATGGGCAAAGAGGCGGGACGCGGGTGGAGCTGAGGTGCTAATGCTATGCTACTGCCGCTGAATTGACAGCTGATAGAAAAAGTAAAGCTGTCACAGTCTTCGTCTGCACCGTCCTGTCTTGTCATCAGCACTACACTTCCCAGGATCCTCTTGTCTCCACTTCTGAACTCACTCCCTCATCAGCCACCTGTTCCTCGTCTTGTTCATCAGTATCACCTGTCTTCACATCATTATTGTTTGATTCCTCTGTGTATTTAGTTCTCCCTCCTTCAGTCTGTGTTTGTCGGTCAATGTTGAATGTTACGCTGTATACCCCGTCTTCCTGCCTGTTTGTGAATAAAATGTCTCTTTATTGAGATTTGGACTCAGCCTCTCCTTCTGCCTGAACCCGCACCGTGACAGATTGACCGACCCAAAAGCAACATGGACGCCGTGATGTGCCGAGGGATCCTCTACCCGGTCCTGCGACCCCGGTTACGTCTCGTTCCCCGAAAGCCTGCGCTCACCGTCAGCCAGGCAAAGCTCGAGCTCCCCGCTCCGCTGGTTCCGTCCAGCCCCGCCGAGCTCGAGCTCTCTCCTCCGCTGGTCCCGCCCAGCCTCGCCGAGCCCGAGCTCTTTCCTCTGCTGGTCCCGCCCAGCCTCACCCAGCCCGAGACCGTCCACTTCCCATCTGCCCTTCATCTGGGGACTCTACCCAAATATGTTTGGGGGGGGGCCCAGTGTTCCAGCCAGCGCCAGAGACCGTCCAGCCAGCGCCGGAGACCGTCCAGCCAGCGCCGGAGACCGTCCAGCCAGCGCCAGAGACCGTCCAGCCAGCGCCAGAGACCGTCCAGCCAGCGCCAGAGACCGTCCAGCCAGCGCCAGAGACCGTCCAGCCCGCGCCAGAGACCGTCCAGCCAGCGCCAGAGACCGTCCAGGCCGCGCCAGAGACCGTCCAGCCAGCGCCGGAGACCGTCCAGCCAGCGCCAGAGACCGTCCAGCCAGCGCCTGAGACCGTCCAGCCGGCGCCTGAGACCGTCCAGCCGGCGCCAGAGACTGTCCAGCCAGCGCCAGAGACCAGGATCCCACCCAGCCTCCCTCTCCCGCCTCCTCTCATCTGTCCTCGCTCTGCTCTCCTGCCCTTCAGCTCCCCTAAACCAGCCTGGTCCGAGTATCCCCGGTGTTCGCCTCACTCCGCCTCCACATGGACACTTCCTCGGCCCTCTGTCCCATCAGCTCCCCCGTGGCTCCTACCTCCCTCAGCTCCTCCATGGCCCCTCAGTCCACCAGCTCGGCCAGGCTCCCTCGGTCCTCCGGATTCCCTGCACTCCATCGTCATCCTCCCCTCACCTATGGACTTCCTTACTTTGGCTCCGCCCCGTTTTGTCACCCCTTCGGTTCAGTTGGACTCCTCACTCCCTCCAGTCACCCGTCAGCCCTCACGCCCTCTGACCTCACCGTGTCCCTCTGTGCCCCTGTCAGCACTTCAGTCACCAGAGCCTGCGGTGTCCCCATGTTCCCTCGGTCCCTCATCAGCACCACACATCGTCTGTCCCTCAGCTTCACCTTCGTCTCCTCTCCCATCCGCTCCGCCCCTGTCAGTCGGCCCCCTGGTGTTGTCAGCCCCACTACCATCGGCTCCACCAGGGGTCCTCCCTCCAGCTGCTCCGCCCTGGTCTCACCCTCCATCTGCTCCGCCCTGGTCTCGCCCTCCATCGGCTTCGCCCTGGTCTCGCCCTCAGCCTGCTCCGCCCTGGTCTCGCCCTCAGCCTGCTTTGCCCTGGGGACGCCCTCAGCCTGCTCCGCCCTGGCCACGCCCTCAGCCTGCTCCGCCCTGGCCACGCCCTCAGCCTGCTCCGCCCTGGCCACGCCCCGCCCAGCCCCCAGTTCGTCCCCCCTCCTTCCTCTGTTATGCGGCGTGAGGTCACGCCTCCCGGGAGGGGGGAGTTCTGTCACAGTCTTCGTCTGCACCGTCCTGTCTTGTCATCAGCACTACACTTCCCAGGATCCTCTTGTCTCCACTTCTGAACTCACTCCCTCATCAGCCACCTGTTCCTCGTCTTGTTCATCAGTATCACCTGTCTTCACATCATTATTGTTTGATTCCTCTGTGTATTTAGTTCTCCCTCCTTCAGTCTGCGTTTGTCGGTCAATGTTCCATGTTACGCTGTATACCCCGTCTTCCTGCCTGTTTGTGAATAAAATGTCTCTTTATTGAGATTTGGACTCAGCCTCTCCTTCTGCCTGAACCCGCACCGTGACAAAAGCCAATGGTTAAAGTTCATGTTTTGCCCTTTGAAATATTATAATAGTTAAGACGTAACTAAAAGTGAGACTATTTACTTGACTTTTTTTATCATCAGGACATTTTTATTGTGGTTGTTGTTGAGGATAACCCCTTGAGATGAAACATCTCGTTTTCGAGGGGGTCCTCGAGACAAAACAAAAATAATACAACACATGTACTGTACATTCACTCACACAAAAGCTCTACCTCATCCCACCTCGCCCCACCCACCCACTCACCCCTCCAGGCCCATCAACTCCTTATTAGGAACAAATCCATATATAAAACATATTGCATTATTACAATGCATGACAACATTTAGCCCTCACATACACATCTATACATGCAAGCAATACATACATAATATATATGTAAACCTAAATCCATATTCTACACATAATAAAGAGTAGAATAAATAAATAAATAAATAAAAAATAAATAAAAATAATAATAATAATAGAAAAATAAGATATAATAATAATAATAGGTGTCACAGATATAAAGGGTATATGAAACAATATCCAGTCACACATGTGGAAAACATTTACAGCAATCATTTGCTTGCAAGTAAGTAAAAAGAGATATTTTGAAAGAACGCAGTGATGTGACAGATCTTAAAGACCCAGGCAGGTTATTCCAGTCTGAAGGGGCTTTGAATTTTGGTAGGCACGCCTACCACTCTCTTTGAAAATATTTGGCACAATGAAAGAGAGATATTCAGCGTGTCTCAGTCTATAGTTGGATCTAAATGGACGTAAATATTCCTTCAGATAAGAAGGGTAATTATAATACACACATTTAAAGATAACCTGATACCAGTGATACTGTCTTCTGGCTTTTGGTGATAATAAGTCCAGTGAATCATACATTACACAGTGGTGAGTGGTAAAAGGACATCTCAGCACAAATCTACATATGTTATTAAATACAACATTCAATGCCTTCAAGTTTGATTCTGTTGTGTTTTGATAGACAACGTCTGCATAATCTAATATGGGAAATATTAACTGTGACACAATTCTTAGTCTAATCATTTGAGTAAAACAATTAATAGAGCGATACAGTATTCGTAAATTCCAATTAATCTTTTTTACAACAGAATTTATATGACACCTAAAGGAGAATTGTGAGTCAAGCCAGAGGCCCAGATATTTGAGTTCCTCAACTTGTAAAAGTGGAGTATCGTCTAAAAATTTGAGTGAAAGATTATTATGTTGATTCATTGAAGCTGATCTGGTAGGAAATTCTTCTTCTTATTCAATAGAAGATGGTTTGATTGGAACCAAAGTTAAATGGCATTAAAATTAGATTGCAATAAGGATTGAATCTTGGAGACAAACATATTGGATGTATAAATCACTGTATCATCTGCATATAGATGGATACAACAGTCTGAGCAAATTAAAGGAAGATCATTGATAAATAAAGAAAATAGAAGAGGCCCTAAAGAAGAGCCTTGAGGGACACCTTTGTCCATTATTAAGGACTGTGATTCAAAACCATGAAAAGAGACACGCTGATATCTACCATGAAGGTAAGAGTTAAACCAGAGAAGAAAATCTTTAGTAAGACCTATCGCATATAGTTTATCAAGAAGCAAATAATGATTGACCATATCAAAGGCCTTAGTGAGATCTATAAATATTGCACCAGTTGATTTGTTATTGTCTAAGGAAGATGACACATCATTGGTAAATTTTAGAAGAGCAGTGGTTGTAGAAAAGTTTGGTCTGAAACCAGATTGATTTGGAGACAGAATAGAAAAATCATTAATATATTTGAATAATTGATTAAATATAATTTTTTCAAACACTTTTGCTATACTACTGATGATGGAAATAGGTCTATAGTTGTTAATATCAAGTGGATCACCACCCTTATGTATTGGTGTAACTCTGGCAGACTTCCACATAGATGGGACCACACAGGTAGACAATGATAAATTAAATAAATCTGTTAAGGGGAACGCCAGTACATGAGATGCAAGCTTAATAAATTTAATCTCCAGGCCGTCGGGATCTGTACCATTGCCTGACTTTAATTCGGAAATTACGTGCTGAACATCAGTAGGATTTATTGTAGCAAATGAAAATGAACTAGTAACCCTATCTGCTTAACTAGAGTTAGAGAAATTAGAAAATTGCGAACTACAAATAGAAGAAAAGTGTAGGTTGAAGGGATTGGCGACTGCAGAAGGGTCACTAATAACATCATTATTGACTTTAATTTTAGTAGCAATATTTTTTGTAGAATTATTTAATAAAGAATTAATGCTTTCCCAAAACTTCTTAGGCTTATGGAAATTATTTGACAAAAAGTTTGTATAATAATTTGATTTGGCATTTCTTGTTTTAGTCGTACACTTATTTCTTAATTGTTTATATACAGCCCCTTCTGAAAGATCCTTTGACTGGCGGTACTTTTCCCATGCCTTATCTCTTTGTTTAAAAAGATAAATTAAATCAGCATTAATCCAAGGTAAGTTATCAACTTTATTAATCTCACAAGGGGCAATTAGTTAAGAGTATACAAGTACATAAACACAGATCACACACATTTCTCACAACATACAAGCAGTCAACTATGTGCATCATGATGCATTATTATTCTGCTAGTTAAAAATGTATTAATTACTTACAATATTGCTCTAAGCTTGTGCACAGTGCATGTGACAGTGATTCAAGGCAAGCACATGTCACAGGTCGAGGGGAGGAACGCTCGGGTGACCAACCACCCCCCCTCTAACCGAGTCACCACCGTGAGGAGCCGACACCACAGGCACACAACAGAGGACCACAGAGACAGAGATAAGTTTCAAAGGAGTAACAATCTTTATTAAACCAGGGGTTTCTCACAGTTTAAGATACTCTCGTTGATGCACGATAATGGAGCAGGGGGTTGCAGCTTACTTCTCCCCAGCGGTGCTGCAGACTTCCAGACTCACGAGTAAGTATGACAGGTAAGGATTCTTCACGGTACAAGGTACTCTCGTTGGTGCACAATAATAAAGCAGTGGATTAAAGGCTTACTTTTCCCCCAGCGGTGCTGCAGACTTCCAGACTCAGACAGTAAGTATGGCAGGTAAGGATTCTTCACAGTACAGGGTACTCTCGTTGGTGCACAGTAATGAAGCAGTGGATTAAAAGCTTACTTCTCCTCAGCGGTGCTGCAGACTTCCAGACTCAGACAGTAAGTATGGCAGGTAAGGATTCTTCACAGTACAGAGTACTCTCGTTGGTGCATGATAATAAAGCAGTGGATTAAAAGCTTACTTCTCCTCAGCGGTGCTGCAGACTTCCAGACTCAGACAGTAAGTATGGCAGGTAAGGATTCTTCACAGTACAGAGTACTCTCGTTGGTGCACGATAATAAAGCAGTGGATTAAAAGCTTACTTTTCCCCCAGCGGTGCTGCAGACTTCCAGACTCAGACAGCAAGTATGGCAGGTGAGGATTCTTCACAGTACAGGGTACTCTCTCTCTCTTCAGTTCACAGTAGGGCGACAGTGGGTTAAATGATTACTTTATCAGCGTTGCTGTATACCTCTGGGCTCAAACAGTAAGTAGAACAGGTGAGGATATTCACAGTACACAGTACTCTCTCTTCAGTTCACAATAGGGAGACAGTGAGTCATAAGGTTACTTTACCAGCGATGCTGTGTGCTTCTGGGCTCAAACAGCAAGTAGAACAGGTGGGGATCTTCACAGTACAAAGTACTCTCTCCTCAGTTCACAGTAGGGCGACAGTGGGTTAAACGATTATTTTACCAGCGATGCTGTATGCTTCTGGGCTCAAACAGTAAGTAGAACAGGTGAAGACATTCACAGTACACAGTACTCTCTCTTCAGTTCACAATAGCACTCTGGGCTTCTGACGGGGGCAGATATAATATCCTTCCACGAACGTGTAAGCATGGATAGGGGCCACTTCTCAACAAAGACACAGCACACTTGTGTTCACTTCAATTCCACAGCAGTAAATCAATGTGTATTAATAAGGCAAAAAGCACTGCAATTCACTCACACGATAGGGTTGGACAGAGGCCCCACTCCGTCCGTTGCGCTCGTTTACAGGGGTTTCACTTTTAATTCCTCCTCATCACACTCTGAAACACATAGCTTCTCCAACCGTCAGATCCACATTCACTATATCCTCTTCAAGCGGTTCAAATGTCCATAAGATGAAAACAATTCACTTATCTTTCCTCTCTCCTTCCACAGCACAGATCCAGTCCTAGCTCGGTCCAGCAGTCTTCCCACAAACGATCACTCTGACCCAGCAAACTCGAATGGGCGATCTCCACACCCCAACGATTTTTCAGAGGAAGCCTGTATCCAGCACTGCCCAGAGTCAACCCACTTTAATGTCTGATCTTGGCAACCCTTTGGAATCTTGACACACTGTACACCCACCGACCGCGCTGCAAACACTCTCTAAATGCCCCTTTTATATCGTGGCTTATGAAACAGGGAGTCTGTGTGAGTGCCGCTCCTCTCTCTCTCACACCTGCAATGCATTAGCGCTAATCAGTACGGGCATGTTTCCATCACACCCGGAACCGTAGTGGAGTGTTGCACCCAATACGTTCCCCTAGGAAACTCAGGACTCTCAAGAAGGTTCCGTTTACTGAGCGATTTTGTCACCCGTGACATCCCCCCTTGCCAATCGGTTCCAGTCCCTGGAACTGGCGTCCCTCAATTCCATTCGCCGTACCTCTCAGATGGTTGTCCTCGGGTGTTCCGTTGAGATCGTCGGGGTGGCGAGGGCAGAGCCGCTCTGGCTTCAACCTCAGGGTCCCTCGGGACCACAGCCCACCCTATCATAGGTGCCTTTAAGGCGGGTGGTGCGCTTGGGGCTTCAGCCGCTAGTTGCGGGTAGTTCGGACAGGGACGGAGCAGGTTTCGATGGAGCACCCGTATTGGTCCTGGCTTCCCTTCGGGCCGTAAAGAGTAGACGGGGGCATCAGGCCCTTGTCGTTGTTCCACCACATATGGTGTCGACTCCCAGCGGTCACTGAGCTTCCCTTTCCCTGGGCGCCGGTTGTCCCGTACCAGCACTCGCTCCCCAGGTAACAAAGGGGCCTCTCGGGCAGTCCGGTCGTATAGTCTCTTATTCTTGGCGGCTGCTGCACTCAGATGGTCTGAGACTCGTCTGTAGGCATTGAGCAGTTGGTGGTGGTGCTGATTTGCCCAGTCAGTGGTACTATACCCTCTTTCCGCAGCCTCGGTCCCCATGAGCAAGTCCACAGGCAAGTGGAGGTGGCGCCCAAACATAAGGTAGGAAGGAGCATAACCGGTGACACTGTGCACACTGTTGTTGTATGCTTGTAACAGCGAGGGAAGACTCTCGGCCCATTGGCCCTGTTGTTAACTCTCTAGGGTCCCCAGCAACCCCAGCAAGGTCTGGTTGAATCTTTCGCACCCTCCGTTACCCTGAGGGTGGTATGAGGTCGTATGGGTCTTTCGGCACCCATAGAGGCGGCTCAGCTCTTGGATGACCCGGGACTCGAAATTTGAACCTTGGTCCGAGTGTAGGGTTTCTGGGCAGCCAAAAGGTTGTATCACTGCTCACCAAAGGGCGTTGGCTGTGGTAACTGCCGTTTGATCGACGGTGGGAACGGCCCAGGCATATTTAGTAAATAGGTCGGTCATGACCAGAATATTCTGGAATCGGTCTGTTGGTCGACCCAGAGTCAGGAAATCTATCCCTACGATATGCAGAGGTGCTTTTGGTCGCAGGGGGACCAATGGGGCTCGGACCTCCTTCCTGCGTTTGAACAAGGTACACCGTGGGCAGCTCTGAACAAATTCCTCAACTTTCTTTTCCATCCTAGGCCAGTGGAAATACCTCCTCAGCAGGGACAGTGTCCTCTCTTGGCCCTGATGGCCAGTATGGGTGTGATAGGCATTCAACAGCTCCGAAACTTGGCCCTCTGGTACAATAACTTGGTGTACAGTCTCCTGTGTGCGGGGATTGTTGTGGCAGATTTCCAGTCCCAACTCAAATCATCAAAGTCTGGTTCAGCTCTCAGAGAAAATCTTTCAGAGTCGAGGTTTCAGGTCTCAGAAGAATAACTTTATTGAGCAGTTCAACAAAGTGAGATGTCGGCCAGGCATCTGATCTTACAATGGTCTGCACTCATTTCTTATACCTTGTGGTAGCCAATTAGCGCTCAAATTGTTATCTTTTCTCTCCTTGCTCCTCCTTATTACTCCTCCCAGATTAAAAACCTGCATTATCATTTTATTTTTAATTGGGGCAAACTTCTGTGCGCATGCGTATCATTTCTTTTTACACAATGGGCTCCTTGTTTCAGTACGCTTTTCCCAGTGGCACATTGTTACATTGTATACAATCTGTTTCTCTCCCAGTGCCTCCCAACACCTGCATCTGTGCTACAAGTATTTTTTGGGTACTTTTCCACTCTCTCGTCCCTGTCCTCATGTGCCCTAAGACCCTAGTTTTTTCTGCTTGGCATTACATCACATGCACGCTTCTTTCACATGCATAGCATGCTTCTTTCACATGTACAGCACTCTTCTTTCACATGTACATAGGACAAGCAGAATTCTCCAACAGGATCCCGCCTTGAACGACAGATTACTCCTTCTCGGAGTTGCAGCCTCTTCCACTGTCTCAGAAGCTGTCGTACCCCCACCGTCTGAGTCTGTCTCTCCTCTGCCCTCGGCATGTTTCCCTGTCGGAGGTACAACAGGAGCTAACCCAAATCTGCATCTCTCTGCTGCAGCTCTCTCCACCGTCCGGGGTCCCACCCCCAACTAGATGGAACAGGTTCTGGGGCCCCGGGAGCTCCCACCACGGCCACCAGCAACTCATCTTCGGTACCAAGGGCACCGAGGGGTGCTCAATCATCTCTCTGGGTGGCTGGGAGTCTGGACAAGGCATCTGCATTTACGTGCTCTCTGCCGGGACGATATTTAAGCTGGTAATCATAATTTGCTAGTTGTGCCACCCAGCGCTGCTCCACTGCCCCCAACTTAGCGGATTGCAAGTGTACTAAGGGATTGTTGTCTGTAATCACCATTACCTTGGCTCCCCACAAGTAGTCTTTAAACTTCTCCGTCATGGCCCACTTCATCGCCAGTAGTTCGATTTTAAAGGAGCTATAGTTTGCAGCGTTTCGCTCGGCGGGATGTAAACTTCGACTTGCGTACGCTATCACTCTCTCCACTCCTTGATGCTCTTGGGCCAGCACGGCCCCCAATCCTGCATTGCTGGCGTCAGTGTACAGGAGAAACGGCTGGGTGAAATCTGCATAGGCTAAGATTGGGGTCTTCAGGAGTTCCTGTTTAAGGTTCTGGAAAGCGGTCTCACAGGTGGAATCCCAGTGTACTGAGGGGGAGCCTTTACCACGGGCATGTCCAGTGCCAGCCAAGAGTTGGTTCAGTGGCTTAGCAAGCCCAGAGAATCCCTTTATAAAGCGGTGATAATATCCCACAAAGCCCAGGAACGACCGCACCTGTCTTACTGTCCGGGGTGGCTCCCATCCTTGGACCGCGGCCACCTTCTCTGGGTCAGGGGAGATCCCTACAGCACTGACACGATGTCCCAAGAACTGCACCTCTTTCCGCAGTAACTGGCATTTTTCCGGCCTAAGCTTCAGCCCATATTTCTCCATGGCCCTGAAAACTCCTTCCAGATGATGCAGGTGAGTGTGGAAATCAGGGGAGAAGACGATCACATCGTCTAGGTAGACCAGCGTTGAGTTGACTAATTGTCCTCCTAGGCAGCGCTGCATCAGGCGTTGGAAAGTCGCAGGGGCGTTGCACAGACCGAACAGCATACGGTCCAATTCAAATAGCCCAAACGGGGTGGTGAAAGCTGTCTTCTCCCTATCTCGGTCATCTACCTGCACCTGCCAGTATCCACTTGCCAGGTCCAATGTCGAGTACCATGCCGCTTGGGTAAGACTGGTGAGTGAGTCTTCAATCCGTGGCAATGGGAATGCATCTTTCTTCGTTACACTGTTAAGTTTGCGATAATCAACGCAAAACCTCCAGGCTCCCGTCTTCTTCTGCACCAGAACGATGGGCGCAGCCCAAGGACTACTGCTTTCTCGGATGATTCCTCCCTCCAGCATACCTTTCAACAGGGTGCGGACCTCGGTATAAAGAGTGGGGGGCACCGGACGGTACCGCTCTCGACTAGGCGTCGCTTCACCAGTGGGTATTTGATGCTTCACCACCCCTGTGCAGCCATAGTCCTCTTCATGTGTTGAAAACTTGAACTTCCTTGCCACTTCCTCAAAAGTTCCTGAAGCTGTACCACTTGTTCCTCTTCCAGATTCTCACCCTTCAGGGACTCTCCCATCAGATGGGCCGGCATCCCTCCTCCAACCGAACCCGGTTCTACCTCGACAGGGCGGACGGCAACTTCCACCACCGCAGGGCTCACCTGTCTGAAGCAGACAGCTTGGTGCTCGTGCACCTGGGCAGGACGTACCGAGGAAACTCGGGCCAGACGTTGGTGTCGACGAAGGAGCACAGGGTAAGGATTTGTGTTCCGTACTTTTACTGAGACTCGCCCCCGATGGACAACCGCCAGCCCGTGAGCCACTTCAACTGGCTGACAATCTTCGTGAGGCTCTACCAGGACACAGGTGCCTGACCCACGGGGTCTTGCGGGTACTCGTACCCAAAGAACGGTCTCACTCTGAGCTGGGATGGACAGAGCATACCTACAGGCAACTCGACCGATGTCTTCCCTCTCTTCTATGTGATTAGCTGCCTGCACTCTTTTGCAATCGGCCAGAATTCGGTCCCAGTCCTGTTTTGCCGGTGACGGAGACATCCGAGCCGGCCGGCCCTGAAACAATTCTTCCCAGCAATCCAGTATAACGTTCATCCCTAAAAGTGCTCGATGATTTCCCAAGCAATGATCTCGGACGATAACTACCCCTTTTTGTTGGACGGGGACCCCTCGGACAAGAAAATCTACCACGATGTACCCTGTGTAGGGGATGTCCAAACCATTGGCCCCCCGTAGGGTCAGCCTGGAAGCTTCAGTTGCTTGGAGCCGATGATCTGCGAACAACTCCTGGGCCAGGCTCTTCGAGAATAGCGTAACTTGAGACCCTATGTCAACCAAACAGTCTATCGTGACTCCATTGGCTTGAACCTCCACGGTAGGGCAATGTCCCACCCAGTCATCTCGTGCAACAGGAACAGAAAGAGGGTCACGCAAAGGGGTCCCGGCCACTTGACCCACAGTGGCCAGTAGAACTAAAAACCCCCTTGAGAACCCCGACGAAGCCCAAACTGGCGACTGATATGTCCAGGATCTCCACAATTTATACAGATGGGCCTTCCTTGGTCGTCCCACTGGAACCGGGGGCCCACAGGCCGTAGGGGGTGGCGCAGAGGACCTCGCCCTTCCTCTGAATACGACCTCTCTCGCCCCACTGCTCCGCCTTCGACTCGTCCTCGACGAAGTTCACCCAGCAGATTCCGGGATAATTCCGCCTTCTGTCCCTTGACATCCTCCAACAGTTTGGCCCTCAGTTTCTGCTTCCAATCGCTCGGTTCGACAGGCACAGGTCCACTGGCACTACTTGCTGCCACACAGACTGGTGTGCGAGTTACCTCTCCCTGGTCCAGTTCCAACGCCAAGGCCTCTTGTCGCAGAGCCTCAAAGGTCATTGTGGGGTCTCGTCGAAGCTGGAGTCGTATGCCCTGACGTACTGGCCCTTCACGCAGCCCCAAGACGAATTGATCTCGTAGCAAGTCATCCCCTTCTCCCAGTCCTTGATCCGGTCGCCCCTTCAGCCGGCTAAACTGCTCCCGCAACTTCAAGGAGTATGCCCGAAGTGTCTGCGTAGGCCCCTGTTGATAGTTAAAGAACTGGGCACGAAGAGTGGCCACTGGGGTGGAGTCTCCATATAATCCGAACAAGAAATCAAAGATAGTTTTTGCGGTAGCACGTGTGGCTTCCGATGCAGCCAGAACCTCCCTTTTGGCTTCTCCTTCCAGCGACCCCAATACAAACTGTATTCTCTGTGCTGCACTCAGTCCCTGTAGTCCAGCCAGATACTCCGTCTGCGCCTTCCAATCCTGTAAGCTTAACTCCGATCCTGGTCCTCCATAGCGCTGCGCCCAGGGAGCTCCCATGAAGATCGGCATGACTTGAGGACAAGCCGCTGGTGCCTCTTCGTCCGCCATCGCGTACCTGTGGCCGCTACAACTCACGGTGTGTACCCTGCCGACTACGCCACTTATGTCAGAGGTCGAGGGGAGGAACGCTCGGGTGACCAACCACCCCCCCTCTAACCGAGTCACCACCGTGAGGAGCCGACACCACAGGCACACAACAGAGGACCACAGAGACAGAGATAAGTTTCAAAGGAGTAACAATCTTTATTAAACCAGGGGTTTCTCACAGTTTAAGATACTCTCGTTGATGCACGATAATGGAGCAGGGGGTTGCAGCTTACTTCTCCCCAGCGGTGCTGCAGACTTCCAGACTCACGAGTAAGTATGACAGGTAAGGATTCTTCACGGTACAAGGTACTCTCGTTGGTGCACGATAATAAAGCAGTGGATTAAAGGCTTACTTTTCCCCCAGCGGTGCTGCAGACTTCCAGACTCAGACAGTAAGTATGGCAGGTAAGGATTCTTCACAGTACAGGGTACTCTCGTTGGTGCACGGTAATGAAGCAGTGGATTAAAAGCTTACTTTTCCCCCAGCGGTGCTGCAGACTTCCAAACTCAGACAGTAAGTATGGCAGGTAAGGATTCTTCACAGTACAGAGTACTCTCGTTGGTGCATGATAATAAAGCAGTGGATTAAAAGCTTACTTCTCCTCAGCGGTGCTGCAGACTTCCAGACTCAGACAGTAAGTGCAGGTAAGGATTCTTCACAGTACAGAGTACTCTCGTTGGTGCACGATAATAAAGCAGTGGATTAAAAGCTTACTTTTCCCCCAGCGGTGCCGCAGACTTCCAGACTCAGACAGTAAGTATGGCAGGTAAGGATTCTTCACAGTACAGAGTACTCTTGTTGGTGCATGATAATAAAGCAGTGGATTAAAAGCTTACTTCTCCTCAGCGGTGCTGCAGACTTCCAGACTCAGACAGTAAGTGCAGGTAAGGATTCTTCACAGTACAGAGTACTCTCGTTGGTGCACGATAATAAAGCAGTGGATTAAAAGCTTACTTTTCCCCCAGCGGTGCCGCAGACTTCCAGACTCAGACAGTAAGTATGGCAGGTAAGGATTCATCACAGTACAGAGTACTCTCGTTGGTGCATGATAATAAAGCAGTGGATTAAAAGCTTACTTTTCCCCCAGCGGTGCTGCAGACTTCCAGACTCAGACAGCAAGTATGGCAGGTGAGGATTCTTCACAGTACAGGGTACTCTCTCTCTCTTCAGTTCACAGTAGGGCGACAGTGGGTTAAATGATTACTTTATCAGCGTTGCTCTATACCTCTGGGCTCAAACAGTAAGTAGAACAGGTGAGGATATTCACAGTACACAGTACTCTCTCTTCAGTTCACAATAGGGAGACAGTGAGTCATAAGATTACTTTACCAGCGATGTTGTGTGCTTCTGGGCTCAAACAGCAAGTAGAACAGGTGGGGATCTTCACAGTACAAAGTACTCTCTCTTCAGTTCACAGTAGGGCGACAGAGGGTTAAACGATTATTTTACCAGCGATGCTGTATCCTTCTGGGCTCAAACAGTAAGTAGAACAGGTGAAGACATTCACAGTACACAGTACTCTCTCTTCAGTTCACAATAGCACTCTGGGCTTCTGACGGGGGCAGAAAATAATATCCTTCCACGAACGTGTAAGCATGGATAGGGGCCACTTCTCAACAAAGACACAGCACACTTGTGTTCACTTCAATTCCACAGCAGTAAATCAATGTGTATTAATAAGGCAAAAAGCACTGCAATTCACTCACACGATAGGGTTGGACAGATGCCCCACTCCGTCCGTTGCGCTCGTTTACAGGGGTTTCCCTTTTAATTCCTCCTCATCACACTCTGAAACACATAGCTCCTCCAACCATCAGATCCACAGTCACTATATCCTCTTCAAGCGGTTCAAATGTCCATAAGATGAAAACAATTCACTTATCTTTCCTCTCTCCTTCCACAGCACAGATCCAGTCCTAGCTCGGTCCAGCGGTCTTCCCACAAACGATCACTCTGACCCAGCAAACTCGAATGGGCGATCTCCACACCCCAACGATTTTTCAGAGGAAGCCTGTATCCAGCACTGCCCAGAGTCAACCCACTTTAATGTCTGATCTTGGCAACCCTTTGGAATCTTGACACACTGTACACCCACCGACCGCGCTGCAAACACTCTCTAAATGCCCCTTTTATATCGTGGCTTATGAAACAGGGAGTCTGTGTGAGTGCCGCTCCTCTCTCTCTCACACCTGCAATGCATTAGCGCTAATCAGTACGGGCATGTTTCCATCACACCCGGAACCGTAGTGGAGTGTTGCACCCAATACGTTCCCCTAGGAAACTCAGGACTCTCAAGAAGGTTCCGTTTACTGAGCGATTTTGTCACCCGTGACACACACATGTCAGTCGGCATCTCACGTCAAGTTCGTAAAGAGCTTTAATTCAGTCCATTTTACAATCCGATTTTGGCCGCCTCTCAGTTTCTCAGATGGGTCAAACCAAAGATATTACCTCAGAACTTCAAGTAAATGAACTAGAAATCCGCGCTCATTCAAGGGTGTGCATCTATTGCATGGACGGAGAAAAAGCACTGATATCATCAGACATCCATTAGTGCATGCGAGGGAAACAGCTGGAAACACGGCGCTGGTTGTTCTCTCCATACTCAACACGACGGAATCCAACGGCGTGCACGGGCGAAGGTATAATACATGTATTAAACTGTATGAAATAATCCCGGAAAAGCACAAACACAGCTGAGGGTGACGCTAACAGACAGCAGACAAACGACTAGCAGTGAAAGCGGCTGCAAGAATTCAACCCGTCACTCAAGTGGCCACGCCCTTAATTATGCAGAACTTTAAGGCTTAAATATAATTTAAACAGATGAGTTGTAAAAAAATTCACCCCCCTCACAGTTGTCATGAAGGGAAAAATGAGCTCTATAGACCAAAGCCACTTTTTGCTCCAGGCTGTAAACATGTTTTTTTCTGCTGTAAAGTTGGGAATTTTAACATGGGGGAGATACAGATTTGACTCGCTTCTGCAGCCTGCCTCAAGCGGCCACTCGATAAATTGCAGTTTAATTCACTTCCGTGTTGGCTTCAAGAGAGAGACGGGGAGGTTGCCGCTTGAAGTAAACGGGTGAGCTGCGTTTTTCTGGATAAAAACGTTCTTGGATACGAATGGTGAAGACCCCCATACTGAGATATTTAAGTTTGCTCAATGTGGAAAAAGCATTTTATGTGATTGACCAGATTTTAGCAATAACATTGATAACTGGATCCTTTATGATAATACATGTTGTGGTACAACTGGGCATACAGTGCAATGCAAATAGTAATTAACGTAAAGTGAGAAGTAATAGTAAATAGTTTAGTCAATAAAATAAACAAATAGTATACAGCAAATAAAATGGTAATGAATACTAGTATAATTATATAAAAATATTGATAGTATAGTTTATTAATAATGCTATAATAATATCCAGAGGCGCTGCAATAGGGCAGGCAAAGCAGGCAATTGCCTGGGGCCCCGCATTTTGAGGGGGCCCCCGAGGGCCGATCATTTAAACAATCAAAAATGTTCGTATTAATATAACACGCAGTGACACCGCAACACCTCGGCATCCCCCGACTCGCGAGGCTGCTTATGCTTTCGCCGCCTCTGGCGCCTTTTTCAAACAGCGCTTACTCATGTTTCTGAAACCCAAAATAATATCCGAAAATGCATGAATTTATGTATTGAACATGAAGAGGACATATCTATCTGGCAGCCAGAAGCGGAAAAAAAAGCAAAATGAAGTGGAGAAGAGAAAACAGGACTGCGGTAAGTGATGGAGAATGAGATGATGATGATTGATTGACTTTTGATTGGCTAATTAATGACATACAAATCGTTTCGTTGTTCAGTTCACATCTATTTTTCACAGTAGTAACATTAGTTATCGATTTAAAGCGTCTTTACAGAAAATATATGTAGCTAGGCTACATTTATTTTCTTTAAAGATGTTTTAAAACGATAACGTTACTACTGTGGAAAAACAGATGTGAACAGAACAACGATTCAACGAAACGATTTATTTATCTCGAGTGATCTGTTATCAGAGGTGACTGTTGAGTAATGGATTTCAGAAATGTAAAAAAAAAGTCACACAATCCACGTTGTTATAATTTTAGTTTAGTTTCACTTAATTTTTGCAAGATTAATTACTAGTAACGTTGATATGGTTACGTAAAAACTGTGTTTAGCTAAGGGGGTTGCACTTAGCAAAAGCATGTAGCTGCTAAAGTGTTGGTGTTGGACGGTATTAATGTAGGCTGGAATAGAAGAATACTGTTGGTAGCCTACAGCAGCAGGGAATAATGCGCACATTAGTGACATCGCTTGGAAAATGTCTATTCTGCATTGAAAAACACATGTAAAAAAAGTAAATTAGTTATAATTATCTGATAAACTAAGGTAATAATAATAATAATATTAATAAAAATGATTCAATTAAGATCCTGACAAAAGGCTATATATTTCTTATGTAGGAGCATTACTTAAGTTCCTGTCACCACCACTTCTGACAGAAGATTGTCCAGTCCCTCCTGACAGTGAAAATGGTAAGTTTAGAGTGTCAGATAATGCTAATATAGAATAATAAAATAAATATTAAATAAGTTGCTAACCATATGTTCACTTTCGTAGTCACTTCGAGTTACGTCAGAAGTGACGGAGATTGGGGGTTTCGCATAGAAAGCCAATCCTCTTCGAGTATTTAAACACGAGCCAATGGCATGCAATGCCTTGGGGCTGCGGAAATTTGCATAGCGTACTCCGCCCTACTCCGTGAGTATAAAAGGAGGAAGTGAACGCAACCGCAGTATGTTTTCGCTTCGGAGCCAAGAGAACCTCTTCACTCCTAAAAGCTGATTCAAGACTCTTCGAGAACGAGCGTCCTCTTCAGTGTTGGTGTGACGGCGGTACCCAGCGAGATTCTGCATTGCCTGCGATCTGAGCAGTGGTCTGCCAGACTTTGCACTTCTCCCTGGTAGCCTCAGCGCTGAAAGAGTGAATTTCTCCTTTCTCATAAAAGTGAAAGTGAAAGAGCTGCACGCGGCACGTCTTTTTAAAGATGGTTCGCCCGTGCCCTTCTGGATGTGGTAGATTTCTGTCATCATCTGATGGTCACGAACGCTGCTTTGTATGCCTGGGCATTCAGCATGCAGCAGCAGCGTTTGTGGATGACTCATGTTCCTTCTGTGGGAGCATGACCATCTCCACACTGAGGTCGAGGCTCAATGATCTCACTAGAGTGAGAGCCCCGGTCCCCCCTACTCGATCGGCTTCCTTCACGAAAGGGGGCCCGTCGACCCGGGGACCCGGCGATCTAACGGTGACGGTGTGGGATAGAGCCCCGACGATTCCTCGGGCCACACCTCCCGCCTCAGTGCGTGAGCCAGCGAGCGCCAGCTCGATTCAGTCGGCTGTCTCTTCGGCGGCGCCGGCTGCTTCTAGCAGCGCTCCAGATGATGATGTGATGTCTATCACTGCATCACTAGGCGGGCTTGAGTCCTCGGGAGAGGAAGATGCGGCTGCGTTGCCCCCTTCGGGAGTGCCAGCGTTGCCCGTGTCAGATCCCGAGCTGACGGCCATGCTGTCTCGAGCCGCTGGGAGTATCGGGCTAGAATGGAAACCTCCATCCTGCCCCGATCTCTCGCGGATGGATAACTGGTATCTGGACAAAGCTGCCGCCGCAAGGCCACGGCCAACTCCGATACCTTTTTTCCCCGAGCAGCATGCTGAGTTATCGCGCTCTTGGGGGGCTCCTTTGTCCACTCGAGAGCGCGATCTCTCCCCCGCCTTTCCCCCCCTCGACGGTGGGGCCGCCCGTGGGTACACTGGGATGCCCCCGGTGGAGCGCTCTGTAGCGATGCAGCTGTGTCCACAGAGCGCCTCCACCCGTGGTCCTCCTAAGCACCCATCCAAAGCCATCAGAACGATCAGACTCGGCTACGCGATTCAGTTCGCACGGTCTCCTCCCCGCTTCACGGGAGTTCGCTCCACGATGGTCAGTGGCAATGCCCCAGTCTTGAGAGCGGAGATTGCGACCCTGCTGGCGAAGGGTGCAATCGAGACGGTCCCTCCAGCCGAGGTGAGGTCCGGGTTTTACAGCCCCTACTTCATTGTCCCCAAAAAGACCGGTGGGTTACGACCGATCCTGGACCTGCGCATTTTGAACCGTTCTCTCCATCGACTACCGTTCAAAATGCTCACGGCCAAACGCATTTTCGAATGTGTTCGGTATCAGGATTGGTTTGCAGCGATCGACCTGAAGGACGCGTACTTCCATGTCTCCATTCTCCCTCGTCACAGACCGTTTCTTCGGTTTGCCTTCGAGGGCCAGGCATACCAGTACGCCGTTCTCCCATTCGGGTTAGCTCTGTCCCCTCGCGTCTTCACGAAGATCGTCGAGGCAGCCCTTGTTCCCCTTCGCGAACACGGGGTTCGCATCTTGAACTATCTTGACGACTGGCTGATACTAGCACACTCTCGAGCTCAGGTTTGCGAACACAGAGACCTGGTGCTCCGGCACCTAGCCCGTCTGGGCCTTCGGGTCAACCGGGAAAAGAGCAAACTTTGCCCCGTGCAGAGGATCTCTTTTCTCGGCATGGAGATAGACTCGGTCGCCATGTCCGCGCAGCTCACGAACGAGCGCGCGCACTCACTGATGGCTTGCCTTCGTCAGTTCGAGGGCAAGAGTGCGGTTCCACTGAAACTTTTTCAGAGGCTCCTGGGGCATATGGCATCCGCGGCCGCGGCAACGCCGCTCGGTTTGCTTCATATGAGACCGCTTCAGCTGTGGCTTCGCGATCGAGTCCCGAGGTGGGCATGGCATCGCGGCTCGCTCCGAGTTCCAGTGACTCCAGCGTGCCGCCGAACCTTCTTCCCGTGGTCGAACCTCAGCTTTTTACGGACCGGTGTCCCTATTCAGCGAGTTTCCAGGCATCTCGTCGTCTCCACGGATGCATCTACCACGGGTTGGGGTGCCATGTGCAATGGGCATGCAGCCGCCGGTTCCTGGACAGGAGCCCAGCGCCTCATGCACATCAATTGCCTCGAGCTGTTGGCAGTACGGCTCGCCCTACACCGCTTCAGAGCGTTGCTCAAGGGCCAGCATGTGCTTGTCCGCTCAGACAACACTACGGCAGTAGCGTACATCAACCACCAGGGGGGTCTACGCTCACGCCAGTTGTCGCAGCTCGCCCGCCACCTCTTGATATGGAGTCAGAAGCACCTGAGGTCCCTTCGTGCAGTTTACATTCCTGGAGACCGGAACTGGGCAGCCGACGAGCTGTCCCGGGTCCGTCCCATCTCCGGCGAATGGCGACTCCATCCCCAGTCGGTCCAGCTGATTTGGGACGAGTTCGGGGAGGCACAGATAGACCTGTTCGCCTCTCGGGACTCGTCCCACTGCGCCCAGTTTTATTCTCTGACCCGCGGCACTCTCGGCTCGGATGCGCTGGCGCACAGCTGGCCACGGGGCCCACGCAAGTATGCGTTTCCCCCAGTGAGCCTCCTTGCACGGGTGTTGTGCAAGATCAAGGAGGACGAGGAGCAGGTCTTGCTGGTAGCCCCCTATTGGCCCACCAAGACATGGTTCTCCGAGCTCATGCTCCTCGCGACAGCACCTCCTTGGCCTATTCCTCTGAGACCGGACCTACTCTCTCAGAGACGGCGCACTCTGTGGCACCCTCGTCCCGATCTTTGGAGGCTACACGTGTGGCTCCTGGACGGGACGAGGCAGGTTTGAGTTCGCTGCCACCTGCGGTGGCGGCAACCATCACTTCCGCAAGAGCGTCGTCCACGAGACACCTTTATGCGTTGAAGTGGAACCTCTTCGTCAATTGGTGTTCTTCTCGCGGAGAAGACCCCCGGAGTTGTTCGATCAGTGTCGTGCTTTCCTTCCTGCAAGAGGGGTTGGAGCGCAGGCTGTCGCCCTCCACCCTTAAGGTTTACGTCGCGGCCATTGCCGCTTCTCATGAAGCAGTGGAAGGTAAGTCCTTAGGGAAGCACGACCTGGTCATCAGGTTCCTGAGGGGAGCGAGGAGGCTGCATCCGCCTCGTCCTCCCCTCGTACCCTCTTGGGACCTCTTGGTAGTTTTAAGTGCTCTGCAGAGGCATCCCTTTGAGCCTTTGCAATCGGTAGAGTTAAAGTTTATGTCCATGAAGACAGCACTCCTGGTTGCATTGGCCTCCATCAAGAGGGTGGGGGACCTGCACGCATTCTCCGTTGACGAAGCGTGCCTGGAGTTCGGGCCGGCTTACTCTCACGTGATCCTGAGACCCCGGCCTGGATATGTGCCCAAGGTTCCCACCACTCCCTTCCGGGACCAGGTGGTGAACCTGCAAGCGCTGCCCCTGGAGGAGGCAGACCCAGCCTTGGCACTGCTCTGTCCGGTACGTGCTCTCCGCACCTATGTCGACAGAACGCAGTGTTTCAGGACCTCAGACCAGCTCTTTGTCTGTCATGGAGGGAGCCAGAAGGGAAGGGCTCTCTCAAAGCAACGGCTGTCCCACTGGATAGTGGATGCCATTGCTTTGTCTTACCAGCAGCAGGGCCTTCCGTGCCCCCTTGGTGTGACGGCCCATTCCACTCGGAGTGTGGCCTCCTCTTGGGCTTTAGCGCACGGCGCCTCGCTAACAGACATCTGCAGAGCTGCAGGCTGGGCGACACCCAACACCTTCGCCAGGTTCTATAATCTGCGAGTTGAGCCGGTATCCTCTCACGTACTCGTTTCGGCCAGTTCTGGATCCGCTCAAGTGTCTTCGCTTGCTCGCCACTCCACTCCCCGGACTGGATAAGTGCGATATTTCCTCAGTTCTTCCATTGAAGTCTTGAGTCCTCCAGCACCGACGATGCGGGCACCACTGCTGTTGCTCTGGATGCTAGCTAGGTGCCTCCATGCGCACGGTTCCCCATGGTAACCGTCTCATGTGTATTATCCACTGTAAGCCTCTCTGAGCATGTGTCTTCCCTTGGCAAGCCATCTGCCACCCCTGGAGTTTAAATTAGTAGCCACCTGCGGTTGGTGCTCCAGTGTTCCATATGTGTTCCTATGTGGCCATATGTGTATTCGTAAGTCCTCCCTTCGGTAGGCAGCTGGTAGCATGTCCCTTCCGGGATATGTTTCCCAGTGTACCTTGGTAATCCTGTGTCAAAGTCGGATCTCCAAAAAAAAAAAAAAAAAAAAGAGGTAAGGCTCGGGGGTCCAGACTTTCGCAGGGCACTGGAAGACAGCTTGAAGATGGCGTGATGGCACAGACCCCCAATCTCCGTCACTTCTGACGTAACTCGAAGTGACTACGAAAGGGAACGTCTCGGTTACGTATGTAACCCTCGTTCCCTGAGTAGGGAACGGAGACATTACGTCTCCCTGCCACTTCTGCTCTATCGCTGGGTAGACGCCGAGTTCAGTCTTGGCTCCTCAGCGAAGACATACTGCGGTTGCGTTCACTTCCTCCTTTTATACTCACGGAGTAGGGCGGAGTACGCTATGCAAATTTCCGCAGCCCCAAGGCATTGCATGCCATTGGCTCGTGTTTAAATACTCGAAGAGGATTGGCTTTCTATGCGAAACCCCCAATCTCCGTCACTTCTGACGTAACGTCTCCGTTCCCTACTCAGGGAACGAGGGTTACATACGTAACCGAGACGTTTCTTATGTAGGAGCATCACTTAAGATCCTGTCACCACCACTTCTGACAGAAGATTGTCCAGTCCCTCGTGACAGTGAAAATGGTAAGTTTAGAGTGTCAGATAATGCTAATATAGAATAATAAAATAAATATTAAATAAGATGCTAACCATATGTTTCTTATGTAGGAGCATCACTTAAGTTCCTGTCACCACCACTTCTGACTAAAGATTGTCCAGTCCCTCCTGACAGTGAAAATGGTAAGTTTAGAGTGTCAGATAATGCTAATATAGAATAATAAAATAAATATTAAATAAGTTGCTAACCATATGTTTCTTATGTAGGAGCATTACTTAAGTTCCTGTCACCACCACTTCTGACAGAAGATTGTCCAGTCCCTCCTGACAGTGAAAATGGTAAGTTTAGAGTGTCAGATAATGCTAATATAGAATAATAAAATAAATATTAAATAAGTTGCTAACCATATGTTTCTTATGTAGGAGCATTACTTAAGTTCCTGTCACCACCACTTCTGACAGAAGATTGTCCAGTCCCTCCTGACAGTGAAAATGGTAAGTTTAGAGTGTCATATAATGCTAATATAGAATAATAAAATAAATATTAAATAAGTTGCTAACCATATGTTTCTTATGTAGGAGCATCACTTAAGATCCTGTCACCACCACTTCTGACAGAAGATTGTCCAGTCCCTCCTGACAGTGAAAATGGTAAGTTTAGAGTGTCAGATAATGCTAATATAGAATAATAAAATAAATATTAAATAAGATGCTAACCATATGTTTCTTATGTAGGAGCATCACTTAAGTTCCTGTCACCACCACTTCTGACAGAAGATTGTCCACTCCCTCCTGACAGTGAAAATGGTAAGTTTAGAGTGTCAGATAATGCTAATATAGAATAATAAAATAAATATTAAATAAGTTGCTAACCATATGTTTCTAATGTAGGAGCATTACTTAAGTTCCTGTCACCACCACTTCTGACAGAAGATTGCCCAGTGCCTCCACACTAGGCATGGGCGGTATCCAAATTTTCATACCGTCAAACCTCCTCCCTATTTTACCGCGGTATATGGTATTACCGCGTGACTAATTAAAAATTACGAGATAAGGCTCAGACAGCATCACACATGATGACACGTTCAACCAGAGAGTGTCGGTTCCAATAATGCATCTAAAAGCTGTCAATCAACTATTAGAAAACAGGAGATACACATTGTCTCACACCAGAGAATGTGAGCAGAGTGGTGATATTTCCTCGAGGGGAGCGCATTTCTGAAGATCACGCGCCACGAGCTCTCGACGCGAGCCGAGTGGAGCCGAGATAAAATTATTTATTAATAAACTAGTGTTTTCTATGTCAGTTGCTGCAAAGATAAAGATTGCATTGACGATGCAAACTGGCATCTACATGGTATGAAAACACGAATAAAGAGTAGCCTAATGCACACTTCATATGAATAAGCCTATTGTTGATGAAATCTTTCTGTCACTCCATTGACAGTCTACACAATTTGCCCAATAACATGCATTTCTGGAAAAAAGCAGAGACACACAATTTTTAAAGTCTGTGAGTGCATATTTGTTTCACCCCAGCCATCGTCTTCTGTTTTTAGATGTTACCAGTACATTTTCCTGGAAATAGCAATCACACAAAAAAAGTAAGTTAGCCTACTTAAAAAAAAAAAAAAAATCTTTTCTGCACACAATGTCGAACTACTGAACATATTTGCTTGTATTTTCCAGTAAGTTAGTGTCTGATATTTCTAATATTCCTGATATTAAATTTAAACAAGTAAAGTCACCGCGTATAGCACTTCATACAATACAGATAGTTTTAAAAAAAATGCGTTAATAGTGATAGACAATATGCTGCAAAGGGCAAACATAAGTTACACATAAGTTAAGTTTTCCATTGAAGATGGAAAAAAGACAAGATGGCTGATGGTACTAGACACCGCAAGAAAGACGCCGATAGCGACCACGCGGCTTTAATGAATGAATTACGTACGCTTAGCGCAAAAATGGACAATATGCAGACTACAATTGAAAAACAAATGAATGATAAAATGGAAAGTCTACGTGAGTCCATGGAAAAACTTATTAGTGAGAGTAAGGAAGCATTTAAGTGCGAGGTGGCTAAAGCGGTGAAGGAGATGCAACACGCTCTGGATCTGGAAGTGGGAATTCTCTGTTCCAGAATGGATCAGTTGGAATCAAAAATGAATGAGAAAAAAGTTAAGGGCAAGCAGTTTGATCCTGACGTGTCGTTGGTAATTATGGGATTGCCGCAAGCGGAGGGAGAAGATGTTGAGGCCAAAGTAAAAACTCTGCTGGGTGAAGGATTGGACTGTGAGCCGGTGCCAAAACTTGTGGCCGTGGAGCGTATGAGGGCGCAAGGGCGAAATCCGGGTCTCATTAGAGTGGAACTCGAAACAACGCCGGAGAAGGTGGCGGTGCTTCGGCGGCGGTTTAAACTTAAGGACAACGAAAGTTACCGAAGGGTGTATGTTTCGTCAGCGAAATCACACGCGGAGCGTCTCATGGAATTTAATTTTAGGACTTTGCTTAGAGAGATCCCAGCGGCTAAAGATTATTATTTGGCCAACAATGGACGGCTAGTAAAGCGTGGTCAAGTCAGGGGCACGGCGGAATTGACACCACAGTCTTCGGATTGAAGACTTCAAGCCCAGCCTGTAAGTACAGACTATATTGTTCTAGTTCATTGGAACGTCAATGGATGGACGCTTGCAAATAGTAAGTTACGAGCGCAACTGCTTCTTTCGTTTGAGCCGGGAATTATATCATTAAACGAGACTCATTTGTCAGCTCTTATACCTGAACTTCATGGATACAGTTGGATTGGACATAATCGTGTGGCTCATAAAAGAGCTGTCAAAGCCTCCGGGGGTGTGGGTGTATTTATCAAAAGAACGATTTTGGACAATTTCTCTGTAACGATTGAGGACAAGGCTTATGATGGAATTTTGTGTTTGCGGTTTGAGCACATGAGCTCACAATACTGATTTCTTTTGATTTCATGTTATTTGTCTCCTGAAACTTCGACATGGGGTCGTAATGCTGATTCTTTTTATGCACACTTATTGTCTTTGATTTTTATGGCTGAGGCTGATTCTGTTTATATCTGTGGTGATCTGAATAGTCGTGTTTCGCACCACAGAGACTATATCGATGAGGATGATATTAGTCCTAGAGTGGTGTTGGACTCGGGCTTGAATAAACATGGGGATAGTTTGATTGATTTCCTTAAAGAGTCAAAATGCTGTGTGGTTAACGGAAGAATAACTCCGGAGTATGATAATTTTACATCTATTTCTGTTAGGGGTAAGGCGGTAGTTGATTATATTGTGACGAGACATGAAGATTTAATAACATGTAGTGAATTTAAAGTATTCACTCCAGCTGAGTTATTGGAAAGAACTGGATCCCGGGTACTAGATGAGAGGAGTAGACCCCCGGATCACTCAATGCTTTATTTACGTTTTCAAACAGCAGAGATGTTTATAAACAGTGGTGATATTATATCACCTTGTAAACTACCAATAAGAAATATCAAGAACAATTTTCTTTCTTCTGAAATTTCCGATGAAGCTTTAAAAAATGTTATAGTACAATTGGACAAGGGCAGGGAAGTACAGGACAATGTTGATTGTTGTTATGAACTTTTCTGTGGGGTCTTGTATGGGGAAATGAGACAATATGAGTTAAAATTGCACGAAAAACGGGCCCACAAAAACTTATCGAATTAATCAACCGTTTTGGAATAATGAATTGTATAATATTTGGTTAAATCTCCGTGTGGCAGAGAAAAGATATTTAAAATGCAAGGAGCCTGTTTTAAGGAAGAACTTGCATGATATTTTTAAAACCTGTCAATATGATTTTGATAAAAAACTTAGGATGTATAAAAGGCGTTATAGGAGAGGTAAAGCTTTTGAGTTAAAGATTCTTCAAAATACTAATCCACGGCATTTTTGGAAAGAAATAAACAAGCTTGGCCCAAAGAGAAATAAATTAATTCCACTTGAAGTAGTCATGGAAAATGGAAGGTCAGTTTATGAGATAGATAAAATATTGGACAGATGGGAGAAAGATTATAGAGATCTGTACACTTGTTCTGGCTCTCATCAGTTCAATGACGCATTTCTAGCTGAGATATGTAAATTAAAGAATGTAATTGAAGTTGGATCTGTTATGTTGGAAACACCCCATTTTAGTAGTGTGCTAAACATTGATATTTCCTTAGAAGAAGTTCAGAAGGTAATAGATAGAACCAAACCTTATAAAGCTGTTGGTGTGGATGAACTTTCTAATGAGGTTCTTAAATGCCCTAAGCTGTTAAATACTCTCCACGTGTTATTTCAATACTGCTTTAAGAATGGGACTGTTCCCTCGGTGTGGTATAGGTCGATTATTAAGCCTATTCCAAAGACCACACAGGCTGACCCAAGAGTACCTTTGAATTATAGAGGAATAAGTTTGCTAAATACAGCATGTAAAGTGTTTTCTGGTATTCTTAACAACCGACTAAGTGAATACATTGAAACTAATAGAATTTTGGTGGATGAACAGAATGGCTTTAGAAAACATAGAACGTGTATTGACCACATTTATGTTTTATCATCTGTTATTAGAGCAAGGCTACAGGAAAATCAAAGCACTTTTGTTTGTTTTGTTGATTTTAAAAAAGCTTTTGATTGGGTTAATAGAGATTTGTTGAAATATAAGTTACTTTCTATTGGCATTACAGGTCACCTGTATAATTCCATCAGAGCTCTGTATAAGGATCCAGTGGCCTGTGTACAGATTAATGACATGAGGACAGGATGGTTTCCCACTCCATTTGGGGTTAAGCAGGGAGATGTTCTTTCACCAACGCTTTTTGCGCTTTTTGTGAATGATCTGGCTCAAGAGATAAAGTCAGCAAATTTGGGTATAGATATTGATGGTTTTAACCTCAGCATTTTATTATATGCAGATGATATTGTTGTTTGCACAGATGAAGAAATTAAACTACAAAGAATGTTGGGTATTATGAAGGATTGGTGTAATAAATGGAGACTTTCTATAAATGGGGATAAAACACAAATTGTTCATTTTAGGAAACCATCTGTTACACGTAGTGAATTTGAGTTTTTTTTTTTTTTTTGACAAACACAGCTTATGTATTCCAGAACTTATAAATATCTTGGTTTCATTTTTCATGAAAATATGACATTTTCAGAAGGGAGAAGGGTTTTGTCTGAGTCTGCAGGGAGGGCCCTGGGAGCCGTTATTAATAGGTTGAAGCTTTGCCCACAAATAGGGTATGCAACATTTACCCGATTGTTTTTACAGTATGGTGGGACCTATTTTGTTTTATGCAGCTGGGGTCTGGGGTTTTGAAGATGCTCCAGAATGTAATAGATTGCAGAACAGGGCCATGAGGTGTTTCCTTGGAGTGCATAGGTTCACTACTAGAGTTGCAATTGAGGGAGATATGGGTTGGGAGCCTTGTATTGTGAAACAAAGGGTGGAAATAATAAGGTTGTGGAATCGTTTTACAAGATTATCTGAAGATAGACTTACTCGGAAAGTTTTTGAGTGGGATAAAGCTCATAATTATCCTTGGTCAATGGATGTCCTTGAAATATTCTCATCAGTAAAAATACAGTATATATTTACAAATACTTTACAATGCAATATATCTGAGGTCAGGCAGTTTTTATTTAACTCTTATAAAGAACAATGGTTACGGCAGGTGTTAAATAAGCCTAAATTGAGAAGTTACGTTCACTTTAAGAATGAATATTTTGCAGAGCCTTATGTCAAATGCTGGCTAACTAGATCGCAGAGGTCTTTGTGTGCCCAGCTCAGAGCTTGGGTGTTGCCCTTACAGATCGAGGTGGGGCGCTATAAAGGTGTCCTAGAAGAGGATAGACTATGTGGTTTATGTGATCTAATGGTTGTTGAGGATGAATGGCATTTTTTGTTTTTTTGTCCTTTATATCACGAATTAAGAGTGAGTTTTTTGAGAGGATTCAATGTAAAAAGCCTGATATGTTTTGGATGATGGATGGGGATATGTTGAATTGGCTCTTTGAAAATGAAATCTGTAGTTTGGCTAGATATGTGGATAAGGCGTGGAAACTTAGGCAAAGAAATTTATATCCTGATATAATTTGACGTTGTCGTGTTTTGTTTTGTTTTTTTGTTTGTTTATATTGAGAAAATTATGGTAATGTGCCTTGTATGTACCTTTTGTGTTGGTGATCTTCTTGTGTTTTTTTTGTTTTTTTTTTTGTATGATGGTCATCTTGTGTTTGGTGTATGTTTTATGTAATTAGTGTCTTCTAAGCCCATTTGGGCTGGGCATGTAAGTGCAAGACACTTAAATAAAAATAACTAACTAACTAACTAACTACACAATCTGCTGTGACGCAGTTAACACTAACGTTAAACAGTGTAACGTTAAACCGGAGAATGGTAAAACTAACATTACAGAATAGAAGCGGCGTTTCCTCTAATTTTCCCACCGGGCTGAACAACATATACGTAAAGTCTTTTTTACACCAATCTAAAATAAAAAAAGAGAAATATGAGGACATTATATGTTATAATTTACTCACCTCTAAGCTGAATGACTTGACAAGGCCTCGCGCAATGAACTTCTTTTCTTCCAGAAAACGCTTCTCTTCCATTCCACTTGTTAATGACCGTCGTCACCACGAGTAATGCTGTCATGTCTTTGTGTTTTAATTGTGATAGTTCATAAATATGAACCTATATGAACGATAATTTCAGTGAGGAAATCAACCAAACCATATTTTATGGAGCAGACACTACACGGAAAGACCATAGACTGTAAAAAAATATGGACGTAGTGTGACGTCACCCATAAGTTTCTGAAGAGCGTTTTTGAGGCCTAAAGTGGGCGTGGCCGGCCGTCGCCATCTTGGCAGTGCGTCACCTCTCGTCACTACCGGATAAATTAAAATGGGCAAAGAGGCGGGACGCGGGTGGAGCTGAGGTGCTAATGCTATGCTACTGCTCTACTCCCTCGCGCTGAATTGACAGCTGATTGAAAAAGTAAAGCCAATGGTTAAAGTTCATGTTTTGCCCTTCGAAATATTATAATAGTTAAGACGTAACTAAAAGTGAGACTATTTACTTTCCTTTTTTATCAACTTTATTAATCTCACAAGGAGTACATAACAGATCACACACATTTCTCACAACATACAGTCAACTATCGCATCGTGATGCATTATTATTCTGCTAGTTAAACATGTATTAATTACTTACAATATTGCTCTAAGCTTGTGCATGTGACGGTGATTCAAGGCAAGCACACGTCAGTCGGCATCTCACGTCAAGTTCGTAAAGAGCTTTAATTCAGTCCATTTTACAATCTGATTTTGGCCGCCTCTCAGTTTCTCAGATGGGTCAAACCAAAGATATTACCTCAGAAATTCAAGTAAATGAACTAGAAATCCGCGCTCATTCAAGGGTGTGCATCTTTGCATGGACGGAGAGAAAGCACTGAAATCATCAGACATCCATTAGTGCATGAGAGGGAAACAGCTGGAAACACAGCGCTGGTTATTCTCTCCATACTCAACACGACGGAATCCAACGGCTTGCACGGGCGAAGGTATAATACATGTATTAAACTGTATGAAATAATCCAGAAAAGCACAAACACAGCTGAGGGTGACGCTAACAGACAGCAGACAAACGACTAGCAGTGAAAGCGGCTGCAAGAATCCACCTGTCACTCAAGTGGCCACGCCCTTAATTATGCAGAACTTTAAGGTTTAAATATAATTTAAACAGATGAGTTGTAAAAAAATTCACCCCCCTCACAGTTGTCATGAAGGGGAAAATGAGCTCTATAGACCAAAGCCACTTTTTGCTCCAGGCTGTAATCATGTTTTTTTCTGCTGTAAAGTTGGGCATTTTAACATGGGGGAGATACAGATTTGACTCGCTTCTGCAGCCTGCCTCAAGCGGCCACTCGCTTGGGAAAGACGCTGACTGACAGTAATGAGCATCAGCTGCTCTCGAGACTCGTTGTCAGGACAACGCCCGCGGCGCGTGCGCGCGAAGGAAGCTCTGCCCAGACAGCAAACTGACATTGAATCAACGTGGAAACGACGTCTCTCGTGACATTGAAACAACGTTGATTTGCTCATCGAATTAACGTTGAACCAACGTCAGACGCGGCATTCTTCAAAGCTAAATGAAATCGAAAATTGGTTTGCTTTCATAACGTTGAAACAACGCGTTGATTTCAAGTTGATTTTCCGTTAGTTTTGAAAGAATGACGCGTCTGACGTTGGTTCAACGTTAATTCGATGAGCAAAACAATGTCAGATCAACGTTGTTTCGATGTCATATTTCCACGTTGATTCAATGTCAGTTTGCTATCTGGGTGGTCACATGGGCTATGTCTCGCACAAAACAGCAGAACTGCAGTACAGTTTAATATTGGTAGGCCAAGACTTCAGATGCAAAAAACAAAAACTTTTTTTTGTCTTTTTTTGCTCCTTTATTTAGGTTCAGTAATTTCACTTTTTAATGGCAAAACTGATATCATTGCCTGAGAGCCCAATAAAAACAAAAAGATAAAAAAAAAATGATTAGTTTTCTCTATCAAAAAATGTCTATCACTTTTTAAAGTGTATCACTGAACTGAAGTTATTGCTACTACTTCATTATACTGCAAATCTACAGTTGTACTGCAGTTTTACTTCACTATTCTGAAGTTGTACTTTTTGTACTGCTGTTTTACTGCAGTTGCATTATATCTATACTGCAGTTATACTTCGTTAATACGGCAAATCTACATGTAGCGCTTTTTTCCCTTTCCTATATATATAGATGATGGAGCGCTCAGGGTTCGTATGAATAAACTCTGTTTTATCAAATCTATTGTGAGCCAAGTGTGCTTATTTACTCACTTTATCCTATATTGTGTAACTATGTTTGTTACTTAGTTCCTTGGGTCCCTAAAACTCTCACTATCATCTAAAATCACATCAACACTAAAGAATAAGGATTTTAGGATTTATCTTCAGTCAACAAAGTAATTGTCCAATAAAAGAAAACCTCATACTATATGGACACTCAAAAAAACACTCAAGTATACTGTAAATAACAATTTACTAGATAAAAATAAAAAATAAAAGGTCAAGTTTTAGAATTTTTTCAGGTTGTAAAATAAAATAACAATTTTAACAATTCAAACAGGAATGTCACCAATTCACCCAGATGAATACAGAAAATAAAATAAAATACACATTTCACATATTCACATTTTGTAAATAAGTATTTGTTACCCTCTTTTGTTGGTACCCTTTTAAATTTGAGTCCCCAAACTCTCTCAACTCGAAAGACTCTTCAAACAAATACTAAGCCGGCAATATGTGAGCTCACACCTTATTTGATCTGTAAGTCTTTCATTTTTTTATGTTGCAGGCCTGTTTGAAGCTGGGGTACGTTGTGGTCAAAAAATAAAATAAAAGACCGCTTCACTCAACACTGAGCAGAGAAACAAAAATACCTTAATCCAATCAGAAGAGCGTGTTTCACCTCACGACGTTAGATGTCCGTCAACCCCACGATCGCGGCGATTTCCTTAAGGCCAAAGGAATTCCGAGCACTCACGTTCAACTCACAAGTCATCTGGAATCATCATCATCTGAAACTGCCACGAATCCTCACGCTGACGACTCGCCAACTAAACACACAATCCATCCGAGCGAGATAGACACTGTTCAGTCCCCGTCTCTGTAGTATAAGTTTCTGTTCTCGTTTTGACAACACACTAACTACATTAACTATTGCATCACATTATAGCATTAGTTATACTATATTTTTTATGAAACAATATCACACCAGATGATCGCACGCTCTTCTCCCTCGTGCTCTCCCGATTCTTCCTCGTTCCCCTTTTGCCCTTCCGTCATTCCGCCCCCTTACCTTAATCTACCGAATTGACTGGACACCCAACATAGACTAGAGAATTTGATTGGATAAACAATAGAAATGACCAAATACAAAAATAATACAAATGAATATAACATTAACTTAGTAAACATAACTTATCCACAACCATATACATTTATAACATGCCCATGAACTATATAGGTACACAACATATATTTTAAAAATAATAAACAAAATAAACCTTGCAAATTATTACACAGGGTTACACCCTCCCCTTTCTAATTGTCTGAATGTCCTCATCAGACATTTAAATCAAACTCTTAGGGTCTATGCCTTGTTCCTTCTGTTAGTTTAACTCTGACCTAATTTAATAATGACCCCTCTATGAACTATTTCAATGGGGTGGTCACTACTTCTTCCTGGTTCGTCATAAGTCAGTCTTATAACAGGCTTCACAGGTCTCTTACTATGGGATCTCTGATTAGTAGGCATAACTGCTTTTGGTCTTGGACTCTTCCTTTCAGAGATAGTCACAGTGTCCGATTCAATTTCTGATTCTGACTCCGATTCCCTAACAATGTCGTTGTCAGTGCATTCTTCCACACCCCGATCACTTTCCTCCTGATCAGTTTCACCAGCTTCTTGCTCATTTCCACTGCCATCAGGAGATCTGACCCTGGTCATCTTATTCTTCAACAACTTATGCACATACTTCTGGTAAGGCACACTAATCTTTTCACACTCTGACTCTGAGGATTCTGTCAATTCAGGTAAGTGGTTTTGGGTTTCGCTTAACACCTTTTTGTGTTTTTGGTTTGAATTTGCATGTTTTCTTGCCTTTTCAGGTGATGCACATTCTGGACTCTCTAGCATTCTCACAGACTGTCCAATGGGCAAGAGGTGATCTCGATGGATAGTTCGTACTCCTCTACCATGTTCAGGTTTCACCTTATACACTGGTAAGTTGGGCATTTTGTCAACCACAACATATGGGAAAGAACTCCATCGACTCTGAAGTTTGTGTTTTCCTCTCAGTCCCAGGTTCTTCAACAACACTCTATCCCCAATGTCCAAGATCTGGAATCTAACTCTGCTGTCATAAGCTCTCTTGTTTCGTTGGTGCACCTTGTTCGAAGCTTCTGAGGCTAGTTGATAAGCTTCTTTTAGGTCTCTTTTCAGCTTGGCAACATACTGAGAATGTTGTTTTTCCTCGGTTCCATCAGCAGATGTTTGAAAACAAAGATCAACAGGGAGTCTTGCTTCCCTCCCAAACATTAAATAGTAGGGAGAGTATCCCGTAGCATCACATTTTGTGCTGTTATATGCATGGACCAAATACCCCACATGCTGACTCCACTGACGTTTTTTCTCATGTCCCAAGGTTCCCAACATCGAGAGCAATGTACGGTTGAACCTCTCTGGCTGAGGGTCACCTTGAGGATGATATGGAGTGGTACGAGATTTTCGAATCCCCAGAAGTAACAAGAGCTCTTTGATTAAACGAGACTCAAAGTCTCGCCCTTGGTCGGAATGGATTCTCCCAGGTAAGCCATAATGCACAAAATACTTGTCCACTAAGATCTTGGCTACGGTGCGAGCTGTCTGATTCCTTGAGGGAAACGCCTGTGCGTACCGGGTAAAATGATCTGTGACTACCAAAATGTTACTTATTCCTTTTGAGTCAGACTCAAGTGAGAGGAAATCTATGCAGACCAGATCCATTGGTCCATTGCTGGTAATTTGGTGCAAAGGAGCTGCTTTACTGCATGGTGTTTTGCGCGTAATACACTCCCCACAGTTTTTAATGTATTGTTCCACTTCGTAAGCCATTTTGGGCCAGTAGAATCTACTCCTGATGAGATCGGTGGTTCTTTCTATCCCCAGATGACCCATGTCATCGTGCAACAACCTGCACACATCCTCTCTGAATTCAGCAGGCAGGACAAACTGGGAAACTTCTTCTCCAGAAGGTGTTTTACTGTTTCGGAAAAGCAAACCATCTTTAATTAGAAGCCTATTCTCCTCACGTTTCATGAGCCACAATTCAGAATTCACCTTTACCTCAGTAGGCCACGTCCCTTGCTTCAGAGCTTCAATTACTTTCCTCAGAACAACATCATTCTTTTGGGCTTTCACCAAATCAGCTATGGATTTCTGCTCCAAGAAGTCACATTCCAGTTGAACAGGGAACACATACGCATCAGGGATACACTCAGGTGAGGCTGCTAGTTGCTCTACATACCTAGGTGATTTGTTGAGCTTCAAGTCAACATGAACCTGTTGGCATATGGACCTCACATCAGTCTCAGAGATGCTTTGCCAACCCTCTCTTTTTTCGTCATCTGCCATATTACGAGACAGCAAATCTGCATCAATATTGTTCTTGCCCGGTCTGTACAACACATCAAAGTTGTAGGTGGATAATGCAGCCAGCCAACGATGTCCTGTGGCATTAAGTCTAGCTGTGGTAAGAACGTACGTGAGGGGGTTATTATCCGTACGTACTGTGAATCTAGCTCCGTATAGGTAATCGTGGAATTTATCCACGACCGCCCATTTCAAGGCAAGAAATTCCAACTGGTGGATAGGATATTTCTGCTCTGAATTGCTCAGTTTTCTACTAGCAAATGCCACAGGCTGCAGACCAGATGAATGCTCCTGATATAATACAGCACCTAGCCCTTTTAGACTGGCATCTACATGCAAAATGTAGGGTTTGTAAGGGTCTGCGAAAGCTAGGACTGGGGCATTAGTGAGACACTCAATGATCTGCTTAAAGGCATCGGTGCATGACTGATTCCATCGGTCTCCGAAGGGCTCAGACTCTTTCAAGTAAGCCTTAGATCGATCTTTTTCCCACTTTTTACCTCGCTGGGTAGGGGCATAACCTTTAGTGAGCTCAGTAAGAGGGCGGACAATTGCAGCGTAATTTGCTATGAACCTACGGTAATATCCGCAGAAGCCAAGAAAAGATCTCAAGGATTTAAGGTCTGTTGGTTGTGGCCATGTGCTGACTGCCTTGACTTTTTCCGGGTCTGTTGCAACGCCTTCGGCAGATACTATATGTCCAACATACTTGACCTTAGTCTGGCAGAATTGGCATTTGTCCAATGACACTTTCAGTCCCACTTCTTCTAGTCGGTCCAGGACCTTCAGAAGTCTTTCTTCGTGCTCTTCCAACGATTTTCCAAAGACAATCAAGTCATCAAGGTATACAAGGACTTGAAGCAGGTTCATATCCCCGACAGCTTTTTCCATTAAGCGTTGGAAAGTCGCAGGTGCCCCAGTAATGCCCTGTGGCATACGCTCGAATTGATAGAATCCTAAGGGGCATATAAAGGCAGTTTTTTCCTTATCCTCTTCAGACATAGCTATTTGGTAATAGCCACTTCTGAGGTCAAGGACGGAAAACCATCTACTCCCTGCCAAACAGTCCAATGCATCGTCAATCCGCGGAGTAGTATACTGATCAGGCACTGTCCGAGCATTAAGTGTGCGATAATCGATGCACATTCTTACGCTTCCATTTTTCTTTCGGGCGATTACAATAGGGGAGGCGTAAGGGCTTCGTGATTCCTTGATGATGCCAGATGTCATAAGCTCCTGAATGTGTCTCCGAACATCATCAATATCTGCAGGAGCCAGACGCCTAGAGCGCTCACGAAATGGCCTAGAATCAGATAACCGAATATGGTGTTCCACTCCTTTCGCCAAACCAACGTCCCACTCGTGTAGCGAAAACACATTGGCTCTTTCCAACAATGCCTGCCTTAGCCTCTGTTTCCATGTCTCAGGCATTGGGGAATCTCCAAAGTTAATGAGGTTTGCATCAAACTCTCCTGTCTTTGGGGCAGATGTTACTGGATCTGCTGGGTGTAAATGACCAACCACTGTTCCCACTGGAATCACTGTGTCCTTCAGGGATTCATTGTGCATTAGTACTGGGAAATGGTGGACATCCATCTCAGAATGTGGCACTACCATGGGCTGCAGTAACACCCCAACTGGCAGAGTGGCCTCTGGAGAAGCCTCTACCAACAGAACCTCTTCTCCTACAGGTTCATTTAACTCCACCTTACAGATCGCCACACAGTCCCCTCCTGGGGACAAGGACAAAGCGCCAGGACCAAGCCACCTTACACTGCCCACTCCATCTTCACCAGAGATCTTAGCAGGGTCACTTGACAATTCTCCCGAAACTGACTCCACATTTATGCCCAAAGTTTGTGCGATGTCCACTCCATTACTTTCTCTACACAAACGAGCCAAGCGCTTAAAAAGGTTAGCATTGGTGCCCAAAATAACTGGTGTTTGGTCTGGACTACAGGGTCCCGGGCAGATCAAGGCCAAGACTGAAAGGGTTTCCTGAATTCCTGTGATTTTGGCAGGGAACTCAACATCTACCATCACATAACCCAAATATGGGTAACTGGACTCACTTAAACCCCAAATGGCCAAACCTGTGACAGGGTGAATGGGAACATCAGACAGATGCTGCTTGTACCAAGCTTCGAAGATGATGGTTACTTGTGAGCCACTGTCTAATAAGGAGTCACATTCATGTCCGTTCACCTTTAGCTGAACAACAGACGTTGGACCAACCAACCCTTCTGGAAGGTGCCTTTGCTTTTGTATGTCTACTGCACTCCTCTTTACTGAACAGTTCGTTGTACTGGGTTTTGGCTCGGATGAATGAAAGTCTCTACTTTTGGCTTTTTTCAGCGACTGGATTAATCTTCGAACAACTTTTGCTTGGTTTTCCGCATTTCTGCATTTTGCGGCGAAGTGTCCACTTTCTCCACAGCGGTAGCAGTAATATTCATCTGGCTCACTGTACGGGCTCGGCTTACTTGTGCCAGGGACATTTCTAGACGTCTCCACAGGCAAGGAGGCGACAGAAGCAATGGGCTTGTTACTTTGAACTTTCTGCTGCAATCTTTTGACCTGTTTTTTCAGCGCAGTCACTTCAGGATCTGGAAAACTTTCTAAGGTGGTAGCTTTCATGCTTGGACCAACAGGTGCCTCTTCTTTCACAGCTCCATGAGGGGTGGCTGCCATAGAAGCAACCATAGCTCTCAGTTCCTTCAACTCAGTTTTTAAAGTCTGAATTTCTGTCTGCTTACTGTCTACATCTGCTTTAGCATGGATTTTATGCACAGTGGAGTTTAACTTAGCCCTAGATGCCTCGTATTCTTCCTCACTGCGAATCTCACTCAGAAGCTCCAAAAAGGATGGAGGATTTTCCTTCCTTTCCCTCAACTTAAGATTAACCAACATGAGATCAGCAGCAATGGCTCCTCGAAGTAACTGTTCCACTCTTGTACGGTTTGCAGCTGCAACTGACAGACCACCTCGCTGTATGACTTTGGTCAGCGCCTGTTCCATCCTTTTAAGAAAGTCTGACAGTTTTTCACTGGGCTGTTGCTGCATCAACCGAAAAGCAATATACAGCTCTTCCCCTGATTCAGCAGAACCAAAGGCACTTTCAATGGCTTCTAAACATTGTTCTGGCTTGAGATCAGCAGTGGTTACACGAGCAGCTTTTATTATTGCCAAGGCTGGACCTCGTAGACTCTCCATAATCCGACGTCTTTTTTCTTTATCTGAGCAATCGCTTTCTTCTACCATAAGACGAGCTTGCTCTAGCCAATGTTCTAAAGGCTCTTCTCCGGCAGGAGTTGGCACAGCCCCAGAAAAAACACGGAGCCTACGGTAACTGCTGCTATCGCTCACTGGTTTTTCTATTTTAGATAACAGATCCCCCACGGCACGAATAATGGACTCAGCCGAGCCATCATGTGCGCCCAACAATTCCTGAATCTTGCTATCATCCACAGCTGTAGATGAAAAATTCTGCTCTCCACTAGAGGGAGCACTCGGGGAAACTGGACTTCGTGTAACCATGACAATCGGCCAGGCTACCATTCCGCCTGTGGGAAATATGTCAGGAGGGACTTTAGAAGGGTCTACAACTTCTTTGCATTCACATAAAACAGTCAAACTATTCAGTTTGCAGTTGTACATGCGTCCTCTCACACGCACTCGCCCCAGACATTTAACAGATTGGAGAGTTTCTTCAATTTGAGAAATATCTACATCTTCAGGGACAATGACCATCAATGCATGTGCCTCGTTAAGCATTTCTCCTCGACACCATCCTTTAAGCTCATCCACCAGCCCAGGATATATAGAATATGCAGTCATGGTCACACTGTGCTAACTAGATGATCACTGAGAGTGATTTTTGTTTCTTCTTTTACAGCACACAACTGTGACGGGACACACAAGGATCCCAGCGGGGCCTCCAATTTATGTAGCGCTTTTTTCCCTTTCCTATATATATAGATGATGGAGCGCTCAGGGTTCGTATGAATAAACTCTGTTTTATCAAATCTATTGTGAGCCAAGTGTGCTTATTTACTCACTTTATCCTATATTGTGTAACTATGTTTGTTACTTAGTTCCTTGGGTCCCTAAAACTCTCACTATCATCTAAAATCACATCAACACTAAAGAATAAGGATTTTAGGATTTATCTTCAGTCAACAAAGTAATTGTCCAATAAAAGAAAACCTCATACTATATGGACACTCAAAAAAACACTCAAGTATACTGTAAATAACAATTTACTAGATAAAAATAAAAAATAAAAGGTCAAGTTTTAGAATTTTTTCAGGTTGTAAAATAAAATAACAATTTTAACAATTCAAACAGGAATGTCACCAATTCACCCAGATGAATACAGAAAATAAAATAAAATACACATTTCACATATTCACATTTTGTAAATAAGTATTTGTTACCCTCTTTTGTTGGTACCCTTTTAAATTTGAGTCCCCAAACTCTCTCAACTCGAAAGACTCTTCAAACAAATACTAAGCCGGCAATATGTGAGCTCACACCTTATTTGATCTGTAAGTCTTTCATTTTTTTATGTTGCAGGCCTGTTTGAAGCTGGGGTACGTTGTGGTCAAAAAATAAAATAAAAGACCGCTTCACTCAACACTGAGCAGAGAAACAAAAATACCTTAATCCAATCAGAAGAGCGTGTTTCACCTCACGACGTTAGATGTCCGTCAACCCCACGATCGCGGCGATTTCCTTAAGGCCAAAGGAATTCCGAGCACTCACGTTCAACTCACAAGTCATCTGGAATCATCATCATCTGAAACTGCCACGAATCCTCACGCTGACGACTCGCCAACTAAACACACAATCCATCCGAGCGAGATAGACACTGTTCAGTCCCCGTCTCTGTAGTATAAGTTTCTGTTCTCGTTTTGACAACACACTAACTACATTAACTATTGCATCACATTATAGCATTAGTTATACTATATTTTTTATGAAACAATATCACACCAGATGATCGCACGCTCTTCTCCCTCGTGCTCTCCCGATTCTTCCTCGTTCCCCTTTTGCCCTTCCGTCATTCCGCCCCCTTACCTTAATCTACCGAATTGACTGGACACCCAACATAGACTAGAGAATTTGATTGGATAAACAATAGAAATGACCAAATACAAAAATAATACAAATGAATATAACATTAACTTAGTAAACATAACTTATCCACAACCATATACATTTATAACATGCCCATGAACTATATAGGTACACAACATATATTTTAAAAATAATAAACAAAATAAACCTTGCAAATTATTACACAGGGTTACACCCAGTTGTACTGCAGTCAAATTATATCTATACTGCAGTTATACTTCGTTAATACGGCAAATCTACAGTTGTACTGCAGTCACATTATATCTATACTGCAGTTATACTTCGTTAATACGGCAAATCTACAGTTGTACTGCAGTCACATTGTATCTATACTGCAGTTATACTTTGTTAATACTGCAAATCTACAGTTGTACTGCAGTCACATTGTATACTTCAGTTATACTTTGTTAATACTACAAAACTACAGTTGTACTGCAGTCACATTATATCTATACTGCAGTTATACTTCGTTAATACGGCAAATCTACAGTTGTACTGCAGTCACATTATATCTATACTGCAGTTATACTTTGTTAATACGGCAAATCTACAGTTGTACTGCAGTCACATTGTATCTATACTGCAGTTATACTTTGTTAATACTGCAAATCTACAGTTGTACTGCAGTTTTACTTCACTATTCTGAAGTTCTACTTTTTGTACTGTGGTTTTACTGCAGTTGCACTTCAATGTACTACAGTCACATTGTATCTATACTGCAGTTATACTTCGTTAATACTGCAATTCTACAGTTGTACTTCATTGTACTGCAGTTATACTGCTTTGAACTGCAGTTTTACTGCAGTTGTACTTCATTGTACTGCAATTATTTTTCGTAAGGGTTTAAACAAATTTGTCCATTTAGCACAAGAGGTTGTACCAGTCAGTCAGTTCTCTTCTATTTTTTTTCTTATAAAATCTTCTGGTTCTTTTACCAACAGTTTCACACAGACTAGGCCCAGAGAGTAAAATGCATATTTGATCTATTTTAACTGAAAGCAAGCAACATCGTGACTAACACATCTTAAAATATGTCAGTGCCATTTTTTTTGTCTCAGAATACACACCAGTAATGTTAATTTTTCTAAGGCATGTTTATAAACACTAGGTGTAACAATACTAGGGGTGTAACAATATATCATGCCACAATATATCGCAGTACAAAAACGCAACAATACTTATCGTGGATAGTCCCCTCAAAATAAAAATTACTGTGTGAGAGTACTACATTAAACTACTATATATAATGTTGAATATAATGTATAATAATGCATTGGGTGAATATTTGTGTGTCCTGATAATGCCAAATGTCTGATGTTACCAGTAAAAAGTGGCCAACATTATTTTAAATACATCTTTTCAGTGAAAGAGAGCAAGCATATTCGTCTAAAATAATTCTATATCTTCAGCTTCAGAATCATGAATATTATTATTCTGGTGTTACCGCTGTCCTTGGGTTACAAGCACTAGGTTAACACAAAATGTTGATTAAAACGCTAACATTGATATTACAATGTGGGTTTAAATGAATAGGCTTGGACTTGGTGTTTGTAACCCAAGGACAATGCTGCCACCAGAATAAAAATATTTATAATTTTTTACAATCTTTAAGCTGGAAATACTTGATTATTTTAGACGAATATGCTTAACATTCTGGTAACATAAGACGTTTAGCATTATCAGGAACCACAAATATTACCCATTGCATTATTATACATTATAATCAACGTTATATAGTAGTTTAATGTAGCACTTACACAAAAACTCTGAATATATATATATATATATATATATATATATATATGTAACCCAGGTGGTTTATTAATATTCCTTACAAGGTTATTAATATCTTATTTCCGAGATTATTACAGAAATAGTTCTGAGTAAGTAGGGAATTATTGATTAAACAATAGTATCAGTCATTAATAGAAGTTCATTTGTAGGATTTATAAGTGATGTAAAGGGTTTCACTTGAATAAGATTATAACGGGGATGTGTTGCTTTAATAATAATGAGGGAGATTAAAGTTTGTCTGTAATGCACTAGGGAAAATGTGCTTTTGCCTAGCATTCTTGTATTATTTTATTTTCATTGGATGTTGTGTGTTTTATCCCGCCCCCTTTATTCAGAGGGTGTTTTTGGATTGGATGAGAGGGAGAGATTCTGAGAGAGAGGAGAGAGAAGCGGGTGTTGTAAAAGGCTGAGGAGAAAAAATGTAATCTAAGTGCTGTATAAGTTTTTAATTTGTGCATTTATTCAGTTCGGACTTTTCTACAACACAGAAATATTTGTGAAAGAGTTACTCCAAACAGGAGTTCGTCTAGCTCTTTATTTTCATAGTGTGGATAAAATACACTGACGGAAACGCGGTAGAATCACGGACATTTATATGCGGACTGCGCGTTGATTATCGTATCCGTGTGAAGAGGACACCGGTTCGCTGGACTTTGATCAGAGCGGGTCTAGATCGGATGAGCTCTGGGGTTCGTTTGCTGCTGTCGGGGAAGAAGATGGTGAGGCGATGGGTCCAGTAACACCAGTGTGTGCAGGTGCTCGTGGTGGATGAAGAGTTGCTGAGAGTCGTTTGCTGACGGAGGAATTCAGGTGATCTGGTTTTGTTTTGTTTGCTCGACAGAGTGAAGAGGCCATTTGTTGTTTCTAGGCCACAGCGAACTCTAGCAACGATACAGGCCTGCAACGGGGGTTGGGTGGTGACTTTTACAATTGTGTGTGTGAGTGTGCGCGTGCATAAATGAGTGATCACTGAAAGGGTACGGTACAGTGTTTACATTTACATTACAAAAGTGTTATTTGAGATTTATGTGATGTAATTGAAAAGGTTATTCCTAACTTTGTTTTCATTCTAGTGAAATGTGAAGTTAGTTTATCTTAAAGTCACAGAGTGAAAGTGAATTGAGTCTATTTTTGTGAAAGAGAAAATAAAAGACAAGGGTTGATTTACATTTGAAGTTTACTAAGACTCAATACAAGGGTTTTTTTGTTTGTTTATATTTATTTTATTGTGTGTAAATAAATGTTATTATTTGTTTATACTTACCAAATGGTGTTGCTTGCAGTTAATTAGTAGACAGTTAATTGAGATATTAGATCTCAAGGAAGGGAAAGAATAACAATATTGCATAGTTGCAAGTCGAGAGACACATTTAAAGAATCCGGAGCGTCGCTTGGGTTACACTCAGAGCATAGGGGGCGCTACACAATTTGGGGGCTCGTCCGGGATAAATTATTATTTTCCTGAGATCCCGTTGAAGATTTAAGAAGACTAAAGTAGTTGTTTCTTACTCTTTTCTGCTTCAAGATGGAGTTCAAGAGTGATGAACTGTTGGCTGCTGAACTTAAAGAGTGGAGTGAGGAAGCTTTGGTGATGAAAATCATGCTATCATGTTAATGGGGGTACCATCAACAATGGAGGTGGCATTCATTGAAGAAGCGGTCCAAACCATAAAAGCTGTTGGCAAAGTGAGAGTAAGAGACTCCAAAGCGGGGAAAACTCCAAATACTGTGATGGTATTGTGTGAATGCCGAGAGAAAATTGACTCATCTCGCATACCAGCTGAGTTGCCGAGAGCGGATGGTGAAGATCCATGGAGAGTTATTGTAGCATCGGCTGATCTACATGCTTCTGATTTCGCAGAGAAGTTGAAAAAATTTCTTCGTGAGGAAGGAAAATCCATGAGTGATGTGGGATCATTGTTCCATTCGTCTGGTTCGACTGCTGCATCGCCTGAGTCCATCATTCGTGCTGTTGGTGATCTGCTGGAGAAGACAAAACCTTCTGGAGATTCAAATGCTTACAGAAGATTAAGGATGTTCTCTGGTATCATTCCTATTCCGGTTGGAGAGGAGAGTTTCGAGAACTGGTTGGAACAGGCGAGAATGATGGAGGGTTGATGTGCTGTCACGTTTTCCTGCGGATACAGATGGAACTACCATCTGGATGGATATCCCTAGATCTGGGGTAAAAGCTATTTGTGGACATGTGAGGAGTACTTACTCAGCTGAAGAAGGGGAGGACAGACTGGTTGATCAGTTGGGTGTTGGAGTTGAAAGTGTTCCAGAACTGTATGTTTGCCCAATTCGTTTGGACACTAATGAGAGTGATTCGTTGACTAACCAGGAGTTGAGAATGGCCCAAAGGGAAGATCCGGTCATTGGCACAGTGATGCGAGATGTGGAGTTTGGAAAGTTTTTGAAAACAACAAAGAGTTCAGATGTGTTGGAGACTTTCTTGCGGAAACAAGGGAAAAAGTTGGTCATTCGTAATCATCTGTTGCACAGAGTGACACAGAATTCTCTTGGAGGAGAGAAATTACAGTTGGTTTTGCCTGGAAAGTACGGACAGGAAGTCTTGCATTCTCTACATGATGAGTCGGGTCATCTGGGGATTGAGAGAACGACTGAGCTGTGCAAAGACAGATTTTACTGGCCGCATATGTCCATGGAAGTGGAAAGATATGTGAAGAATTGTGGGAGGTGTATTGCGAGGAAGACATTGCCGCAAAGATCTGCGTACTTGAATCATATTTCAAGCAGAGGGCCAATGGATCTTGTTTGCATTGATTTCCTATCGATTGAGCCAGACTTGAAAGGAGTATCAAATGTTCTTGTTGTAACTGATCATTTTTCACGTTATGCACAAGCGTATCCTGCCAGAGATCAGAAGGCACTGACGGTCGCAAAGATCCTAGTGGAGAAGTTCTTCGTTCATTACGGATTACCTGCTAGGATACACTCTGACCAGGGTCGAGACTTTGAGAGCCGACTGATCAAGGAGTTGCTTGGAATTCTGGGGATCAGAAAGTCTCGTACCTCGCTATATCATCCTCAGGGAGATCCGCAACCGGAACATTTTAACAGGACATTGTTATCCATGCTAGGAACCTTGGATGCTTCTAAGAAGGAGATATGGAGTCAGAGTGTGAGTCAGCTGGTGCATGCGTATAACTGCACGAAGAGTGAAGTTACTGGATTTTCTCCTTACTACCTTATGTTCGGGAAAGAGGCTCGCCTTCCAATTGATGTGCGTTTTGGAAGTGCTGGAGACGGGAGAAGAGGAGAAAAGCATGTGAAGTATGTAGAGAGAATGAAAGAGGATTTGAGAAAAGCATTTGAGTTATCACTGCAGAATGCACAGAAAACGGAGCAGAGGAACAAAAGACTCTACGATCGGAGAGTGAAGTTCTGTGAGCTGGGAAAAGGAGACTCTGTGCTGGTGAAAAACTTGGCTACAACTGGGAAGCAGAAATTGAGAGATAAGTGGGGTTCAGTACCTTACCTTGTTCTGGAGAAGCTGGAAAATTTACCTGTGTACAGGGTGAAGCCGAAGACTGGAACCGGAGGGGTGAGAACTTTGCACAGAGATCACTTGTTGCCGATTGGTGAGGGAGTGCGATTAAACTTACCTTCAGAGAGGGAGGACAGTTCACGCCGTGTGGTGACCAGATCTAAAACTGTGGAAAGAAAACAGAAGAAAGTCATGAATCATGAAAGGGGGAATCGTGAATCAGTGGACTGGAATTCTGAGAGTGGTGACAGTAGTGATTATGTTTATTATCCAGTTGAAAGGACTATGAACCTTGAAAGACTGTCCTTTCCGTCAACTGGGAGGGAGAACGAACCGAGCCCTAATAGGTCTCACGAGGATCCTGTTCAGGTAGAACTGACTGGAGGAGTGGAGTCTGATGCTCAAATGGAGGGGAACATTGAGGATTCAGTTTCTGAAGAAGGAGGAATTGAAACTGTGAATGTTGCAAGTGGAGAAGATGAGATTGAGAGAGGAAGGAATTCTCTGAAGAGGAGGATTAAACCAGTTCAGAAGTTGAGTTATGATGAACTTGGAAAGCCCTCTGATAAGCCTTTGACTATTGTGTATAGGGGTATGGTTGTGAAGATTCAAGAGTCTTCTAAAAAGAGGAGTGACTATGGCCACCTGTGAACAATGTGGTCAGGAGAAAAGGAATCCAAAACCTGAAGTCCTACTACAGTTGTAATTGGAGACTCATGAGGACATGAGTAGTTTAGTAGGGGGAGAGTGTAACCCAGGTGGTTTATTAATATTCCTTACAAGGTTATTAAAATCTTATTTCTGAGATTATTACAGAAATAGTTCTGAGTAAGTAGGGAATTATTGATTAAACAATAGTATCAGTCATTAATAGAAGTTCATTTGTAGGATTTATAAGTGATGTAAAGGGTTTCACTTGAATAAGATTATAACGGGGATGTGTTGCTTTAATAATGATGAGGGAGATTAAAGTTTGTCTGTAATGCACTAGGGGAAAATGTGCTTTTGCCTAGCATTCTTGTATTATTTTATTTTCATTGGATGTTGTGTGTTTTATCCCGCCCTCTTTATTCAGAGGGTGTTTTTGGATTGGATGAGAGGGAGAGATTCTGAGAGAGAGGAGAGAGAAGCGGGTGTTGTAAAAGGCTGAGGAGAAAAAATGTAATCTAAGTGCTGTATAAGTATTTAATTTGTGCATTTATTCAGTTCGGACTTTTCTACAACACAGAAATATTTGTGAAAGAGTTACTCCAAACAGGAGTTCGTCTAGCTCTTTATTTTCATAGTGTGGATAAAATACACTGAAGGAAACGCGGTAGAATCACGGACATTTATATGCGGACTGCGCGTTGATTATTGTATCCGTGTGAAGAGGACACCGGTTCGCTGGACTTTGATCAGAGCGGGTCTAGATCGGATGAGCTCTGGGGTTCGTTTGCTGCTGTCGGGGAAGAAGATGGTGAGGCGATGGGTCCAGTAACACCAGTGTGTGCAGGTGCTCGTGGTGGATGAAGAGTTGCTGAGAGTCGTTTGCTGACGGAGGAATTCAGGTGATCTGGTTTTGTTTTGTTTGCTCGACAGAGTGAAGAGGCCATTTGTTGTTTCTAGGCCACAGCGAACTCTAGCAACGATACAGGCCTGCAACGGGGGTTGGGTGGTGACTTTTACAATTGTGTGTGTGAGTGTGCGCGCGCATAAACGAGTGATCACTGAAAGGGTACGGTACAGTGTTTACATTTCACAAAAGTGTTCAAAAGTGTTATTTGAGATTTATGTGATGTAATTGAAAAGGTTATTCCTAACTTTGTTTTCAATCTAGTGAAATAATTTAAAGTGAGTTAGTTTATCTTAAAGTCACAGAGTGAAAGTGAATTGAGTCTATTTTTGTGAAAGAGAAAATAAGAGACAAGGGTTGATTTATATTTGAAGTTTATAGACTCAATACAAGGGTTTTTTTGTTTGTTTAAATATTTATTTTATTGTGTGTGAATAAATGTTATTATTTGTTTATACTTACCAAATGGTGTTGCTTGCAGTTAATTAGTAGACAGTTAATTGAGATATTAGATCTCAAGGAAGGGAAAGAATAACAATATTGCATAGTTGCAAGTCGAGAGACACATTTAAAGAATCCGGAGCATCGCTTGGGTTACACTCAGAGCATAGTATGTATATATATATATTTCCTCACACAGTAATTTTTATTTTGGGGGGACTATCCACGATTCATTGTCACTACACACGATACATAGTTGGATTTTTGTATTATGATATATTGTTACACAACACAATTGAACTAAAGCCTACTCCTGGATTAGTCTAAGGGCCGTTACATAGTCAACGCGAGCTACACGAGAAAGCAACGCGAGTGACGCGAGCGACGCGCTCCCTTTCATAGTGTTAAAGCAAACGCAAGCGTCACGGGCGATGCGTAAAATGCAATACACCGGTCACGCAACAGGGGATAGTAGATTTTTCACTGCAAATCTGAAAAAGGGGTGAAGCTCGTGAAGGCGTGCGTGGCTCTCCACAACTTTCTGGCATCCACTGAACGTGCCAGATACATGCCCGCCACCTTTGTGGATGCGACGCCTGACACTGGAGAGGTCCAGCCTGGAGAGTGGAGTGGAGGCACGTTGTGGGGGACCAGAACATGGTCGACGGACAACGGTTTTCGGTCGGCAGCAGCAGACCCTCCCGGAGAGCGGCACTTGTCAGGGAGCAGCTGGCTGATAACTTTTTATCAGATGCTGGCGTGTTTCCCCACCAATACAGTGTGCTACGATTGGGTAGCTCTGACAAATAAATTGATAAAAGTTCGATTTGAAGCATGAGTTTATTATTGTTATTTAACACTTTACACATTTTAACATATTTGGTATTATGTGAAAACCATTAGGGCCGTTACATAGTCAACGCATCAGTACGCATACGCGTCCGCATGGCTCGCTACGCTTTGGCCGCCATTATGCGTCGATGCGTAGCCAAATGTGTCGTCCTTAAGCCTTAGTCATAGCTACCTTTGACGATAAAATTCGCAGACGACCGTCTCACTTTCCGACGCTCCTCGTGATTGTTATGCTACGTTCACACCGGACGCGAATCGCGCGTCAAATTCGCCCCTGGCGCGTCTAGTTTGACGCTTGACCACTTTGTGTAATTCGCGTGTCAAGAGCGAAACTGGCGCACGTAAAAACAAAAGTTTGAAGCGAAATTCACGCGCGTGACGCGCGTCAGAATCGAAATCCGTTGGCGGCCATTGTTTTTATGTCGACCATTCATCAAGAGAGTTACCGCTCTGTATTTACTCTGGAGAGCAGAACAGCGGGGTGGGGATCATCGTCGCCGTATATTTGTGTCCACCGGACCCTTCGGAGCCGAACCGTTTGGCTAGTTTCACCATTTGCTCGCTCCAGGAGCTGCGCTGGATGACGGCCGCTGTCAGCGGTACTTCCGCCTGTCACGCGCCCAGTTTGATGACATGTTGTCCCGCATCGGAGCAAGGATCACCCTCGCCCTCATCCATCTGATCTAGCTGTCATTTATTTTTGTTTTGATGATAAATAGAGCCAGCCTTCAAAAGTTATTAACCTCTCCTGTGATTTTTTTTCTCTCTCTCACGTCCAGACACGAATTTATGCACATATGTTGATTGTCTTTACAACATAATACTATTTCATATAATCTTGCTATGGAATGAATAACAATACAAAATGAACATGTCTCGTATATAGAAATAATGTTTTAAGTGATAAAACATTTGCTTTGTTGTGCATAATCTCACCATGCATTTAGTCATATTAACAAAATAATTTATTGAAGCGTCCAGACACTTCACCACGTGAGCAAGCAGCTAGGCTCCTGATTGGTTAACGCGGCGCGAATTCACGCCAAAGTTCAGATTTTTCAACTCGGGCGGCAGACGTGAATTCGCATCAAACGCGTGAATGCACAAATGGCACTAACTGAATCATTCGCGCGTAACGCGCTTCACGCGCCAGACGCTCAATTCGCGCGAACTTCGCGCCGCAGGAATTTTTAACGCGTGTAAAGCGTCTTTGCATTGACTTAACGTTGAAATCATTCGCGCCTGACGCCCTATTCGCGTCCGGTGTGAACGTAGCAGGCATTTTTCCTTTTAAGAGAAATTCTTGAATTTTAACATAAAATGCAAAAGAACCAATATTTTTTTCGCACATGCAGGATAAGTACAGTACAAATCAGGGCGGAAAAGTACTGATCAAGTAGTGACTAGTGAGTGTTGTGACAGTTGTCGTAAAAACATTGACGAAGACAGGAAGTGGCAGAAAAAATTCGTTCTCGCACATGCGCAGTACAGATCGTGTTTCCGGTACGGATCGAGTAGCGACATGCATAACTGAATTAGGACAGCCTTCATCCCACCGCGATGATGCAATCGGTCTTCAAATGCGTCCTTCGCGGATGCAGCCTAGTTTGAATTGTGACGTCCTTCGACGCGTGGCTGTGACGCAATCGGCCTTCAAATACGGCCTTCGGAGGATGCAGCCTTCACATTGGGACACAGCTATAGACTCAGCAGTCTTACCTCGATCCATTGACAGTTTGCAGCATCCCTCCTCCACCCCTTCTCCACACTCCTAGTTCTCCACACTCCTCTTTCAAAAAATCACTTACATACGGGGGGAGTACTCTGGGTTCGGGCAGAATTCCGAGCTCGGAGCCCTCTGGACAGCACGCCAAATATGCATTAAATCTTAATCCCTCAAAATTATATGTAAGTGTGAACTCGTGAAAGTTATAGTGGGATACAGATTGCATTTTCGACCTGCAAAAATATGTATCCCCCTCCAAAATCTACAGATGATGGCCTATCATCAAGTGTTTTATGTTGTGAATACTGTACATCATGTCTAGTAACAGCAGTGAATATGAACACCATGGGCATCAGTTTGGTTTGAAATGTGCTGGGGACAGAGACGTATTCGGAAGGGCATTTTCAAAAGTGCTGGGTACAATGACGCATTCATTCTTTTTTTCTCTTTCGAGTAGGTCATGTATTGAAAGACGATGTCCTGTAGCTTCCTGATGTACATAAATAAAAATGAGCACAATGTCCGAGTATAGTAAGTATACACAGTATATAGGCTATGCCCTTTATTGAATGTGCACGGTGATGGTCTAGGGGTAAAATTTTTTGCCTAGCGTGTCGAGACTCGGGAGGTTTGAGGTTCTAATCCACACTCGTATAGTTTTTTTTTCCCCTCATCACATCCAATAATGTTTATCAGTGGTTGAATTGATATAATGTTTATCAGTGGCTGTACATGTTTTGATGAGGGAAAAAAATACGAGAGCGGATTAGAACCCATGAGAAACAGGGACAGACACGTTTGTGTGCATTTTGATTTGTGATTTCACCGGAACGAATCTCCGCAACGGATTGAAGCGCGTTTCCGAGAGAAGACAACACATTTCAGTACTAGATCACCTGTTATTTAAAAAACAAATGAAATGAATGCTGTTAACTGGAGATGTTTTATTTGTATTGGTACATGATCTGTGCCGCGAGATGTTTCAAAAGTGGTGGTGACAAAATCGACCCTGGCAAAAAAAGTGGTGGGGACATGTCCCACCCGTCCCCGCCGTAAATGACGCCTATGATAAACACATTTCTTGTTTCCTGACAAAAGTTATAGTGGGATGCAGATTTTTTCAGATTGTATTTTGACCTGCAAAAATATGTAGCCTATCCCCGCTCCAAAATCTACAGATGATGGCCTATCATCAAGTGTTTCATTTTGTAAATACTTCACATCATGTCTAGTAACAGATATGAACACATTTCTTGTTTCCTGACAAAAGTTATAGTGGGATACAGATTTTTATCAGACCGTATTTTTGACCTGCCAAAATATGTATCATCCCCTCCAAAATCTACAGATGATGGCCTATCATCAAGTGTTTTATTTTGTGAATACTTCACATCATGTCTAATAACAGCAGTGAATATGGACTTCAAAATCGTTTTTATGTCATGACCAGCCGATGTTTTTGGTGCAATGCTTTATTGAATCATTTTGAAAATAACTCACCATGGAAGGAGGAGGGGGGATCCAAAACAATTTTATATCCACAGGCTGTTTGCTTGTGAAACGATATGGTCGTCTTGGTTTTACTGTAACTTTATACATTCTCGTGAGAATTGATCAATTCAGTGCATGAAGTTCGATCGTAGCCTACAGAAAAATAAAATAATTTTTTTTTTTATAGATGGGCCATGTGATATAGCTGTCTTGCTAAACCTCGTCGATAAAAGAACAATACAGTTTTTTTCAATTGTTTACACACAATTTTGAAAATCGGGTTCTTTGTTTCAAAATATAATCACAATTATCCAAACACCACACTCAATTGGCATAATTCCTAGATTGTTTGCAAAATGACACACCTCTGTCAAAACATACACACTTCAGTCAAAAGATATACACATATATGTAAAAATGCTATCAGTTTTCATTTAACCAACACAGTCCTCAATGATCAGACACTATTGCAGCCAGTTTCACACTGCCGTGATAAATAAAAAACACATTTGTATAAAAACTATTTTTAGGAAATATCATGTGCTAGATTTTTGACCAGACATTGTTATTTAAGGGATAATTTAGATGAAAAAAAAAATAGTGATATCTGCAGACTTATATTTCAAGTATTTATTTACAGTATCTCTTACCATAATCTGTAATCAACCAACAATGAAATCAATGACAAAAATAAAATCTGTAGACAAATAAAAATTACTGCATGAAGTTCATACAGTAGAATACCCTTAGCAACAAGAATACTCTTAGAAGAAATGGTTCTATTTAGAACCAGAAATGGTTCCATCCCCCGCTTCATATATGGAACTCCAAAATGGCTCTATATAGAACCATTTTTTTGGTAAAAGGTTCTATTGGCCAAATATGGAACCCCAGGGTTCTATGTAGAACCCAGAGGAACCCTTTTTAAGAGTGTATAGAACCTTTTAGGGGTTCCAAATACGTAGCACTGATAGAACCTTTTACAGTAAGGTATATATAGAACCTCTTCTTCTAAGAGTGTGATTTGTGATTTTTTTCCTGAGATTTGGTTGATCTCTTTGTCCAGCTTCCATCAGTGTCAGTCCATTGTTGATAACATGGTCAATAAGTTTTGCACGGATTTCTTGAGTCGAGTTTGGTCCTCATCTTCTTTGTTCAGGTTATATCAACCCTTCAGGTCCTTCTCTACCTCCTTCTCCTCTATCTCCTTCTCCTCTTCTTCTACCTGGGCCTCCTCCTCTACCTCCTTCTCCTCTTCCTCCTTCATCTCCTCTTTGAGCTCCCCCTCTTACGTATTCCCACTCTTCTTCTTCTACAAACCCAATTCCATAAAAGTTGGGACACTGTACAAATTGTGAATAAAAACAGAATGCAATGATGTGGAAGTTTCAATATTATATTTAGAATACAACATAGATGACATATCAAATGTTTAAACTGAGAAAATGCATAATTTTAAGGGGAAAATAAGTTGATTTTAAATTTCATGGCATCAACACATCTCAAAAAAGTTGGGACAAGGCCATTTTTACCACACTGTGTGGCATCCCCTCTTCTTTTAATAACAGTCTGCAAACGTCTGGGGACTGAGGAGACAAGTTTCTCAAGTTTAGGAATAGGAATGTTGCCCCATTCTTGTCTAATAAAGGCTTCTAGCTGCTCAACTGTCTTAGGTCTTCTTTGTTGCATCTTCCTCTTTATGATGCGCCAAATGTTTTCTATGGGTGAAAGATCTGGACTGCAGGCTGGCCATTTCAGTACCCGGATCCTTCTTCTATGCAGCCATGATGTTGTAATTTATGCAGTATGTGGTTTGGCATTGTCTTGTTGGAAAATACAAGGTCTTCCCTGAAAGAGACGATGTCTGGATGGGAGCATATGTTGTTCTAGAACTTGGATATACCTTTCAGCATTGATGGTGCCTTTCCAGATGTGTAAGCTGCCCATGCCACACGCACTCATGCAACCCCATACCATCAGAGATGCAGGCTTCTGAACTGAGCACTGATAACAACTTGGGTTGTCCTTGTCCTCTTTGGTCCGGATGACATGGCATCCCAGTTTTCCAAAAAGAACTTCAAAATTTGATTCGTCTGACCTCAGAACAGTTGTCCACTTTGCTAGAGTCCACTTTAAATGAGCCTTGGCCCAGAGAAAACGTCTGCGCTTCTGGTTCCCGTTTAGATATGGCTTCTTTTTTGACCTATAGAGTTTTAGCCGGCAACGGTGAATGGCACGGTGGATTGTGTACACTGACAATGTTTTCTGGAAGTATTCTTGAGCCCATGTTGTGATTTCCATTACAGTAGCATTCCTGTGTGTGATGCAGTGCCGTCTAAGGGCCCGAAGATCACGGGCATTCAGTATGGTTTTCCGGCCTTGACCCTTATGCACAGAGATTGTTCCAGATTCTCTGAATTTTTGGATGATATTATGCACTGTAGATGATGATAACTTCAAACTCTTTGCAAATTTTCTCTGAGAAACTCCTCTCTGATATTGCTCCACTATTTTTTGCCTCAGCATTGGGGGAATTGGTGATCCTCTGCCCATCTTGACTTCTGAGAGACACTGCCACTCTGAGAGGCTCTTTTTATACCCAATCATGTTGCCAATTGACCTAATAAGTTGCAAATTGGTCCTCCAGCTGTTCCTTATATGTACATTTAACTTTTCTGGCCTCTTATTGCTACCTGTCCCAACTTTTTGGGAATTTGTAGCTCTCATGAAATCCAAAAGGAGTCAATATTTGGCATGGCAATTCAAAATGTCTCACTTTCAACATTTGATATGTCATCTATGTTGTATTCTAAATATAATATCGAAATTTGAAACTTCCACATCATTGCATTCTGTTTTTATTCACAATTTGTACAGTGTCCCAACTTTTATGGAATTGGGTTTGTAGATCCTTCCATTTTTGTTGACAGGTGAACTCACCTGCTGCCTTTTATAGCACACCTGAGTGCTGCATTTTCAAATTAGCACATGTGTGCTTCCACACCTGGTGGATGTGCATATCCAATTCATTCATTAGTGTGGTCAATGGCAAACTGGGGCTTTGTAATGACAAGGAAGTAACCTCACAATCCTTATCTGTGTCTAAGGCAGTGGCGGCTCCTGCAAAATCTCTCAGGGGGGGGGCAAATGTTTGGATGATTGATAAGGACAAGGTCCACCCATGCAATGGATAAATTAACAGCTTAAGCAGCTTCTTGTTTCTCTACTCACTATTATTACACTTATTACATCACATTACTCACTTTACTCTTTACTCACTTTACTCACATTTACTCGCATTACTCTTTACTCACTTTGCTCACATTACTCACTTTGCTCACATTTACTCCCTTTACTCTACTCACATTACTCACATTACTCTTTACTCACTTTACTCTTTACTCACATTACTCTTTACTCACTTTACTCTTTACTCACATTACTCACTTTACTCTTTACTCACATTACTCACTTTACTCTTTACTCACATTACTCACATTACTCACTTTACTCTTTACTCACATTACTCACTTTACTCCTTACTCACATTTACTCACTTAGTCAGAAATGGTTCACCCAAAAATGAAAATTATCTCAGTAATTACTCACCGTCATGTTGTCCCAACCCCGTCAGACCTTCGTTCATCTTCGGAACACAAATTACGATATTTTTGATTCAATCTGAGAGCTGGATCACTCCTCCATAGGCTTCTAAAGGACTGAAATGGACTATATTAACGATCTCTTAAATAACTTTTCTGGGCCAGGAAGTTTCAGTCCTTTAGAAGCCTATGGAGGAGTGATCCAGCTCTCAGATTGAATCAAAAATATCTTAATTTGTGTTCCGAAGATGAACGAAGGTCTGACGGGGTTGGGACAAAATGAGAGTAATTACTGACATAATTTTCATTTTTGGGTGAACTAACCCTTTAATACACTGCTTACTTATACTGAAATTTTGCTCTTCTCTCTTTCAATGTAGCAAAGTGATCAATTACTTTCTCATTGAAAGCAGGCATGTTCCTGACTAGATCCCTCTCCATCGAAAGCATAGCCAGTGCATTCAGACATTCCTGTCCCATTACATTTCTCAGGAATGTCTTGATTCTCTTTAAGGTTGAGAAACACCTCTCAGCTTCAGCAGTTGTCATAGGAGTGGTTATTAGGATGTTCAATAGAGCAACAGTCTCTGTAAAAGTATCCTGGAGGTTGTACTTCAGCAAAACCTGGTACAGCGCCAGTGCACCAGAGCAGCCCTTGAATTCTGGACTCTCATAAATGAGAGACAGTTCAGTCTTCAGCTTCGCTTTATTTAACATCGGGTATGCCCTGACAGTGATGTTCAGAGCCTCAACAGGGAATGTATGGCCATGCTGTTGAAACAGCTCTCCTTGTAGCAGCGTGGCACTTACAAGGTGGTCGGTAAAGGCAAACCTTTCTTTGGTGTGGATCAAGATTGTGTCGCAGACCTGACAAAATAAATACATTTTATTTTAGTTATAAAATAAATTATTATAATATAAAAACAGAGATAAAAGGTATATAAAGTATATCTTGTACATAAAGATTTTATATCTCCATATTTTTTCAAAAATTAATACTATTGGTCACCCTTTACATCCATCAATGTGTTTTACAAATATTTAACCAATGAAAAACATTAAGAGCTTGGAAATTATTTGGGGGGGAAACAGGTTCCTTTGTTTCCTGAAAAGTAACAGTTTTGGACATACAACAGCGATGATTTGTGTGTGTGTTATTATGTTAATTAACATTTTACCAAAATTCAAGCTCAAATGGAGTTTGAGAAGGGTTTTTGACCAGTAAATGTAATTTCAGTCCACTCAGAGTTTCTTTTCTTAAAGATTCCACTAGGTGGCGACAAACAATATTGTTGACTAAATCATTGCTGTGTAGGATAAAAATTGTGTTGGTTGTCGAATGGAATGTACAAATTTCAAAGTATGATGCTAGGAGTAAAAAAGACTGCTCCCATCCGTTCCTAAACTGATTGTAAAAATAAAGTGAAAGTTTCCAACACTGGAGTATTGGTCAGAAATAAATACCTCTTTAGACAGCCTCTGCTTGTCGTCTGCTCCCAAGCCCCTCCTAGATCTTGTTGTTCCTGTTACTACTTGCTCCTGAAATGAGCTCTGGTCCCTGAACACAGATAGATCAACAGTGTTTTTATGAATAAAACATGTTTTATGAATAATCTCATGTCATTGAAAATGCTTATTCATGTCTTAAAAAAACAGAAGCAACACAAATAGTCTGTTTTAGATATACTTTCTGAGAATACTTCAAAAGATTGCTAAACTTTGTTACAGACAAAGTCATTACAATTTCCAAAGATGCAGATGATTAAATTAGTTCACCACTTTTAAGTGTCTAAATCTTGGTACCATATATCATACATTTTTAAATGCCATGATCCTATATTGAGAAGGTATGATATGACCTTACCTGATGGACTGCACTTTCATTGTGAAGTTCTGGAGGGCTTGTTTGATGAAGACTGCATCAATGTTCTTCTTCTGCAGCTGCTGGTACATCACGTCAACGTGAGGCATGATTTGATGAAACAGATGCAGAAAAAAACTGAAAGTCTTCATCTTGCAGCATCCTCAGAAAGCCAGATGCCTCCCTCACCGTGTTGCTATCAAAGGAGCTGTCAGTCGCAATACAGCTGAAACACTCAATAAGGTCATCTAGGTTCTCGCATACAGTGTTCACGATTCTGCTATTAAAGTTCCATCTTGTGGATGAGGCTCTTGGTAGCCTTCGTGCAACAATCTCGTCGAGAATAGTAGTGCGTTTTGGTGACCGGGTAAAAAAGCTGGTAATGCCACTCAGATCAGAAAAGAATACTCTAACTGCTGGAGTTTGAGATGTAGCTTGCTGCATGATCAAATTCAGCTTGCCCCGTCGTATGCTTGCGCGATGAGTTTGCCTCTGTCATCATCAGTGAAAAGGCTGTTCAGCCTCTCCAGAATCACACTGGCAATCGACTCGGCTGTTGTATTCAAGATGGGGATGAATTCATAGAAACGTTCTTGCACAGCATGGTTCGTGTCAATGTATCTCAACACAAGCACTAACTGAGTCTGTGTAGAAACGTCAGTAGTCTCATCTGCTTGAATTGCTACGAATCTAGCTGACTTCACCTCTTCCATTATATGCTCCCTGATGACTGACAGCATGCAATCCAAAAGCTCATTTTGAACAGTCTTTGATGTACCTTTAAAGACTGTGGCAGTTTTCAAGTGCTCCTCAAACACCTCGTCAAGCGATGCTGCCAAGTTGACCAGTCCACGAAAAATGCCAGCGTGGCTTGAGCCTTCGCTCTCATCTTTGCCCCTCAATGCTAATTCGAACAGGCCACAAAACTTAACACAGTCGATGAGACGGCCAAGAATGTGTCGGTTCTTACTAACCTCGTCATTGTGACGACGTACAGCTATCCGGTAACTGTCGTCCAACTGTGTGGCAATATTGACTTTCCCGAAAGCCGCCAATTTTAGGCAACTGTCCATATGCACCTTCGATGTTTCATGTTTTTTCACTTTCTCGGAGAGATGATGCATATCGGTGACACCTGTAGTTGTCCATGCGATGTCCGTCCCGTTCTCAGGATGGAAGAGAATGCAGGGGTAGCAGAATAAAGCATTAGCTACTTCGCACCCTGCTAGCCATTTTATCCGCTCGTACCAATTCCTCGAGAATCCTCTATGATATGATTTCCCGCCCTTTGTAGATACTTGTTTTATCTTTAAATTTGGTCTTGGTGGCCCTAACTCTTTAATTGTCATTTTATCCTGATTACTACGACGGCTGAATGGTATTTCTTTTAATCCCACGATAGAATTAATAACTGCGTTCGCGATGACGTTGTTGTTCAAGTTCAACTGTCTGTAGCCACAACTCACGAGATGTCCCAACAGTCTCTCTCGCTCTCGTTTTTTTTTTTTTATTAATTTCATAAAGATAATAAAGATGTGTTTCATTTTTTATTGTTGTTGTTTAGATTCAAAATTATTTTAAAATATTATTTGTCACTTAATCTTAAAGATTTTTAATAGTGTATGTCTGTTCCCACCAATCGCTGCACAAGTTAAGGATACGTATGATGATGTAAGCACGTTTGTGCGAGCCCTCCCGGAACCCATAGAGAATGCATTGCAGTGCCTGCAGTTCGAAAAAAACATCTTTGAATGTAAGTCTATGGGAACACTCTGGGCGATTCTCAGCCAGAGTGAAATCGCCCAAAAAGAGGCGGTACTCCACAGAACGTGACATGACGCTGATTGGACTATATCCAGAGGCTATGACAGCTAGCGCAGCGTAACTCTGTGGTTGAATGAGATTGTTTTTGTTTTTTTGAATGTGATTCACACTTTGGTGGTGCGTCGCCCAATCGCCCTAATGAAGAAACCGCCCCTGGTCTAAGGTGTGAAGATGTGTGTAGAGTTTTACAAATAATGTGTATAATGTTTTGCAAAAAGGGTGAAGGTGACAACGTGCTTACAATTGTGCAAATCTAGGCTGGTGTTTTGGTCCTTGAGTGTAGGTTTTGCTAATAGTGGGAAAGTTTTAATTTTAGTGTGTAAGCAATTGAAAAAAACTGTAATAAAACGATAACTTAAACAATTCACATGGTATAGTTTCATTTACCGTGGTCAAAGCAATTACGCACCTTCTGCTAAATGCGAGCGGGGATACACTTCCTTTCAGGGGTAAGTAACGTTACCTTGGCACGACACCGGAAATCGCCCGCTCTCCATTGAAATAAAAGGGATCCTGTCGCTGCGTGTTGCTGATAGAGTGTGAATAAAAAAAAGAATCAGTGCTACCTTAATGTAAAATTAAATGGCCTCAAAAAAGTGAATGATGCATACTAGCCACAGGGGTCACTCTTGCTCCGTTAAAATAATAAGACTGTTGCGTCATGCTGCCTAATAGATCAACATTAAACAGTTTGACCCTTTTAAGATCCAATAAGAACAAATACAGTAGGCTATGTCTGTTTTGTTGTTGTTGTTTGTTTGTTTTATGAGCATGTGTATAAAATGGACTACTTGCACAACTACTTCCGCGTACATACCGGGAGTTTCCGGTTAGAGTGTTCATCGCACGTCCATACATGAGAATGCAGATTATCACTAGGTTTTATGGACGCCAATTTATTAAAACAATAACATCTCTGTATTAATTATCTTGAGCCTGGTGAAATGTTCCTATATATTTTCTATCTAACTGTTCAATTCTGAATAATAAATAGGCTTAATATATTTATCCACTAACCTGTTGTCTTCTCATTAACAGCGTATTAGCCTACTTATATTCTACAGTATACTTGAGTTTACATTTTTTTAATTAATTTGACTAATAAAAAGTGTGCATTGGTGCTTTATTCCTGTCTTTTTAAAATAGTTGAATGAATGAATGAATGAATGAATGAATGAATGAATGAATGAATGAATGAATGAATGCGAGGTGCCTACCTACGATCAGAACGCATGCAGCTAGAGGAGAATGACAGTCAACTTCTCTGAATATTAATTAAGCATTTTGGGCATGAACATGTAATAGTAAAATGATTGACATTGAAAAACGACACTGAATGATTACAATATTTAATCTAAATAAATAAATGTTCGTGTTTCGTACTGATGTTATTAATCTGTTCTCACACATTTCAGCGTCGCAGTCACTAGTGTAGACGAACACTGACACCCTGTGGTGAAATAACGGCGTATTTTTAACAGCCGCAGCTTTCTCGGATTGGCTTGGTTTGGATTTAAACTTTATGTTCCGATGAGTTTTGAAAATTCTGCACACGTTAAACATCAGAATATCCCTTCTTCTGTCAATAAAAATGTCCAAAATATAAAATCTTATTACAGACACTCATTTTAGGTGGTGTTTGTTCAACTCATTGACCGCAGTACATTGAAAGTAAACGTAACCGGAAATAAGCGATATGTATTGTTTCCAAACGGAAGTGCGTCACGAAGCTCAGTGCAAGGGCTGAGAGTGCGAGATGGCGTTGAGGTAACATCACTCTGTTATCGCTCTGCAATATGAAGTAGCAAACCTCGTTTTTTTTTAACAGTTAACTTAAATTGAGTACTTTAAAATGCTATTCTAATACTTGACAAATCAGAGACTTTTTGAAGAAGCTATTCATCCATGTGTTTCCTTACTTTTTCGGCTTTTTTTTTTTTTTTTGAAAATTGGCTGAAGTAGCTAACGCAAACCACGCCTTCGCCTAAATTTTCAAACAGACTGTCACTTCTTCTATACTCGACCAGAAGCCCCCAGCTGATCCTTATATTCTTGAAAAATGGACAAAGAGGAAGATATTAGCAGCATTATGCACTCATACGCCAAGAAGGCTCCACAGACACAGGCCGAAGAAGGCGAGATGGAGGTAACTTGACCGGAACAGGAGGGCTCGGACTCGGCGCAACCGCTAAATTCGCCGAAGCTGCGAGCCGCCAAGAGAAGTAAAATAACTGAAGACAACGAAGGTCAGTCTGTGCCCAATTCTGTTCTGCAAATGATAATGGAGCCGAGGGTTGAAAAAATGCAACAAGAGACACTGAGGAAGTTGCAGTCGTTTGTCGGCGACAGTTAATGTCAAGTTCCCTCACTCTAGTGAAGTTTATCCCTGTAGTTTTCCCCACTTGAAAGGGTATGCTTGTTTTTGAAGGTTTGGACTGGATTTTACTCAATGACCAGGAATCAATTCTTTCTTTTCTTTTCTTTTATTTTAAAGTTGTCATGGCCAAAAGCAGGTAAAAACCTTAAACACAAACACAAGTAAATCAAAAACACAATAAAGTAACCATAATAAAGCATCATTCTTGAGGACACTTTTCAAATAAAGACACTTTTAAAGCACTGCTAAAATGATTTTAACCTTAACTCTAGCAGCTTTTTAACCCCTTTAAAACTTTACAATACATTTCTTTAACTATGCTTTTAAACCTTCATAATGTTAAATGTATAACACTTCAGGTTACAATTCAAACACATGATTCTTTTACACAATCTTTAGCACATGATTTTATACACACATTTTACCCTAAATATAATTAGATGATTCACTTTTATGTTAAAATCCACCACACTGCACAAACGAATGCTCACCGACTCCTTCCTTGTTCAAACAAGCTTTAGTCCTGCAATCTCATTTTCCCAGCTCCTCAGCACATCATTCCAGCTTGCTGAACACTCTGTGAGTGACTCCAAGACACCTAATCACCAGATTCTTCCCACCTGGTGACTAACTAGCTGACTGCAGATAGGCACCACCCCCAGCACCAGAAGGGGCGTGGTCTACAGCTCAGCTCAACAGTTAAAGATAATACTTGCACCATAAAAGGTGTCACTGACGCTGTCGAATATATGGGGAAACAACTAAAGGAAGCAACAGACAAAGTTGAAACCCTAGAGAAAAAAGTCGGACTCTTAGAGAAAGAAAACGGTGTGCTTCATGACAGGTGCAATGAACTTGATAATTACAAGAGGAGGTGGAATCTACACGTCGCTGGGGTAAAGGAACAAGCGGGAGAAAATGTAAAAAAATGATGGTGGACCTATTCAGCCAGGTGTCACCAGACATCGCAGAACAACTGGCCTTTTCCATAGACATTGCTCACAGACTGGGACCCCGCTTGGGAGAGGTACGTTCCCATCACCGTATCATTGTGCAGTTTCTATCGCGAACCCACAGGGACAAGATTTGGAAGGACGCCAGAACATCGACCATTCTCAAGGAAAGAAAAATTAAAATCTTCGAAGACCTGACCCAAGATGTCAAGGATGCCAGGAACAAACTGTGGCCGCTGGTGGAACAGGCAAGGAAGGAAGGGAAGAAAGCGGGTTTCTGAGGACATTTCGCGCATATTGATGGTAAAAGGGTACCAGTGAATGATATGTGAGCCAGCTCTAGTACATGCATGTAAATCTTAACGAAGATAAGCAGATTTGTAAGATTTTTCTGCAAATTTACAGATGCAATGGCTTAAATCTCGTCTGCTCTATTTCTTGGTAGATTATTCATCTCAGAAGTAACGCTATCAAAAAAAAAAAAAAAAAAAAAAACGATCTACAGTGCACAACAAAAAAATTATTCAAAATTAAAAATCAGAAAATTAATTAAAAGGATTCACGAAACGAAAAATATTTTCAAAGGGTTACCAAATGTATTTTCAAAGGGTTACCACCAAATGTATTTTCAAAGGGTTACCAAATGTGTTTTCAAAGGGTTACCACCAAACGTATTTTCAAAGGGTTACCACCAAATGAATTTTCAAAGGGTTACCAAATGTGTTTTCAAAGCTATACAAAGTATTTATTTTCTACTTTTACTAGTGCAAATAATTCACACAATACCTCTGTTGTAGAACTGCTACTGAACCTTAGAACCTACTAGCCTATGAGTTGTATGAATAGTAGCAACTTTCTACTGTCTGATGGGACAACATTAATTTGGTTCTTCAGTATATGGATATATAAGCCTTTTATTTTCAAATATAGACATAATGTTCTCAATGCTGAATATAATTTTTTGGTTAGGACCTAAGAAAAGAGGTAAAGGAAAAAAAAGTACAATTTGTAGATTTGTCTTATAAAATGTACTCACATGCCCCTTGTCTTTTGCTAGGGGTTTGTTTCTTTATTGCAGAGTTTATAACAACTTGCTAACTAAGTGTTTAGAGAGAATCTTGTGTATTTTTCCAGCTTTCAGGTTATTCCTAATTTTATTTTATGTCTTTGTCTTTAATGTCTATTAATGCCAGGGGTCTTAAAAATAGTGTGAAACGCAAGGCTTTGTTTTTGTTTGCAAAGAAAAATAAGACAGATTTTGATTTTTTCAAGAGTGTCACTCAACAGCCAACGACTAGTTTTTGGAGGTCACAATGGGGAGACAACATCTGGTTAGCACATGGATCAGAGCACTCAGCAGGGGTTGGAATCTTTAGGTACAATTTTAATGGGAATATTCAAAATACCGATTTAGATTCTTCGAAGCATTTTCTCATAATGGTAATTATAAACATATATGGGTACAACACTTCTCTGGAGAATAACATGCTTCTTGATACCATAGAGGATAAAATATCACATTGGTTGAACAAATACCCTCTTGCCTCTTTAGTTGTGGGAGGAGATTTTAATATAGCGATGAATAATATGTTAGACAGATGGCCACCAAGGAGATCAGGGTCTCCCAACTCTGTGTTAAAGTGTCTCATGGATAAATTTGACCTGGTTGATGTTTGGAGGGAACAGTTTCCAAATGACAGTCAGTATACCTGGTCCAATAAAGACTGCTCAAGACAATCCAGAATTGACTACTGATTAGTTTCCAGATGTCTAACGAGGAACCGCATTTCAGTCAATATCAGTAACACTCCATTGACCGATCATAAAGCGATCTACCTTTATGACCTCTATTGGCCATTGTAGAACTATATCCCCAGAAGACAGAGACTATTGAAATGATAGCATTACGCAAGAGGAGGTGTTGAAGGTGATCAAAAATCTCAAAAACAACAAGAGCCTAGGGTGTGATGGTATAACTGCTGAACTATACAACATGTTTGATGAATTACTAACCCCCTTTCTAGTAGTCGGGGAGCTAAAGTCTCAAAAGCCAGACTGATCTCATGAAGTAGCGTGTGTATGACACGCCAATTCGTATTTCCATTTTTGGCGTGCTATCAAGACGCATAATCGCTTTTCAGCGTGTTTATGAACGCCGTTGACTTAACGTTATATAAATATATGACTTACCTCAACCCCATCCCTAAACCTAACCGTCACTGGGGTCACTGCTCGAGCACCTGCCCTTTTGCCCCTTGCTGCCCAAAGTGCCCTTTTGTCAAGACAAAATTTCCTCTCCTTTTTTTTGTATTTAAAGGCACTTTTGTGGATGCCTGCCCCATCTAACTAGTAGTAAAATGAATGAATAATAATTTAGCCGTAAATAAAATGACCCACATGATGACCTTTCACCTGATTCCTCACGCTGCACGCGGCATTTTATAATTTCGCGCGGCTACGCGCAATCGCGCATTCCCAGAGGATATCTTCAACTCTTGCGGCTGCTGGTAAGTGGTGTTCTATTCTCAGCGAAGTGATTTTGATGTTTGTTTACTTATTATTATTATTATGATCTGATAAGTCGAACCACGAACGTCGTGCTGAGTGATCTGAACTCTATGAAGTTTAACGAACTTCTGAACTGTATGAATGGTGTTTGGGGATCGACTTATCGAGACTATTTTTTAAGATGGCTCCTGTCTGTATACGCGAAGTGAACTGTCTTCATAAAGTATCTTCTTATTAAACGGTCTGTACACTTACAAAGTTCTCAATGCTTCGTTTTGCATGTATGGAGCCTCATTATATTACTGTGTGAGTGTGGGGCTATTTTGAGCCTTGTTAGTGGTATAAACTAGCGATTTCTTTTTACTTACTCAATGCCCCCATTACTAGCATTATACGCTAAACAGTTTTTAGAGATAAAACTCTTTACATTCGATTATCATGAAAACAAAACTCAGAGAATGGTTGACTAGGTACCGACGTTTTATTAGACCAAAGGTTCATTGTTCGCCGGAGTTCTCCTTTAAGTAAGAATTTACCAGAACAGGCATCACATTAATGTTAAAAATCTTGTAAAGTATTAATTGCTGTTTCTGTTTGCTTTGTTTTTTATTTTCATTGTCTAACTCTTGTATTTTTGTAAATCAGTTTTTGCCATGAAAATAGCCACAGATGCTGATATGCCATTAAATAAAACTATACTCTACTGCACGAAACATGGGCCAGGTTGATTTTGTCCTATACAGTTCACTATAACAGCTGTACTTTATTATTCTGTATAACAGAGAAGAAAAAGCCATCAGGTTGGAATAACTTAAGATGCTTCAGTTTCTAATCCCAGAGTTATATATAGAGCACATCAATTTTTTTTTTTAGTTTTAAACTTTAAATTTGTCTTTTCTGTTCTGGTTCTTTTTCAAAACTGCATCAATGCATTTGCTGCTGTATCGATGCAGAATCATCTATTAAGTCAAACCACGAACGTCGTGCTGAGTGATCTGAACTGTATGAATTTCAGCGAACTTCTGAACTGTATGAACGGCGTTCGGGGATCGACTTATCGAGACTATTTTTTAAGATTGCTCCTGTCTGTATACTCGAAGTGAACTGTCTTCATAAAGTATCTTCTTATTAAAAGGTCTGTACACTTACAAAGTTCTCAATGCTTCGTTTTGCATGTATGGAGCCTCATTATGTTACATTCGATTATCATGAAAACAAATCTCAGAGAACGGTTGACTATGTACCGATGTTTTATTAGACCAAAGGTTCATTGTTCGCCGGAGTTCTCCTTTAACCTGAGAAGAAAGAAAGATAACAGAGTTGGCGATAGTAAGTGTAAAACTTCCACAATTCCGCAGTTTTGATTTAGTACTACTAATAAAATTTTAGTTCCCTTTCAGTCGATCACGTGCGGCGTAACATCAACGTGACAACGTAATCGGGACCACTTCAGGGATCGCTTCACGTGCCCCGCTCCGCAGCGTGGGTATAAACAGGAAGCGGGCCCACGCACACAATGTCTTTCACTTAGGAGCCGAGCTTTCGTCTGACTGAGGTCTGCAGACTGCTGCAATGTTTAAGATTCTAGAAAAGCAAGACTCTGTATCCAGTGCTGGTGTTACTGTGCGATCAGTGGTGGCCTCAAGGATTTTACAGCTCACAACTGCTGTTTTCACAGCATTGCTTGTGTGTGTGTGTGTGTGTGTGTGTCGGTCTTGGTGGGCATTCCTCTTTGAGAGTGTACCCCGATTACACGGCGGCTATCCTTGGGTACTTTGGCACTGAAAGAATGAATTTCTCTTTCTATTTTTCTTTTTTTTTACTAAAAGAGCAACACAAGCGTGACTCTGCGTTCTTTTCAGGATGTCTTTCCGCTCATGCGTTTATGGATGCAGTCATTCCCTGGTGCCAGCAGAGGGTCACAATAGTTCCTTTTCGTGTTGGGCATTCAGCACGCTGAGGCAACTTTTGTGAATAGTTCATGTTTTCATTGCGGGAATATATGACTATGACTGTGCTGAGATTGAGACTTGCTTACCTCAAGGGAGGTGCAGTCCCCTCGCCTATACCCTGATCTAGCTTTTATTTTTGACCTCAAAATAAACCTACTTCTGTGCATGGTCAGGGTGATCTGAGGATTGACATGAGGACTTCCCCGCTGAGGCAATCTCCTTGGGTCCCTCACACCTTACAAGCGCTGCAACAACCAGCCATGTCCTTTGGGGCTCCGCTTGATGATCAGATGTCGATAGCAGCATCGTAGGGGGAGCTTCAGTCGTATGGAGATGGAATTCGGCTGTGTTTCCCCCTTCGAAGTAAACCGCACGTTCCATTGGTCAGGCGATGTCCACCTTGGTGGTCCAGGAGTACCACCTTTGGCTCAACCTGGCCGATATGAGGGACACCATTAAGAATCGGTTCCTGGATGCCCCTCTGTCCCAGGTTGGGTTATTCGGCGACGCGGTTGAGAGCTTTTCCCCACCCGTTCACTGGTTGCACACCCTCCATCCGCTCATCACTGAGGTCGACCTCCTGGGGCATCCTCCGCTCCTGTGAAGCCCCAGCAGCAGCCACCATCCAGGCCTCAGTGTGGACCGCACAGGTTTATCTGTTTGCCGCCCCGGACAAGTCTCACTACCAGTCGTTCTATTCTCTGACCGAGGGGACCCTCGACACGGATGCTCTGGCACACAGCTGGTCCCCGGACCTACGCAAGTATGCGTTTCCCCCAGTAAGCCTTCTTGCACAGACATTGTGCAAGGTCAGGAAGGACGAGGAGCAGGTCTTGTTAGTTGCGCTGTATTGGCCCAACCGGATCTGGTTCTCCTCGCGACAGCCCCTCCCTGGCCCAGGCTCTGCTCTCTCAGAGACGGGGCACCCTATGGCACCAGCATCCAGACCTGAATGCCATATTCTTTGGTACAGCTTTGAGGGGTGAATTCCATAAATACTTGGAAAGCCATGGAGTTCACAATGTTACCTCATGCAGATATCAGTCCTTGATTGCCCACCTTAGAAGGCACTATGAAGTAGGTGGTATTTTTAAAATAATGGTTGTGCCACAGAAAGTATGTTCTATTTTCTCAGCATAAATGAATGTTGGGTGCATGCTCTCAAAGTTGAAGGAACTTAAGGAGAAAACGGAAGAGGCAGAGTATGAAGAAGAAATACTCATTTACAGTTATCTGACGCTTTTATCCAAAGCGACTTACAATTACTATATATGTCAGAGGTCACACATCTCTGGAGCAACTAGGGGTTAAGTGTCTTGCTCAAGGACACATTGGTATCTCGCAGTGGATTCAAACCCGGGTCTCTCACACCAAAGGCATGTGTCTTATCCACTGCGCCATCACCACCCTAATACTCTGCATACTTCTTGCAGAATATGAAGAAGAAAGTGAGTTGAGACCATAGTCTCTTCCTACAACACTGCAACTAGAATACGGAAGGAACTCCAGGACCAACGTAAGCAGGCCATGAAGGAAGCAAGACAAGCCAGAACAGCTCAAGCCAGAGGAAGTCACCAGATCGCTGGCAGTATGACTGAAGACCCAACACTGCAGCAAGATATCATACCTGGAGGCATCCCAAAGATTGAGCTCTAACCTGTATCTCCAGAGTTAGGTGAAGATGGCCGGGTGAAAGTTAGTCCTAAGCAGCAAGAACAAGTTCTCAACCTTGCCCAGGATGTCTGCCAAGCAGTTGCCAAGATCCCAACACCGAAACACGTTGGGACAGCCGTTAAGGAAACCAGATGCAAGTCAACTGTGTCACTCCTAAATAGATTTAGGAACAGCATCAGCTACAAAGAAGTACATATATTTTACAACAATGGCAATGGCAGTTGAAGAGCAGACAACTAGGGATGGTGCCTTCATACCAACCAACCTGAAGGTTGGATGATTCACACAGTTTGATAACCTTGACTTCCCAGAGTACACAAAGGATGGACGAACACTGCATGGCAGTTCATTCCAAGCATTTACCATCGCAGATACCATCCCTGCAACTGTGATCAGCTATGGTCCCATCTTCCCCAAGTCACCAACAAACTATTGAAGGACCTGGAACCAAATTGCACTGCCCCTACATGGAAATCATTCCAAGCATTTCTCATCCCAGATACCATCCCTGCAACTGTGATCAAATGTGGTCCCTTCTTCCCCAAGGCACCAACAAACCACATCTGATCATGACTGAGGGGGGTTGTTATGGCACAGTGGATAAGACACATGCCTTTGGTGTGAGAGACCGGGGTTCGAATCCACTGTGAGACACCAATGTGTCCCTGAGCAAGACATTTAACCCTTAGTTGCTGCAGAGGTGTGTGACCTCTGACATATATAGCAATTGTAAGTCGCTTTGGATAAAAGCATCAGCTAAATTAATAAATGTAAATGATCAATTCACTCCTCTTTTTTCATCTACTATTCTTCTCTCTTGTTCAGTCCACCCCTGTCCTCTTCCCTCTACTCTCCTCATTCTACTCTTCCCTTCTGTTCAATACTCCACTCCTTTTTACAGTCCTTTCCAATCGTCTGATGCCTTCTCTTCTCGTTACCTTTTCTCCACAGCAAACCCAATAAGATCAGAACCAAATCTGCCAATGGAAAATATTGTGCATTCAGGTGAAAGAAATCTAGATGTTTGACACTACTAGGTAACTAGCTTTTGACAAATCACTCACTCTATATACTGTACAGTACTACAGGGGTTGGACAAAAAAACTGAAACACCTGGTTTTACTACACAATAACTTGTTAGAATGGTGAGGGCCTCATTTTGCATCCAAATACAGCACCAATTGACAGATAGAAGTCCTTCACAGTGACCAGAGGGATTATGAGCCGTTCCTCTTCCAGAACAGTGTCCAGATCACTATATGATTCTGGTGTACTCGCTCCTCCAAAACACCTCAATAATATTCAGATCTGGTGACTGTCAGACCATGGGAGATGTTCAACGTCACTTTCATCTTCATCAAACCCTTCTGTCACAAGTCTTGCTGTGTGTGTTGGTGCATGATCATGCTGATACACGGTTTGAGCATCAGGTGCTCATGATCCTCCAGAAGGGTTTGGTAGTCCTCGGCAGTGTCGTGTCCATCAAATACAATCAGGATTGTCATGATATTGGAGCTCAAACCATCACTGATCCACCCGTGCTTCACTCTGAAGATTGGCCGCCAGGCATAGAGATGTGAAACCTCCAACATTGGCCAGTGTTTCAGTTTCATTGTCCAACCCCTGTATATACAAAAACAAACTATGCATAGTATGTTTACATTTTACTGAACATTTGTATTGTTCAGTATTGTGTACAGTCTGATATCCAATATAGCTATATTTTTTTTGTGTGTGTGTCTGTGCCCAGATAGCAAACTGACATTGAATCAACGTGGAAATATGACATCGAAACAACGTTGATCTGACATTGTTTTGCTCATCGAATTAACGTTGAACCAACGTCAGACGCGTCATTCTTTCAAAACTAACGGAAAATCAACTTGAAATCAACGCGTTGTTTTAACGTTATGAAAGCAAACCAATTTTTGATTTCATTTAGCTTTGAAGAATGCCGCGTCTGACGTTGGTTCAACGTTAATTCGATGAGCAAATCAACGTTGTTTCAATGTCATGAGAGACGTCGTTTCCACGTTGATTCAATGTAAGTTTGCTGTCTGGGTGTGGCCATTCATGCCACAAGCTAACTGGCTAAACTTTCTAAACCTGAATGTAACAACTAGCCATGTAGCTAATTGCTAATGGCAGCTAACATTTAGTGTAGCCTTTAGTTACCCTTATTAGCCTACTATCTGTCTGACATGAAAAACACTTCAAGGACCACACCAGGCTTCATACAAGTTTATTTCCAATGATTCCTCGCTCCAAACGTATCACTGTAGCAGCATTTACACTTCCGGTCAAAGCTTATTGAACATATAGGACACATACCTTTCTTAGAGCATAATATTCTGAGCATTTAAAAAAAGTAAGTCTCTACTCTCTACCCCATACCTGTGAGGAGTAATGCCGTTTAAAGAAACCACCGAAATTAGCTAAAACGGCTAACGCTAGCAAAGTAAACTAGTAGAGAATGAATGCTGCTGCTACGTTTGGGATGAGGAATCATCAGAAATATTATTGTTTGAAGACAGGTGTGTTCCTTTGAGTTAATTACCATTACAATATCCATATTACCATTCTTTTCCCAAAACTCTAGGGCAGACAGGCCGGTATAGTCACTATCACTTACCACAGACAATGATGAGCAGCTTCGAAGTCCGTTGGTAACCATTGGAAACCGTTGGTTGGTTGTTCCAAACTCAAAAAAATTACTAAGATCACGTGTGTGTTTGTGTGTTTGTGTTTGTAAGTGAGCCATGATGCTAAATATCCAGCATGTTTTTGAGAATTTTGAGAGTAGTTTAAAATTCGAATGAAATTCTGAGCCTGTTAATTGCCAACTAGTAGTGAAATCATCACAGATCCATTGATTTTGTTTGGATTTTTTTCATTTTTTCTGTGGAATGAGTATAGTGTTTGGTGAAAAGAATGGCATATTTCCTGATGTTATAACTTAAGGGAATAGTTGATTGCCAATGAAGTAAAGATGAAAATAGTGGAAAAAAAGTGAAAAACACCTGTTTTTTGCATTAAATTGATGCGCAATCATGTAGAAATGTTTTAAGAATTATTTTTTCAGTGGATGTTGTCCGCACATGTGTTCTGTGTATCTGGAATGCATTTATTGAGAACCTACCCAACCCACTAAGGATTTGATGAAAAAAATAATTTTTCACATTTTTCTGATAAAAAATAAAGGGTGCGTACACTAATATGGCCACAATTTTTTTTCGCGATATTTCCGGCAGAGCAGACCCTCCAATTATTTGTTCTTAGGGTCAAAGTTAACAGAAAAAATACAAATAAAAAGTATGGCAGACCATGTCAGGTTCAACCCATTTTTGAGACTTTGGCTCCCTGACTATAGTAAAAGTTTTCTCAGAGAGCTTAGAGAAAGAAGCACTTCCAACAACTATGACACAGGGTGTCATCACATTAATTCCAAAACCAGAAAAGGACAGAAACTGTCTAGAGAATTGGCGTCCTATCACTCTATTAAATAACGATTACAAAATTTTTGCACTAGTTTTCGCTAATAGACTTAAAGAAATGTTAGACTCTATAATAGATTAATCACAATCTGGGTTCATGAGGAAACGACATATTGCAAATAACATTAGATTAGTGCTAGATTTATTAGATTATAATGAGCTCATCACTGACGACAGCTTCATTCTGTTCCTTGATTTTTGTAAGGCGTTTGACTCGCTTAAACATGGTTTTATTCTGCAAGCACTTCAAAAATTTGGATTTGGAGATGTCTTTTGCAGAACTGTCAGGACCCTGTGTACAAATGGTAGTGCAATAAAATTGAAATTCGGTGCTTCCCCAAGATTCAAAGTGTCCCGTGGAATCAAAAAAGGGTGCCCAATTTCACCATACCTGTTTTTGATCGCCTCTCAAATCTTAGCTCTACATGTTTCTAACAGTGCCTTGGAAGGGATAACATTGGCTGAAAAAAGTATCATCCTTAGTCAGGTGGCCGATGACACCACCATCTTCCTGAGAAATGCATCCCAGATTCCCCTTGCGAAAGAATTGATCAGAGGATTTACACAAGCTTCAGGTCTCAAATTAAACTTAAAAAAATGTGAACTAATGGCAGTTAAAGATTGTAATGTATCAAATGTATGTGGCATTCTTGTGAAGGATCAGGTTACATACCTGGGAACAATAATAACCAAAGTATAAGAAGTCCATGAAATTTTAGCCCAATCATTGAAAAAACAAAAAAAAAGTTAAACTCTTGGCTACAAAGAGACTTATCCTTGAGAGGAAGAGTATTACTGACAAAAGCAGAGGGAATCTCCAGACTTGCTTATTTGGCGGCCTCTTTGGATGTTGATTGTAAGGTATCGAAAAGAATTGACGATATGTTGTTTAATTTCGTGTGGAAAAACAAAACTCATTATGTCAAAAAGTCTGTAATAATGAACACAAATCAGGGTGGGGGCTTAAACTTTTTGGACTTCACAACTTTAAGCAATACCTTCAAAATCAATTGGCTCAGACAATTCTTTAACAATCCAACATCACTTTGGAACTTTATTCCAAACTATATTTTCTCTAAAATAGGTGGCCTAAATTTTATGTTATTATGCAATTATAATATTAACAAAATCCCAATCAAACTGTCCAATTTTCATAAACACATGCTTTTGGCTTGGTCTCTCTTATTTAAACATAACTTCTCACCTCACCGTTATTACATTTGGAATAATAAGGACATTCTCTACAAAAACAAATCTTTATTTTTTGAAAACTGGTACAGTAATAATATTGTACTTGTTGGCCAACTATGACACAAGTGGCAGACTGTTCAGTTATTAAGAGTTCTTGCAGAAATTTCAAATTCCTGTTTTGGTTAAGGAGTATGCAATTGTCTTTGATGCAATTCCTTCTGGTATCAGAATGTTGCTGGGAGGCATTAATTTCCCATGGCCACTGACTCACAATATGGATTTTATCTGATACTGCTGTAGGGAGATTGCTTTTCTGCAGTTATACGAAAAATAAAACTATTAGGGCTTTATACCAAAAAGAAATTGTTACTATTCCTTATATAATCCCATATTGGAACAGGTAGAGAATGTCCCTTGGAAAAACGTTTGGTCTTTGCCTTTTAAATATATGCTTACTAATAAAGTGAGAGAAGTTACGTTTAAATTAATTCACAGATTCTACCCTGTAAAGTGTTTGCTTAAGCGGTATAAACCAGATATTGAATCTGAATGCTCTTTCTGTAAAAGGTCAGATGAAGATATTTGCCATTTATTTTGGAAATGCTCATACACAGAAAAATTTTGGTCAGATGTCCTTGAATTCATCCAAACCTTTTTCGTTACGGATTTCTCATTTTGCTTTATAAGATGTTTTCTTTGGTGTGGTTGACCTTAAGACGGACAAGGATGGAAAGTATTTCATTATTAATCTTTATCTACTCGCTAAATATCACATCCATAAATGTAAGTTCAGGGGCTCTAAACCCTTCTTTCCTGTGTTTGAGAGTGAAGTCAATGAATACTTGGACTCCATAAGATATTCAAAGAACTGTAAAGCTCTGAAGACTGTGCAGATATACTCAAAACTTGTGTGAGTGTGAGTGAATGAATTTGGAACTCATAACTATATGGTATGCTATGAATTGGACTGCTTGTTGATTAGCATTGCTGGACTTTGCAGACCCCTCTGGATATAATTTATTCATGCATGTACTTTATTTATCTATTTATTTATTATTTATCTATTTATTTATTTATTTATTTGAATGTGTTGTTTGCATAAAAAACCCGAAAAGCTAATAATTAATTGAATTATGTAAATTATTTTTTAAAAAGCATAATTACTAAACAAGACTAATTTGTTGTCATGTGACCATTAACCAATCAGAGAATTATACTCGTGATGTTAAATGATTGACATAACTTAAAATCTCAGGAGGTGATATAGGTTAAAAAAGCATTATACGAAATCAATTATGCATGTTTAACCTGTCTGGAAGACAAAGGCTTTCCAAATACGTTAGTAATAGATGCAATGTTAAGAAAACAATAATATATATATATATATATATATATATATATAATTATTATTTTTTTATTATTTTTTTATTTTTTATTTTTTCAATATAGTAGGCTAGAGCCAATGCTGTGTTGTCTCATGTCTCATTGTCTCATTTCATGGCTGGTCTCTGTGTACAAATCTACAAGACTTTCCATTGTATACGTGATAGGCTTTACTTTTTTATTTCTTTTTTTTTTAAAGGAAGATTTAATATATAAAATAGTTGAATAATAGGTAATTATGAAATATAAAAGATGATTATGTATATTTTAAAACACAATATAATCTTCTAAACAATTACTTTTTTGGAATCTGATTATGTAATCCAGATATGTACTAATCAGTTACTACCTAGCATTGGTTGTATAATTCAGGTCATAACATTTGAATTGTTGGAGGAGCACAGTAGGTGGCGGTATGCACCTATTTTGTAAATTTGTTACCCTTCCGTGGACACACAGAAGAAGATAACATCAATGGCATCAACATTACTGAACATGGGTACATACAGACGAATAGATTGTATATTTTTCAGTGAATTTCATCCAACGTTAGGACCAAAGATCACATATCAGGTAACGTCATAGAATTACATATTTTTGAGCGAAACAGAGTGGGCTATAGCATGTTTGACAACCTGGTTTTGTGCTTACAAACGAGACTTCCACTGTACATACAAGCAAAATAATGTTTATCCGGTTATATTGTAACAAATTATATTCAATTTTTGTTTGATCGAAGGTTCCGGAAGAATATATTTCGAGGGAACTTTTTGATACTGTGCAGGTGTACATCATCACCAAACCTGAGCTGCAGAACAAGCTCATAACAGTGTACGTATAAAACTTTACATAAGTAATCTCATTGTTTTATTTGTATTTGCATTGTGGTTTTAGACTCTTAGGCACAGACACCAATAAACTAAAAACTACGCTATGCCTTTGTTTTTAAAAATCATTTCTTAAACTATGAATTGTCTTCAGCGAACGAGCTCCCCATTAAAAAATAAAACGTTAAAATAGTTTGAACGTGCTTGTTTTCTTGTCGAAAACAAGAAGTAGCGGCTTTTGATTTCAGAATTTGGTTCAGTGGATCTAAAATTTAATTTGCTGGTTTAATAAAAAATATGTTGATATTTTTAAGTAACGAAAAAGTGGATACTCACAATAGAAAATCCACGGGCAAATGTTCAGTAATGTTTGTATTAATGCTATATCATTTACAAAAATATTAAATGTTTACAAAAACTACTTCGGAGCAACATCCACATTTCAATAAGATAATTGGCCTATCCTAGTATGGCAAAAACATAAAAGATAATTTACTTGTTTAAGGTTCAACAGCAGAAGTCATCTCAAGTTACTCAAACTACATTAAACTTTCAAGCTTATATGCACAAATTCTGAAACCGTTGTTTTTAGATTAGGTTCTTGAAATGTAAAAAAAAAAAAAAAAAAAAAAAACAGTCACAGATTTCAGTCTTTCCTCATTCATGCTTATTGGAGCTTTACTTCCATGGTTAAAAATTGGGTAACGTTATGAATTAAACTGGCTGTCAAGTAAACTGATTTGCTTTAAATGAATTTAGCTCCAACCAGCATGTGTGTGTGTGTGTGTTCCTGGTTTATCTTGGTTTAAATACACGTTACTTCTGTGATTACATTTGATGTAAATTTACTTTTATAGTTAATGATAATGACCTGGTTGTGTGTTTTATCTGTGTAACTGATTAAGGACTGCAATGGAGAAGAAACTGATTGGCTGTCCAGTGTGCATTGAGCATAAGAAGTACAGCCGGAATGCCTTGCTCTTCAATTTGGGTTTAGTCTGTGATGCCAGGACAAAAACATGTGCTTTAGAACCTATTGTCAAAAAACTGTCTGGCTACCTCACAACTCTGGAGGTAAAAAAATAATTTAATACATACTCTCTGTTATAGTTTCTGTACTTCAAAAGTTGGTCTAACAGTTAACTATTTCATAAAATGTTTTGATCAGCTTGAGAGTGGATTCATTTCAAACGAGGAGAGTAAGCAGAAACTGTTGCCTATCCTGTCCACACTTCTTGAGGAACTTAATGTTACAGGAGCCTGCACCCTACCTATTGGTTATGTGTATTTTCTATCTCTCTGTTTCCCTATCAATGTTTCTCGCTGTTTTTATAATCATCCTATCTCCCTCTCTCATAATAGATGACTCTAACACCATCCACTTGAAGCTAATTGAACAAAGGAAAGATCCTCAGGTTGTTCAGGAGTATGATGTACCAGTATTTACTAAGAATAAAGACCACTTTATAAAGTCACAATGGGATCTCACCACACAACAGGTCTACAAAAAATCTTCCCCACTGTTTACTGTCTTTATTTAACTTTAAAAAAAAGAAAGAAAAGTAAATCAGACATGGAAAATGAAGCCCTGTTTTGTATTGCACGTTTAAGTGGTGCATGAGTAGTGCAGTGTTTTTGTTGTTGTTTTTACCACCCATGTTAACAAACAAGAGCTTGTTTGTGCCTTAAAATCAAAAAGGTAATTGCGACCTTTTTATCTCAGTACTGTGTGATATAAAGTCACAATTGCGAGTTATAAAGTCAGTATTGCGCAATATAAAGTCACAATTGCGAGTTATAAAGTCAGTATGGTGCCATATAAAGTCACAATTGCAAGAAATAAATTCGGACGGTTTCACCCTCATAATTGCATGTTTATATTGCGCAATTCGGTCATGCGATTGAGTGTTATAAATTAAGAATTGTGAGATATAAACTCGCAATTGAGAGATAAAGTCAGAATTGCGAGTTTATATCTTGCAATTCTGACTTTATAACACGCAACTTCAAGTTTACATCTTGCAATTCGGACTATTTCTCAATTGCAAGATATAAAGTCAGAATTGCAAGATATAAACTCGCAATTATGAGATAAAAAGTCGCAATTATCTTTTAAAATGTTTTATTTTGTGTCGGAAACAAGTTTCCATACAAGGTGTTCACATTGTAAAGCAGGAGAAATTATACATTTCATAAAATCTGCGATTTTTTTTTTTTTTTTTTTTTTTAGTGTAGTGTCTTTTGTTATGGAGTATGTCTGAAAACAAAAAAAAGAGATATGGTCATCACTGCAGAACACAAAATCCAGGGGGAGGAGTTGAATCAAGAATCTGACCCTAACCCTAACCTTACATATACCTAAACCTACCCATCTCCGCACCTTGATCCCTTATACTACCCATCTCTGCCCCCTGATCCCTAACCCCACCCCTAATCCTACCCATCTCCACCCCTTAGATCTGGATCCAACTCCACCCCCTGGATCTAGTGTACTGCAATGAGGTGCTACTGAAAAAAAGAAGAAAATACCTTAAAAAAGTTCTATTGTCTGGCTCAGAGAAAGTTTTTTTCACATTACACTGTACTTTTTATCACAGCGTGACTGAAACAAGACTAATCTGAGCAGTTTATAACAATTAAGGTTTGGTTATACAACAAGGTTTGATTTCTCAATTTAGATAAATTACAAATAAGATTTAAAAAAACAAAAAGTAGTTTGTAATACTGACCATAGCCATCGTTTTGCGTGCCGCTCACTTGCAGTGTGAAACGGGTATATTATTTTAGTATTAGGCATACTGCCTTCAAATATAATTTGTTACCAGAAATATTTCATTTATATCATTTTTAATATATATTTTGATTACTTTTTTTGCAGATCCTACCCTTTGTAGATGGGTATCGACACATTCAAAAGATCTCAGCTGAGGCCGATGTTGAGCTTAATTTGGTGCGGATTGCTGTTCAGAATTTATTGTAAGTATGATATTATTCCTGTTTTGAGCTGCAGTTATTATTTCAATAATAACTTATTTAAAAGAATATTCTGTGTTAAATATAATATTAATATTAAAGGGGTGATGAACTGAGAAATCAAATTTTCCTTGAGATTTTGACATCTAAGAGGTCATCATATTATAAAAATGTCCTGTAAGTTTCAGAACTGAAAACGTCCTTATTAGTCCAATAAAAGCTTTTATTGACACCAGACCCAGCAAACGACTCGTTTTTAAATGTGGGGAACTATGACGACAAAGAGGATAAAACACCACCCCTGCAGAAGAAGATCATCTCCTACTATAACACGGCCGGTTTAGCCCCGCCCACCGATTCTCGCATTACACGCAATCACGCATAGCTAAATAACATAGGCCTACCTCGTGATGACAAACCGGATCGATCTACCGAGCAATACAAAATATTGTGCAGTGCCTAGTTGTGGAAGAAGACAGTCACTGCATAAGATTACTCTGGATTCCAATAGGACTGCATGGATAAACTTTATTTTTAATGACGTTCCAACTGATGAGGTAAAACATTGTCCGTCTGTTCGCTTCATTTCACTTAGGATTGTCCTGTAAACAAGACTGGATTTGCAGACCGATTAAGAGTAAAGAAAGGTGCTGTGCCGTCTATATTGGATCTGGCAGGAATTGTGCAACTCACGGACTCTGGGTCGAACATGTATGCGGGCGAATCATTCCGGTTGCCATTTTACAACATTGGACGTTTCAAAACAATATCCCCCAAGTGCATCGACAGGACTCATTATAATATGCAAAACTGTTATCCACTCACAGCAGTGGGCGTTTACTTCCAAGTCTTCAGTGCAAGATGCCCATAAAAATCCAGCGTTTTTCAGGTTTTTCATACATGGCTCTGAGGTAGGCTAAAAACTTGGATAGAAAATAGCCTATTACTTATTCATTTGAATGTGTTTGAGTGCAAAAACCAAGCGAACGTCATAAGTTGACCTCAGACAACAGTATAATAAAATTTAAAAAGCCAGTTCATGACCCCTTTATATTATTAAATAATATTAAATATTCTGTGTTCTGCATTTGTTTTCTGCTGGCTTTGGCTTAGCCAAAAGTTTTTATTTTGGAAAAAGTATAATAAAAGTTACATAAGAACAAAAATATCTTTAAAGTGCCATAAAACCCCGTTTTATCATTTTTATCATTCACACCTCAGATTTGTAAAAAGACTCCAGAAATGGGCGTGTAAAGCTGTGGAAAAGTGGGAGTATATTACATTATAATGATGAGAACACCATTTTAATGCATCTTTAGTTACTTGTGTTTCAGCGGGTTACGAGAGATGAGCGCATTAACAATGGGTGGTCTGCCTAGCACATAGTAGTCAACATTTGATTTGGTTAAAAAAAAGTTCATCAAAGTTGTCCCAAGACAAGTATGGGTATTGCATTATTACACACAGCATTAATAACTAGCAGGGATATTTTTCTCATATTATTTCCATTAACATTAAGTTTAATTAAAATTGCAGATAAATCTTCATTTTTATTACCATTTAAGTCACCATGGCACAGCCCCTACTTTTATTCTAGCCCAGCATAGCTATGCTAAATTCAAAGTTTAACACTGGGTTCACCAATCTCGGTCCTGGAGGGCCACTGTACCTGCAGAGTTTAGCTCCAACCCTGATCAAACACACCTGAGCAAGCTTCAGAATCACTAGAAACTCACAGGTAGGCGTGTTTGATCAGGGTTGGAGCTAAACTCTGCAGGGACAGTGGCCCTCCAGGGATATTTTTGATAATCATTGATATTGGGACTACACATTCATGGCTCGAGCTTGGTGCAAAATTTCTCTCCTGTGAACATGGAGGAGAAAGTGTAAAATTTGGAATGTAGATAAAGAAATCAATACAAAACATTTCTGGCACCTTTGGTTTTGCTTTGCATTTTGCTATTTCTGCATTTAAACTCTTGTCAGCAGCATCTATGGCATACATTTGTACCAGAGTTCAAGTTGTTTTTAACCCAGAATATTCTTGTAAATACCTGGAAATACCTCCTGACATAAGGAATCACTTTGACTCTTGACAGAAATGTATAGATACAATGACGAATGCATGAAAATCTAGCACCTGATGAAATTGTAAAAAATGAAATGCATTAAAACCATTAATAGATCATTACAATAGTTATTGTGTTGTAAAAACTACACATTTCTTCAAAGAGTATGGACTGAACAATGGTACTGTTTCACAGGTATTATGAAGTGGTAATTCTGGTATCCATATTTCAGGTAAGTTTTTGTTGTTTCTTCTAAATTTAATGATAAATAATTTTTCTTACTTTGCTTTTTGGTTTTCATATTCTTCAGTACTCAAATGTTTATTGTACAACACCTAAAGTACAAAACTTGATAGATAACAAGTGTCTTCAGGAAGAGTGTCTACATTACGTCTGTAAGCTAGGTGAGCAAGTACAGATATTTTAAATATAATTGTACGTGTATGAGTGTGAAATGTTTCTAGTTCACATTAGACATTTTACTATATGCACATGTCACCAGGCCAAAGGACAAGTCTCAGGGATGTGTTCCAGTTGTATTGTGGTTTGACCCCAGGTACAACTGTGCGTGACCTCTGTTCCCGCTATTCTCACCAGCTACAGAGAGTGGATGAAAGGCAAGGCTATTTGAATTTGTTTGTTGTTCACACTTAAATCCCCAAAATGAACATGCCACTAAGGCATGTCAGTCTTGTTTTCTGTACTACAGAAGAACAATATGTAAAGATTATAGATTAAGATTGTTTTGGCTGTTGGTTAGTACCAGTTTGAGCTGTAAGAAAATATGCTATTTAAAATAAATATTTTACTTTTATACATGTTATTGCAGGAAGCTGATTCAGTTTGGCTTGATGAAAGGTCTGATTCGGCGCCTGCAGAAATATCCAGTCAAGGTTGTCAGAGATGATAGGAGTCGTCCACCGAGACTTTACACTGGCTGCCATAGTTATGATGAAATCTGTTGCAAAACTGGCAAGTATTAAGTATGTTATTGCTTTTTCACATGAATATTCCTTTAAACCAGTGACATTCCTTTCATGCATTTTCAGGAATGAGTTACAGGGAGTTGGATGAGCGTTTGGAGAATGATCCGAACATTGTTGTTTGCTGGAAATAATACTGCTGTGACAGAATTATGATTACAGACAGTATTATAGTATTAGTACATTTGGAACGTGAATCCATTTCGTATGTAGCAGGCTATGTGTGATCTGATCAGCAGCAGTTAAAAACATTTTCAGTTATACATGTTTAACTTTTCTTACTCTGAGGAAAAAAGTAGAAACATGAACAAGACCTCCTGAGACCAAGTCAACTGTTGATCTTAAATCCATTGTTTTTAAAGTGTTACCTTGTGGATCCGCTGTTAAATTAACATTAGAATAAACAATTTTAATCAATGAAGTCGGTGTTTGCTTAACAGACTGTGTAATCTACAGTTGCAAAAATATTTGATTACATCACTCCAGGTCTGTTCAAACATCAAATATTGCACTTCTAAAACAATAAAGTGTGGACAAGTTTGCATAAAAATGTCTTGTTTTTTTTAACTAGCTCCTTTGATGGAATCACAAGTTTGACATCCTCAGAATGCTCCGATGCAAAACTTAAAGGGTGAGTGTGCTAGTGTATGTTGACGGTAGCAAAAATAGCCAATCATCCTTAGAATATTTTAAAAGCGGTCACGTAAACGTCCTTCATTTCTTTAACAAATAGTCCTTCCCATTCTCTCCTTAACCCACAAATACGTTTACAGCCCATTTAGAAGCTGAATGAGTAATTTTCATAAAGCAACTAAAACAAAATCAAAAACACTAGATGTGACAGGGTTTTATTTGAAGTTGGTATGAGAGGTATTGCTATATATATATACAAAAAGGGACTGAAATAAAACCACATAAATAGCTCTGCCCCATGTCGGACATTCCAAATGTATATTTACCACATTATTCCTCTTCATCTGAGCTTTTATAAGAGATGACAAATATGTCACCCATCAAATTCATACAAGATAAGGGTATGAATAAGACGAGAGGACAAAAATTGCAAAGACAGACAGCAGAGCTGACAGCCCAAAGAACATTTAAAATCGAAGCCAGTACATAGCACTTCTCATTCTGTTATAATCTGGTAGCTGCTCTACTGGACCTGCATTGAGAAAGAAAAGTACGAAAGGTTACCAAAAAAAAAAAAACAACTATCAATACAAGTGAATTTTCATGATTCTTAAAGGGTTAGTTCACCCAAAAATGAATATTAAGTCATTAATTACTCACCCCCATGCTGTACCAACCCCGTAAGACCTTCGTTCGTCTTCGGAACACAAATGAAGATATTTTTGATTAAATTTGAGAGCTGTATAACTACCACATTGGCTCCTAAGGGACTGCCTCTTGACGGCCCAGAACGTCAATGAAGAAAATGTTTAAATATCCCAAGTGACTACCGTGGCTCAACTATATGTTTATCAAGCGACGCGAATACTTTTTGTGCGAAAAAACAAACAAAAATAACGAGTTTATTCGACTATTTCTTTTCTTCCTTGTAGGCCAGAACGAGAATTCCTTAGATTTCCACGACGCATGCGCGAGATTTGCGATCTGCTTACGCCAGCTTACACTACTTCAGATCGCAATTCTCGCGCATGCGTCGGGGAAATCTATAAGGAAGTCTCGTTCTGGCCTACAAGGAAGAAAAGAAATAGTCGAATAAACTCGTTATTTTTGTTTGTTTTTTCGCACAAAAAGTATTCGCGTCGCTTGATAAACATATAGTTGAGCCACGGTAGTCACTTGGGATATTTAAACATTTTCTTCATTGACTTTCTGGGCCGTCAAGAGGCAGTCCCTTAGAAGCCAATGTGGTAGTTATACAGCTCTCAAATTTAATCAAAAATATCTTCATTTGTGTTCCGAAGACGAACGAAGGTCTTACGGGGTTGGTACAGCATGGGGGTGAGTAATTAATGACTTAATTTTCATTTTTGGGTGAACTAACCCTTTAATACCAATTTCAATATCACAGCATTAGGTTGGATGTGTAGCAATTTCTATCAATTTAATAGTATATATTCAGACATTTATATGACATGCTAATATATAAAAAAAGAAGCCCACGTTTATTCATGTCAATGTAGAACTGCAAAAAATCTAAAAGTGTATATTAAAGGTTCTCTAAGCGATGTGGGGCCAAAACATTTTTTGTCACATACATCAAACGTCTCCTCACTATCGGCTAGCTGCCTGTCCCCTAAACACACTGTAAAAAAACGCGGTCTCTGTAGACACCACAGGCTCCACAAACGGCAACAAAAACAATCATGTCTCACCCGGACCACGAAACCTAACAAACAGTGTTCCAGCCAATCACTGGCAAGAAGTATTTGAGGGTGGGTCTGGGGGGTTAGTGCGCGTGCACACGAAGGGAGTGTGTGTGTGTGAAGGAGAGAGAAGCATCTAGGGAAGCATCAGAGGGAAGTTTGAAAAATGGCCGACACACGACCAAAGAGACGTCGTTCTGAAGAACAAATTAAAAAGAAGAAGGAGTCGGATAAAGAACGTGCGAAGTTTCGAATTTACATCGGTAGCAAAGCTTTTGAACGATGGCGAGAACTCCGGCGGCAGAAGGGCTTCCAGTCCGACATTCAGGTTGCTCTGTTTTTGCTTGACAGGTGGGTAACGTTAAATTGTTTTTTGTTCTTCTAAATTGACGCTTATGTTCGCCAAACCCACACAAGGATATAATTAGCTAGAACTATGCACGTTCACAATTATTTCAGGAAGCACGGAAGGGAGGGTGAGGAGATGAGATACGGAGGAGGGAGGGTCTAGCTAGCCTCCGATTTGTTTGAAAATATTCCAAACGTCAACACCCAGGATCGCTTAGAGAACCTTTAAATAAAAATAAATGGACTCACCGACTGCAGACACAGCTGGGCATTTGTCATAGATGTATTTAGAGCAGACATCACGGATAATCTTGGGAGTCACAGCCTACCAAGACAAAAACAAAATGGTACTCTTAAAATCGAATTAATCTCAAACAGTACAGTGGCATTTTTAACGTGGACAATTTACCTCAATTCTGGCATCCCACTCAGCCAATGGGATGCGGCGACCATAATTTAGAATGTGCCTGCCAATGTCATCACAAACAGGTGTAGTTCCTGAGAACAGAAAGGATATTATACATAGTAGTCTGATAGAAAGATGAAATCTTAATTAGTTTAAAAACATAAAATACTTGTGTGTACCAGAGAATTTCTAATTACTTGGGTGTATAGTATTTGACCAAAAAGAAAAGCATTTGTTTTGCAAAAATAGGGTCACATCGCACTGAGGCAACAGGTTACGTTGTTTTTGGGCTCGTTTGGGCTTGTTTTTTTTTTGTTTTTTTTAATATTTCAACAAATATTCGGATTGTGTCACTGTCAAGTAGTAGTAAGCGATTACAGATCAGACCATCACAATGAAACAAGCCCAACTACAATGCAGATTAGATTTTGAAATAAACCTCGGTGACATGAGACTAAAAAATAAAATAAAAAAAATGGGTATTTTTTCACACAAATACTCGTTACAGGTTATAGGTTGAGTAAAACTAATGTGCTTGTCATAACTAGTAAGGATGGCTCGATCCCACTTTATTTCCAATTTAGATACAGTAACCCAGAGTATCTGCAGATCATGCTATTTGTTTTGTTTTGTTTTTAATTCTTTTTCAAATTACTATGTGTTAAATTCATCAATATAGCAGGTGAATTATGTAAATGTATATTACAATGAACTATTTGATTTTCTCCACTGAAATTACAAGTTGTCCAAAGCGTCTCTAAGGATGCTGATTTTTAGAAGGCAGCTGTCTGACTGAGATGCCAAATGGGTATTGATAGTTGTGTGATGTGGGCGTGGCATATGTTAGTGTGCAGGACAGAAGAGAACACGACAGACTTTATAATAAAACAAGAATCAACATTGGTTTGGCTTTTCAGAGATTGCAAGAACTGAGGGATTTGATGCTGTTTGCGAGTAAGGTATTTTATTGCACAGATTATATTCTACATTACCATGTAGCTCTCTAACAGAGTTGATGGTAAAGCATTTTTTTGTGAAGCTGCGTCCTATTCATGAAGGCGCTGAGACATGGTGACCGGCGCTGCTGATGTGGTGTGTGTATATTAAACAGCAAAGCAACTATTTAAATATGAACCCTGCATGTTCTGCTTGTCTCTGTGTGAATGAACGGCGCAGACGCGCGGTTTCATTTAATGTTACCTCTTACACGCGCACACACAGAAGCACGAGTGACGCTCACACTGTTTTCAGTCTCTGCTGCTTCATGATATGATGACATGATTCACGATTCCATTCATCTCCGAGTCACTTCATGCATTTTACCATTTCATTTGAGAAAAAACTATCGTCATATCATGCACGCGCAGAAACTCAAAGGTCTTTACGGCAACCCGTCAAAATAAATGTTTGGTTTAACCTAAAGAAATTGACAGAAAGAATTATATTAGGCTACTATACAATAGATTGAACTACAGGGGTTGGACAATGAAACTGAAACACTGGCCAATGTTGGAGGTTTCACATCTATATGCCTGGCAGCCAATCTTCTGAAGTGAAGTGAAGCACGGGTGGATCAGTGATGGTTTGAGCTCCAATATCATGACAATCCTGATTGTATTTGATGGACACGACACTGCAGAGGACTACCAAACCCTTCTGGAGGATCATGAGCACCTGATGCTCAAACCGTGTATCAGCATGATCATGCGCCAACACACACAGCAAGACTTGTGACCAGTGTTGGGAGTAACGCATTACAAAAGTAATACATTACTGTAACATATTAGTTTTTGCTGTAGCGCAGTAGTGTAAGGCATTACTAATCAATTTTCAGTAATATTTTACTCGTTACATGTTCAGTGAGGCTTGTATTACAGTTGTATTACAGTGTATTGTCTGCTTTTACTTCTTAAAGGCAACAGACTGTGTGAAAGTTTTAAAGCAGTCTTTTAGTGCCAGTTCAGAGCGGTCGCGTCTGTAACATTGTTTTTTCCTCATAAATGCGAACACGAAAACTAAAATAAAATGAATATTTTAAGTTCTATGGAGACTGGAGAGCCAACCCTTCCTCATCCGATTTGCGCAGTGTAATTAACAGAATTACAAAATATATATTTTGCCTCCTATTTTTTTGCCTCCTATTTTTAGTCTTTTCCCTAATATTAAAAATAAAACATAGACTGATATTTGTCTAATGTCTGGAGTCCTTTAAGGAAGTAGCCTATATACGTTTCAATACATGTATTTTCTGAGAATTTTTATTTCAAGTTTTGACTGCAAATGTCATGTCCATAATGCTGGACTTCCCCAATTTTCAATAATTTATCCTCAACCCCAGTTTTGTGGTTAACTTCAAATGTTAACTTCAAATAATACTAATAGCCTAATTTAAAGATAAGGCAGCATTGGATCTGGACGGTAAGGAGAATAACGCTGGAGTTGGAAGAGGTGTGTCGCGATTCTGTAGGTTCGTGGATCTGAGTCGTGTGGCGAATGGCAATTTTGGTTTCATATTGCATATCATTACAGCCCAAAAGTTAAGTTCTACTTAGTTATTTTGGTGAAAGTAACTCAAAAGTAATACATGAGTAATGTAACGCATTACAATTCTGAGACAGTAATATTGTAAGGTAATGAATTACTTTTAAATAACAGTAACAAGTAATACCTAATGTATTACAGTTTGGAAGTAACTTGCACAACACTGCTTGTGACAGAAGGGTTTGATGAAGATGAAAGTGACGTTGAACATCTCCCATGGTCTGCACAGTCACCAGATCTAAATATTAGTCGTTGAAATAAAGTCGTTATTTTTGTTGTTTTTTTGCGCACAAAAGTGTTCTCGTCGTTTGATAAACTTAAGATTGAGCCACTGTAGTCACTTGGACTATTTTAACGATGTCTTTAATGACTTTTCGAGGACAGCAAGAGCCAGTCCCTCAAGAAGCCTATGGACTGTATGCAGGAGCGATCTTAATATCTTAAATATCTTAATTTGTGTTCCGAAGATGAACGAAGGTCTTACGGGGTTGGAACAACATGAGGGTGAGTAAATACTGACAGAATTTTCATTTTTGGGTGAACTAACCCTTTAAGACCAATGATAAAGACCTTTCCCCACACCATCATGCTCATTACTCCAACCTGCAGATACTAAAATGCAACTGAATCCATGCCTAATATATTTACACAGATTTGATGCAAAGAGAGACAATGTATAGATTGTGTATGGGTAATGATGAGTATGCTTGAGTTTATTACCATTGAGTTGTCCCACTAAGCTAGCTTTCAAAGCATTTTTGGCTCGAGCCACATCGCTCTCAGTCACTGTGGTGCACAAATTCATCCTGTAACAGAAACAGCACGCATTAATCAACTCAAATAGGACTATAACACATCAGATGACAATTGTATTGTCAGAAATAGCTGAAGGCATGCCAGCGACTTACCAGGCATTCTGAGCCCAATGCATCATGTCCTCTATTTTATGTTTGTCCGTAACAAAATAAATACCCAGCAGTCCAGTGTCACTGTATGAGGAGTGGAAAGCCTGGAAACTGTGACACAGGTTCAGCTCTGCAGCCAGGCGAGCTAGACGACTGCTTAAGTGCTGTATACAACATACAAATAAAGACTAGCATTATTTCATGATCATAATGCAACCACAATTTTACTTGATAAATTACAATTTGTTCCATGCTTAACTAATTTACAATAGGGGTTATGCAGAGCACCCATCGTTCAAACCAGAAAACAGGTATAAGCATTTCCGTTTTTTCACTTCCATACACATCTGTCGCTATATCAAAGAACGTATATGTAATGGCAATAATAATATCACTAAAATTATATAGGCCTAATAACAGTCTTTAGTTCACAAACACAACACAACTCTGCTATCTGTGAAAATTTAAAAGCAGCTTCAAACACTTGTTTAACAAGAAATATTCTTAAATTTTTTTTACTGTCATTAATGTAGGTCCACAAGAGAAATATTAAGCTAGTAAATTAGGATAGTCGCTATACCGTTACATCCATCCGTCGTCTTGCAGCGTTAATGCAGCGACAGATGCCGAAAGCTTAGTCGGTTTCTACTTTCAATTTTTAGAGAATGAGCGCGTTTACAATGCACGTTCTTAATCTGATTATGCTGAATAAACTGACAATGGTTGTGGTCATGTAAATACATTAACCTGTTTTCCTTTATCAGACTCTTGCCCCTTAGGCTACTCTGATTTTTGCCCCTTAGGCTACTCTGATTTCCCCCGGCATTTAAAACGCATGAACTCACGTTTTTTGGGCTTATTGAAGTGCGCATTATGTGCGTGCATCCAGACAGAGAACACTGGTGAGAGGACATATATTGCAAACTCCAACTCTTTCTTGACCCAAGAAATTATTAAAACGTGTTCTCATCTAGTGCAGAAGTACAGTCAAAATGCTGCATCTGTAAGTCCATGAGAGGATAATGTGCGTCCGTACATGTACCACTGACATGTTGAAATACAAAATCAGATACAAAAATGATTAGGAGGATCTTTTTTTTTACCTCACAATACCTGTAAATAGGGATGGGTACCGAAACCCGGTATTAAACGGGCCCCGGTGCTGAATTTTGAAAGACCGCTGTATCGATAAGCTCGGACGTTATCGGTTCTGCTGTCGGTACTGGAGAAATTATTTATCATTCCTATTCAGACGTTATCTTGAACATGTTTATATCGCCAGCCTTTTCTCTATATAAACTATATTTTAATTAAACCCTTGTCTGTGATGCAAATTTGAAATTAGCAGTTCAGCAGAGAGAGAGAGAGAGAGAAGAGAGAGAGAGCGATCTCTCACGCAAAGCCACAGCACGCGCAACACGACAGCCCTGCTTAATGAGTGACAATGAGGACAGAACTAAACATTCAACGTGGTTACACTTTAGATGTGGGATATTATTCTAATATATTTTGTATTTCGGCTTCCAAAGATTATAAAAAGAAAATATTTGAGATGAAACCGTTAAAAAACAAGACGCATATCTGTCCAGCTTAACTTCCTTTACGTCACAGCACTGCGGAGCGCTGTACCCAAACGTACAGTCAGAATCAGCACGATCGGCGATTGTTGCAAAATGCTGTCTTCTACTGTTGCAAGATCAAAAAATGGCTATTAAAAACACAAAAGCCTGCGCAAGAGCCTGTTCACAAGGCGGTGCGCGCTCCGAAACGGACTGCAACGAGACAAGAAAAGTAGCCTATACTTTGGGCTTCGTGTGTCCTCCTTAACTATCAAATATACATACAAATGTCAAAATGACCAGCTCTGAGATTCGCTTAAACACAGTTTATTCACTTAAACACAATTATGTCTTAAATGGACGTAAATAATAGGGAGAAATTGATGGTGCTTCAGTTACCGGTTACCGATTAGATTTCCCCTCGGTCTTAAAGGGGCAGCAGTCTAATAGCCTAAACCTGCTGACGATTCAGCCATTAATGCAAATCAAACAACAAAAGGCAGAAAAAAAATCACCCACAGCTTTGGAATAAGTAACTTTAGATTTAATAAGCATTAATCTATCTATGATAAACTATACAGTGCTATTTTATATTTGATTACTAAATTAGGTTTCTTTTCAGACAGAAACAATTAGGCTACCTGAAAAGATATGTTCGTACACCTTCCTGAAATTAAAGCCCTTTTGTATATAATTTGTATCTTTGATTGATTTTATTCTTGTGTTTTTACTTGTTTTTTTTTCTTATGTGTCCTTTTTGTATATAAAACAAAAAAGCCTGCACATTGCTGCCTAAATATATTTTTCTTCGTTTTGCTTTTTCTATTTTACATTTCAAAATATAGAGTTTAATTATGTTCTTAATTCTTAAAAAAAAAAAACACCATAAAGAACCGATAAGAATACCGTTAAAGTACCGGATCGATAAGCGGTATCGGTAAAAGTAGTAATACCGATAAAACCTTAACGATACCCATCCCTACCTGTAAATAACCTGATTTAGCCTATAATAAACAATCCACCTTTGCTAGCAAAATATAAAAAGATTATCATGTATAAAACGAAGAAATAAGAAAAGCAAATTGATGAGTAAATAAGCAAGTTAATAATCAAATAAGTAAGTAAAGTATTGAATATATTCAGCAAAATGCTTCGATCGAGTTACTTTTTCTAGTTGACCAACAAGTTATGGACATTGAATGGTGTCAATTTCATGATGTAATTGAAAGTATTTGAAAGCTCAGGCTTTAATATTGGTACCATATCAGTTATTTTTCATGTTGCCAATAACAATACAATAATGTACTGATATTGGACATATATTGGTCAATAGTGGATATTTAATTGATTATGTTAATCTACCCTATTTTTACCATATTGTACACTCACCTAAAGGATTATTAGGAACACCATACTAAGGCTACGTTCACACTGCAGGCTGAAACGACCTAATTCCGATTTTTTTTGCCCCTATGCGACCTGTATCTGATTTTTTCATGACAGTCTGAACGACACAGATCCGATCTTTTCAAATGCGACCCAGGCCACTTGGGTATGTGGTCTAAATCCGATATGCATCCGATCTTTTGAAATGCGACTTCAATCTGAACGGCCAGGTCACATACATCCGACCCGCACGTCATTGCACGCACCTGTAGCCAGCCAATAAACGCTAACTCCAACGCGTTTCCTCACTGTTATGGGCCGCTGCAGACGTGTCTCTTCCCCAGTGTTGTGCCTGAACGCGTTCAATGTACGATAGTGCATGAACGCGTTCATATTTCGCGTTCATATACAGTACAAAATAAACGTACTGTATTACTGCCTGATGAACATTACTGTGAACACGTTCATTCTGGTGTCTGTGAACGTGCGCTCTCTGTCAGTATAACTTTGTACAGTAGGGTGCCAGATTTCTATAGAACCTTCCAGGCGAAAACCTGGCTAAAACACATGTAAACATGCCTTAAAATGTAGCGAATAAACACCCAATCTGGCAACACCAGCCACCAGTTTTGCAGCGCGGCCGCCGGTGACAAAGCAAGGAGTGCCGCGGACACGCACTATCAATTAAACAGGTTTTATGACGAGGTCGTTGAGGATCGGAAAAATCTTACATTTATGTGCAAACTGCCCGTCGATAAAATAATTATTGTCTGTTTGTATATGGGCTGTGGCAATAATAATAATAAAACAAAAGCTCGCAACACATGAAAAAAAAAAGAACTATTCCGCAAACAACAAATGACGTCGTTGACCGTTGATTACTCTTCTGCGCATGCGGGTCACTTCTGGGTCATTTCACGTTCACACAAGAGATCACAAAAGGTCGCATTTATTTGGAAATGTGAACGGCCTTGCAAAAAAATCGATTTTTTTAAAAAAATCGGAATTGAGCATTAAGCCCTGCAGTGTGAACGTAGCCTAATACTGTGTCCTTTCGGCTTCAGAACTGCCTTAAATCTGTGTGGTATTGATTCAACAAGGTGCTGAAATCATTCTTTAGAAATGTTGGCCCGTATTGATAGGATATAGGGCCCTATGAAATCAATTTTATTTTTTCCCAAATTCAGTTTTATTTTTTCCCAAATTTCGTTTTTTCGTTTTAATTTTTGGGAATTTGACTTATTTTATTTGTAAAAATAGTATGCTTTTAAAGTTAATGATTAAAATGTATTAAAAATATACAAATAAATTAGGAATGACCTTAAATTTATTGAGGTAATACGGACATTTACTCGGTAGCCTTTTCAGGACAAATACTGCATGATGCAACATAACACTGCACTCTTCAAGTAACAACAATATGTCGTTATGAGCTTTAAACTGTCCAGTAATATAAATTATATTAGTTTATATAAGTTTAAATAAAGTCACACTCTGTCTGTCCAGTGCGGCGCCTCATAGACAGACGCAGTTTGCACTAATCGATATTCCACCAAGGTTTTAGAGGATTCCGACAGGATCACGGCCGTTTCAGAAGAACCGGCGGCACCTGTGGCTGCAGGCGATTAAACGTATTGATTGGAGCGAGGACATAATAAAAAAATGCTCCTGTCTACATTCACAGTGCTTTTCAACTTCATTTGTAATTGTTATTAGTAGTTTAATTGCAATGTATGCAAGCAACATAGTTACTATTAAAGTACAAAATAAAACTTTAAATAAAAGTGCGTCAACACAGCAATCAATAACAACATAAAATGTAAGGACAAGGATAAATGTAGGTCTGGGTGAAGAAGAATAATAAATATAGGAAAGAATGATGGAAAAGAATGAATGTAGGGAAAAATGAAGGAAAACAAATGTAGGTCTGGGTAATATGGTTGATTATAAGCCTCATAGTCATACATCGTTGTCTTTCGTGTCCTTGTCTTTGACTAGGAAGAATTTCTGATTTCAACACACAAAAGTCTGTGTCTATGTCATGGTATTTGGCGTTCTGTACGCCAGTGATTTATATGCTCGTAATTTCTCTCAGGTGTACACGCTCGGTTTCTCAACTAAATACGCAGTCTTCTATCGACTCCACTTTAGTACACGGATCTGATAGCCGGATAACATTTGATAGAAGTTAACTTTAAGTAACTTTCTCTGTCTGTGTTGCTTAATCCGCTCACGTTGCTTGACCACTGCTGATTCGCGCCATACTTCCGTTGCCAATATGCACGTGCATACGTAGCCACGTCATCATTTTGTACAAACAGTAAAAGGGTCTATAATAAAAGGTAAGCAAATATGCATTAATGTAAATGTCAAGTAATTAATTTTTTTGACTCATTATTTTTATAAAAATGATATAAAGACTGAAATATAGGAGGTTTTTCTTTTTATAAAACCTTTTTTTTTGGTGTGAAAAATTATTAAAAGGCTGCAATATAGGAGGTTTTTCTTTTTTTCCTTCTTTTTTTTTTTTAATGATTTAAAGGCTGAAACATATTTACTATATGTGCCTAAGGGTGGGCCGGGGATGGCAGGGGTTGGTGGCAATGTAAGTTTCTGGATATTTTCCGCGGGGCGAGGGCTTCAATTACCTCTCTCTTTTTTGACCATACATGTGTTTGCATGTATGATGCTCTATCTAAAGATGCTCTATTGGGTTGAGATCTGGTGACTGTGGGGGCAATTTTAGTACAGTGAATTCATTGTCACGTTCAAGATACCAATTTTAAATGATTAGAGCTTTAGTAATTAAGTTATTATTATTAATAGGCTGCATTATCCTGCTGGAAGTAGCCATCAGAGGATGGGTACATGGTGGCCATAAAAGGATGGACATGATCAGAAACAATATGTAAATAATTTGAGTTTATCATTCCTGTGCATGAAGTAATCGAGAGACAAACTGATTTACAATAGCCAAGTTTAAGGTTGCTCTATACTGCATTTCATTAAAACACTAAGAAAGACTCTCCTACTAGAATTTTCCAGGAGCCATCTTAGGTACATAGATTCCTACTTCTACTCCATACATGCAAAAAAAAAAAAATAATAATAATAATAATAATAATAATAATAATATTATATATATATATATATATATATATATATATATATATATATATATATATATACACATATACATATACATATACATATACATATACACTCACCGGCCACTTTATTAGGTACCCCATGCTAGTAACGGGTTGGACCCCCTTTTGCCTTCAGAACTGCCTCAATTCTTCGTGGCATAGATTCAACAAGGTGCTGGAAGCATTCCTCAGGGAGTTTGGTCCATATTGACATGATGGCATCACACAGTTGCCGCAGATTTGTCGGCTGCACATCCATGATGCGAATCTCCCGTTCCACCACATCCCAAAGATGCTCTATTGGATTGAGATCTGGTTACTGTGGATGCCATTTGAGTACAGCGAACTCATTGTCATGTTCAAGAAACCAGTCTGAGATGATTCCAGCTTTATGACATGGCGCATTATCCTGCTGAAAGTAGCCATCAGAAGTTGGGTACATTGTGGTCATAAAGGGATGGACATGATCAGCAACAATACTCAGGTAGGCTGTGGCGTTGCAACGATGCTCAATTGGTACCAAGGGGCCCAAAGAGTGCCAAGAAAATATTCCCCACACCATGACACCACCACCACCAGCCTGAACCGTTGATACAAGGCAGGATGGATCCATGCTTTCATGTTGTAGACGCCAAATTCTGACCCTACCATCCGAATGTCGCAGCAGAAATTGAGACTCATCAGACCAGGCAACGTTTTTCCAATCTTCTATTGTCCAATTTCGATGAGCTTGTGCAAATTGTAGCCTCAGTTTCCTGTTCTTAGCTGAAAGGAGTGGCACCCGGTGTGGTCTTCTGCTACTGTAGCCCATCTGCCTCAAAGTTCGACGTACTGTGTGTTCAGAGATGCTCTTCTGCCCACCTTGGTTGTAACGGGTGGTTATTTGAGTCACTGTTGCCCTTCTATCAGCTCGAACCAGTCTGGCCATTCTCCTCTGACCTCTGGCATCAACAAGGCATTTCCGCCCACAGAACTGCCGCTCACTGGATGTTTTTTCTTTTTCGGACCATTCTCTGTAAACCCTAGAGATGGTTGTGCGTGAAAATCCCAGTAGATTAGCAGTTTCTGAAATACTCAGACCAGCCCTTCTGGCACCAACAATCATGCCACGTTCAAAGTCACTCAAATCACCTTTCTTCCCCATACTGATGCTCGGTTTGAACTGCAGGAGATTGTCTTGACCAACATGCCTAAATGCACTGAGTTGCCGCCATGTGATTGGCTGCTTAGAAATTAAGTGTTAACGAGCAGTTGGACAGGTGTACCTAATAAAGTGGCCGGTGAGTGTATATACACACACACACACACACACACACACACACGCGCACAAGTTAAGGAAATAGAAGTTTAACCAATGTAATAAACTAACCTTGCCACCTCCGAATGTGATGTCATAACTACCAATAATGGAATTGGCAACCATGAGTGGCACAATATCAGGACTTGCAGCTCCAGCTCCCTCTACAGCTATAGCAACATGTGCTAAGGGCATCGCATCATCACGCATACGAATCTGAAAGCAAGACAGAAAGTAATGGCAAGTCAAGTTATGGCAAGAAAATAAGCACCTCTTAAACATACACGCAATTCATACCTCACTCCCAGTGAAACGGCATGGGGACAGAACAGGTGCAGCATCACCCTCGTATTCAAATGAAACACCACTGAAATGCTGCTTAGCCAGAGCCACAAGGTCATCATGGTTCACTCCTACAGCAGAACAGAAATACAGTATTTAAGCGATAAACTTTGCTGTCTGTGGCTTTTCTATTATAACACTACTGCATGACCAGTTTAATAATAGTTCAAGAGCAGTACCTCCAGCTGTAGCCAGGACCATGCGAGGAGCTTTATAATGGCTATTGATGTATTCCACCAAATCATTACGAGTTAGTGTCCTTGAAAATTTAGAGCAAAAAAAAACAACATTATTTCCTTTAGGAACATGTTTTATTGGGTGTGTTTACAAGTGGAGTTGTTCTTTAGCCTAGTTAAAACCAGACCATTCTCAGTTGTACCGGCAAAGCTATGGTCTGGCAAAGCCTCATAGACAAATCAATTCCAAAGGGGCGTCACCAATGGATGTAGCTCAAATGCCTCTGGGCGCAATTGGATAGACCTAAAACCAATCAGAGCGATGAAGGAAATGACATATGCAGAGCGACGTTCGTCAGTTATAGAACAACTTAGTTTGAATAAACGAACAGACACTGATTAGCTACTTGCTCGACATTTATTTAAAATTAACAGCAAGACAACTAGAACTGAATGTGCTTTGCTTTCCATTAAATAAATCACACAAAGTAAACAAAACCTTAACAAAAAAACTTAATGTAATGAATTTTGCAATTTAGACGTGCACACTGGGTGCCGGTGCGGTGAGACGTACATGCGAAGCGGCCGTTACACCTCGGGAGTGCATTATTTTTCTAATAATTCAATGGCCTGAAGTCAATTATTCTGCTTATACTACAGTTACCACACCTTAAAACATTGTTCAGATGATGCATTTCAAGACATTTGTCGAATGTTTGTCATTAAAACACTACTGTAAGTAGGACTAATTTCTTACGCATCTAATCCCATGCCTCCGTTGCCAATTCAAAAACGTAATTTTAGAGGTAGTAACGGAGGTTTGAGCCACTGAAAGCAGACTAATGATGGGGGACACACTTACGACTCGCTGAAATATTCGAAGACAGACTGTTTCCATCGACTGTAGCAGGTCTTAAACACCAACTGTGTGAACACAGACTGAACGCGCTGAACACGAATTTAGGCACGATAAGTCATAAGTATCAAATTACATTCATAACTGGCCTTAGTAGGCCTAAGTGTGTCCCGGCTTAATGCAGTTATTAATGCAGTAATTAGAGAGAGAGAGATGTTGAAATAATGAGACAGAAAAGCATGTGCGTCAATATTATTATTTATTTATTATTATCGTTTTAATTATTTTTTTCATTCTGGTTTTCTATAATTGACAGTAGATAACCCAGTAAATGAAAGACACAAAGCCCTTTATTATTTAGTTATTAATTACTTATTTGTTATGTTATCTGAAATAATTAAGAAAATCCGTGCAGCAGGACTATCAATTTATTTATATAGCCTATTCAGTTTAATTTTCTATTTAGCCTATTATAGATAGGACTAAATACTTTATTTATTAAAATTAAACTGTATGCGTCCACTGATTGTGAAGTTAGACATTGAAAATTGCAGATCAATCGCATGGGGCTGCATGTATTTTTCTTGTTATGAATTGTATCCTATTTTCTGTTATTAAAGTTAACAACGCGAAGTGATATGGAACTGTAACGCGGTCAAACCTGCCTAAAACTACTTTAGCCGTGCGTTTCCCTGAAAATAATTGCACACCTTAGAACGTTCAACCAATCAGAATCAGGCATTCAACAGACCTGTAGTATAAGGAGTTCTAATGACGGTGTTCTACTATAACAGTCAGTCACACCCTTAGTTCCAACGCTGTGCTGTCGTCGCTGCCCCCACGTTTCTGATTGGTACCGCGATTTTGACGGATTAAAAATGGGCTTGAATGAGCTCTTTGCCAGACTAACTTGCAGAGCAAATTCCACAGGCTACTTGTTCTTGGTAAAAGAGCAAAAATGTTAAATTAAGTAATTTTAAAAATGTTGTCCTGTTTCTTGTCATTCTTTGCAATGAATGACAGTGATAACCAGTTTTTAATTCAATTACGCATTTAAATATGGTTGTCCAAGAGATATCCTTCCCGTCCAGATCCAATATATCTACCATATCTTTATTTTTTACTATTTGTATTATTTGAAGTTAACATAATAAAATTTGTAGACTACACCAAACATTATAAAATTCGTAGACTACACCAAAAAACTAGGTGAGGATAAATTATTTAAAATTGGGCGAGTCCAGCGTTATGGACGAGACATTTGCAGTCAAAACCTGAAATATAAATTCTCAGAAAATGCATTTAGGCTATTGAAACCTCCGTTTACATATATACATACATACATATACACACACATATATATATATATATATATATATATTAATAAATGAGTCCAGACATTAGAAAAATATAACATGCATTTTACATTTAATGAGGGAAATACACATGAGGGACGTGACACAGAAAATTTTTTAACTTTTAGAAAGCACTTTGCCTTTATTTATTCAGAATTCAGAAAACATTTTTCCACCACTACAGCCCTTCTTAAATTTACTAATGATGTGTTCTCGAGTTTTAATAATCGTATGTGTACAGGTGCATTGTTTTTAGATCTAACTAAAGCTTTTGACTTAGTTGATCATTATTTACTTTTAGACAAATTGTACTCTTTTGGTTTGTCTACCTCTTCCTTGCTTTGGTTTAATTCTTATTTACATAATCGTCACCAGTGTGTGTCCTTTGGGGGCAGTTTGTCTCAGTTCACAGTCATTGATAGAGGAATTCCTCAAGGCTCCTCTTTGGGGCCTTTATTATTTTCAATATTTATCAATGATCTTCCGCGTAGCTGTACTGGATGCAATTTTCAACTTTATGCTGAGGACAGTCATTTATTGTTCTAAATCTAAGATATGTGACATCAGCACTACATTACAAAATGGTTTTGATTCAGTTCAGAGATGGCTATTGTCTAATAAGCTTCTACTTAACAAATCAAAATCATTTTCAATGCTTTTTAAAATGAAACAGAATTCTTCTTTAGAAAACTCTCTAAATATTATATCTTTGGATCAAACTCCTATAAAACATACTAGCCAGGTTAAGTATCTTGGCCTGTGGCTTGACTCTGATCTTTCCTTCAGCACTCATGTGCATAATATAACTAATAAGCTCAACTGCTCACTCAGAATCCTATACCAATCAATTAACTGTTTTAATTATCATGTCAGAAAAAGAATCGTTTCTCAACTTCTGTTGCCAATCTTGGATTATGCTGACATTGTATACCAAAACACTACTGCTTCCTGTCTTCAGTCTCTTAATACAGTTTACAATAGCCTATGTAGATTTATACTCCGCTGCCCCTACAGAACACACCATTGTGAAATGTACCATCAATTGTCCTGGCTGACCCATCAAAAAGAAGGTGTTTTCATTGGTTACAGTTTATTTTTAAATGCATTTATATGAATTACCCTGCTTATTTAAAACAATATTTAATTCCATTTAGGTCATCTCATAATTTTCGTCATAATAACCAAATTTATTCTTACACTCCACAGATCAATAAAGAAATAGGAAAATATGCATTTCAATATAAAGCACCATATGATTGGAATAAACTACCAATTTCAATTCGCTTTAACTTCTTTTCCAATATTTAAAAGTCATTTAGCTCAACATCTTCAGAGTACATGCAATTGCTTTTGATTAGCTTTATTTTATTATATTTATTTCTCACTGTAACTAATTTTTTTGGCATGGTACATATATATTTTTTTGTCTGTATATGAGTTTACTTGTGTTTTGATGTTGTCTTGGCACAAATGATATGGTTTACTCTGAGGAGGGTGTCACCTTTTGGGAGTCTTGTATGAATGAATGTCTTGTTTGGTTTTGGCTTATATATTTAGCTATATAGTACTACTGTAAAGCATGGTTTTTTTTTTTGTTTGTTTGTTTGTTTTTCTTGTGTATTTGTTATTTGTTTTTTGGTTTTGTTTTTTGCTATTTGTTATGTTAAACTCCAGCTGCTGTAAGGTCAATTTTTTATTTGAATCTAGAATCGAGAACCCCCTTGAAAATGAGATGGCTCATCTCAAGGAGCTATTCCGCTTTAATAAAATGTCAAATAATAATAATAATTTAAAGTTAATTTCCTTAATTAAGTTAATGAGCCTTAATTAAGTTAATTAATACAAAAAGTTTTGTATTAATTGCATCTTAATTTTAATCAATGTTTCATCTACAAATTACCTGGATTTAATGAATAATAAGTAAATATAGCAGACAATAATCAAGACACGAAGGCGCTGGCGCCTGAACTGCAGCTCGTCTCATGAAATAACCGAAACTCAGCGTCTACTTGCCCACTGACGTGAGAAATATATATAGCCTATATATTATATTATACTATGAAATGTTTACTGTGTGTCATTCATGTTCTGAATATGTTGCTTCACAGTAGCCTTCACTTAAAATCTTTAGTCCAAGATTGTTGGATAATAAAATTTGCCACTGAATTAGTTTAGTCCAGTTATAGGACTATGTACAACCGCGAACAGCACATGTTGTCCCTGAGCTCCGTAATGACATCTCTCATAAAGGTTTGCGACTTAGTTTAAATAGTACAACATTATCCGAAAAACACCTAACCTCTTTGCGAAATAGCACACAAAATACCATTGGTATGCTACTTCCGCCACCTGACCGGAAGTTGCGGAAACAGGTGGCTAATCACTAAGGCTGTGAATCTCTAAAGTGCAAGTTCACTGAATTCTGCACTAGCAAAAACTCCTGTTATATTAAAAAAAAAGCTTTTTTAATTGTACAATGAATATCTTATTAACATTCTGTTTACACTTTGCTGGTTAAAGTGAAAGGATTTGTGAGTGCGCGGCTCGTGTTGAACAAAAACTTGTACGTTTTCAATGGTGACAAGTGGATTCTGACTTATTTACTGACTAGCACCTCTGATAGGCCATTCTGTTCATGGGCTGTTCAACCCTAAACTTTGCAGTTTCACATATTTTCATTTGCGTGTACATTTATGTATTTCGAAAAAAATTCAGCGCAGTGCCTCAGTCACCGCATTGAGAACCGGAGAAATATTACTGCAGCTACAGTGAGCATGATCGTTTTTTGACCTTCATGACATGCCTTAAAAGGAAAGCTGGCAAATGTCAGAAGAGATTTTTATGCAAATATTTTGGAAATAATCAAGTTTCCTCCACTGACCAATGCTTAATACGTAAATAACCATGCATGTTTGTAAAAACTCAAATGTATGTAAACAGATCTTATTATAAAAGTGCTCTTGTAAACATACACATCACAGCACTGCGCATATAAGTATTATTTTTTTTTCTTATTGATTGGATTATTTCTGGTCTACACATATACACCTTTCAATCCGATCAAAGATTTATTCGGATCAAGCTCAATCCAATTGACTGAGGTATTTACAAGTTGCTTTCAATCTGAATGACACAAAGTTAAGCATTTGAAACATGAAATACAATATCTTGAATCCTAGAGGCTGTGAGCATACCTGGCATTGACAGAGGGACCAAGAACACTATGGCCCAGAGGAGTACCCTGGAAAGCAGTAGCATGAAGCAGATCCAGGCAAACATCCTGCAAGCTACCTTCCACCTCTTCCAGCTCTCTTAGCACCACACTCCTCTGCTGCTCCATCTCTGCCTCACTCAAAGATGAGCTCTGCACTACTTCTGCCAACAGCTCCACCGCTGGAGGGAACAACACAGAGACATCATTAATAAGATCTTAAAATACCATTTCAGATCTTAATATACATTATCATAAATAAACTGTGTCTGTTTGAGAATAAAGTTGATTGTTCTCCAACCTTTAGGCAAGTCCTTGGCAAGAGTCTTCATGTAGTAAGCAGTGTGTTCCCGAGAGGTGTATGCACTCAGGTGAGCTCCCATAGACTCCACTGCCTGTTCAAGCGCAGACTGCGGGTGCTTCTTTGTGCCCTTGATCCAAGAATAATTTGGAATAGGAAGTAAAGCATGCAAATTAGTGAAATTAGGCTAATGGAATGGGTTGTGTAAGCATTATAAAAGGAAGGCTATTTTCACAAAACAATAGTAATGTTTTTTTCCCCACTATAAACAGAAATTCAGAATTATACACCATGTGCTTATAGGAAGTACTACATTCAATAATTATCGCAAAAATCAACCTGAGCTCAGGTCAATTATCATAATGTGAAAGCAAAGTGTAAGCAAAATGCACTAGTAAGCAAAATGCAAATGTTAGAATCTTAAGATTTATAAAAGTGGCTACAATTAAGTTATTTAGCTTTGAATACAAAGCAGAAAGGGTTCAAATTGGACAACGATTTGATTTGATTTTCTATTTGATTCCGATACACAAGATCTTAATTCGATTCGATTTTTCATTCGAGTCATCAAATTCAATGATTCTTTTCACTGGCCCCACTACAAAGAAAGTAATGAATTAATAAAATAGTTATTGTTTTTTGCTGTTTTTGACCAATGTATACTTGTATTGTAATAAATAATACGACAGCCAACATTTTAGATACCAATGAAATTTAACAATTCTCTATTCCAATTACCATAGCTAACAGTCATTAATAAAAAAAGAACAAAGAATTAAAATGCAAATGCCATCTCTGCTGGCCCTGTCAAAAACAAAAATGTTTTGTTTTTTTCATAGTTAATGTGTGTCTGTAAATGTCTAAATTCAATTCTGGGTTCTGGGTTCTAAAACACAGTTTTTTTTTTCTTTTTCTCATTAAAACCGAAAATGTTCATCAGTGTTTGTATATCAAGCAGGAACCATTTTTGCATTTTGTTTTGTGACCAGAACGAAGAGAGAGTCTCCACAACGGCGATAGACTGAAGCGTGTGTCCGAGTGAAGACTACACGAGCTGAAGGCCATGACTGAAACCCCACAGTATGCCACTGTCAATAATACATAAATAAATAAATACAATAGAACAAAGATACAAATTAAATAATCAGTGCGGTTAAGGTTAAGGTAGGTCTAACAGTAGTTTTCAGGTACAGAAATTGAATAATTTAATCAAATGTAAAATAACACTGCATATAATCTTCACTGTACAAATTAAATAAAGGTTAATCCTTAAATAAAGTTACAAAATGTTGTTCAGTGAAGAGCAGGGAGTTTGTTAAACATTAAAAACATTAACATTAAAAAAGCGACAGTTACAGGAAAATTAGATTGCTTTAAGACTAACGCACAGACCCAATATGATACACAAGTTCTTTCTCCACTCTTTGCTTAAGCCATAACCGACCTATGTTAACTTGGATACTCACAAATGGGGGCATTTTGAGAGAAATGTGTGTGAATGTCCTTTTAAGAGCGGGAAGAGGTGAAAGAATTTATTTTATTATTTGCATGATCTCTGAGACGCCCAGCTATGTGCACTGCGCACACATCGCACAAGAATTCTCTTTCGCCTGAATGCCTGAAAGTGTGCACACGAGGGGGAAGAGATGAGGATTGAGGAGCAAGGAAGCTTTCTGAGGAGTCATGAGCGAGGATTTCGGGTTCAAAACACGGGTTTCTCCTTCCCTAGCATCCTAAGGGGGTGGAGCTAAGACGCAAGGAAATGAGAGAGGGAAGGAAATGAGGAAACAAATAGGAAATGAGAAGCACCCATTATGTTCAATGTTCGCGGAAATAGATTGATTCGGTGTCAATTCTCAATGGCCACTAATCAACCACATTTTAAAAAACAATTCATCGATTTTTTTTTTTTGCCCAGCCCTATTCCTCAAGTGTCATTTCAATGAATTTGCACTTTTGAAAGCAAACATTCAACTTAAACTGTAACAAAAAAAAATGTTGAGCGATATATTATAATGCATTATTCCGTGATATAATTCTGACACACATCATAACACATATTGTAAAGCAGCAATACCCTAGCCTTAGTAACAACATTAATTTAGAGAGAACGAGTAAAGACATCATGTATACTTTAAATGCCATATGCTCCAGGAAAAATCCAGCACCGTTATTCTTCTCAGATTCATATCTGCTCCCACAACCAATCCAAAGGCCGACCTGCAAAAGCCAGACAAATGAAAAGCACAAAGGATTAAGTTAGCAGTGCTCAGTGCTTTTGAGGTTGATTTCCTTTTAGCTAAACATGTTAATTTGTAAATGGAAAAGTTAAAGGACAGAGTTACTTAGGCTTTTTTAATTCCTGTTATTTTTATGAACACAGAAAATATGAACACATAAAAAAGCAAGTCACCGTGCATGTGGCCTGGTCGGTCTCTTCAGAGGCAATCCTCAAGCCATTGCTTAAGGTAGTGAGCCGAGTTTCTGAAACTCCGAGCAGGCTCTGAGCATATGATACAGAGGCCTGTCCTCGGCTCAAAGACAGCAGAAGAGGCTATAATAAAAAGAAAGATAAACATAAGAATATGGTGTACATTCTTTTACCAATTTTAAAAAGGAAGAAAATCCTCCTATTATCCTTGGGGTCAATTTGACCCCATCCAATGTTTAACGTCTGTAAATACATAATTATATATATATATATATATATATATATATATATATATATATTATTTTATTTTTTTATTTAATGACTTTTCCTAATTTAATGGGGATAACTCTGTAAACATAAAAATGAACCTGCTAATATTTTCTATTATAATACTTATTTTCTTGCTAATAAGTCCTGCACACATTTTGTAGCATGCAGTCAACTTGAAAGGTTACTTAAGTAGTCAACAAAGACATAAATTAACTGAGATAAACCTTTGGTTTAAATTACTGGGGTCAAATTGACCCCAGTAGCAGTAGGTAAAAAAATGTTATCAGATTTGAGGGTAACAGGAGGGTTAAAAATAAAATGAAACCTAAAATGTTTCCCTCAATGTAAAATAAGACAGGTCTTTATTACAAATGTAACAATGACTTAATGAAAGTGTTTTAAATAAGAATAAATTAATTGCTATGCTTCCCTACTGACTACTGACAATTTTTATTATCATGAATCATGTACAAGGAGAGAGAAAAGGTGATAAAATTCAACTCAAGTATTTTTATTTAAGTATGTTGTATATAGGTGTGCCCAGAATATGAACGTTATACTATGCTCATGTTTCGTATTTATGTGTTTGAGTGTGTATACATTCATGTTTTCTGATGGCACTTCACCACGTTAGAAGCATTACAGTAAACAGGAGAATAGAAGTGAAAGTGAGAGAAAACAATCTTGAAAAGAGATGTGAGAATTTAAGGAGAAAAACTAGAGATCCATAGGGTATTTCAGTAAATTAGCTTTTCATGGGATTTAGTGTTTAAAGGGCAGCTATTATGAAAAATTCACTTTTACATGGAGTTTGAACATAAATGTGTGTTGGCAGTGTGTGAGCAAATCCACCCAGTGGTTTTTTTACAAACTGTTCTAAGATTCAGCTCTTTGTGACGTAGAATTTAGCAAGGGGTTTGATTGACAGGGTGGTTGTGGCATAGACCCCGCCCTCGGGGATCTGTACACCATCCTCCATTGTTTCAACGACAGCCGGTAATGTCTCTTGGAAACAAAGTTCTGTCGTGGATTAATCCTGTTGTTGTGGCTTAAAAGTTAATCCTCAAGTGTGGATCGTCGTCTACTGTTTGCGATGCACCGTCACCTCCAGTAACAGTAAGTGTATTTTATGATTTTTGAGCAAACACAAAGTCTTTTCAGTCAATGTCAGCCGTCGTCGTAGGATGTCTGTGTAGGCTATATAATTTAAACCTCGTTTGTCTAGTGTGTAACCACACGTTTATAAATATTTATATTTTTAAAGATATTGTATTAAAAACTGCATATATGTTGTTGTTCTGCAAGTTAGCCATCTTCTCACATTTACCAGAGAAGCACCTGTATGACAAGCTAAACATGACGCTAGAGGTCCCTCGCATAACTGTAATTTCGCTTGTACGTAACATTAGCAAACTTTATCACAGTATGTGTTAGTTTAAAAAAAATTGCACCAGCATTAGTGTTTGTGTGTGTGTGTGTCTTCCACATCCATAATTGCAAATGGGACGCGATTACAACAACTCTGACTATAAGTACATAAATGTATCAAATAACCATACCGAGACATACTGGTCCATTCTCATTTGTGTTTATTCTGCCGGAGTCTCTGACGCTGAATGACATTCAAAACAGCGGTTTCTCTCACTCTCTCAGTACCGACTGCCATAGGTATCAAGTTACGCCCTCATCCAAAGGCAGGGCGGGGATATGCAGCTCATTTGCATTTAAGGTTGTATAACCCCGAAACAGCTCATTTTTAAGCAGGCCCCAAAATGACATTTTTAAATGGTTATAATAAATTAACTGTGGGGTATTTTGAGCTGAAACTTCACAAATACATTCTGGGGACACCCAAGACCAATATTACACCTTGTAAAAAGGGGCATAATAGGTGCCCTTTAAGTCCAGACCAAAGGTGCACAGTATGTTGACTTCCATTTTCATATTATTTTTCATACAAAGAAAAAATAATCAGGAGAAACAGAACTGTTTTATTTTTATCCCATACACCTTTTTACCTCTTTTATGTCTACAAATGTATTAATTGAAAAAAATATATATTATTTGCTCAAAGATTATAAATGTAAACAATGTATAGGCAAAGTTTTTACATCTACTCCTCTTCTGTTTCAAATTTGTGAATTAAAATTAATTTGTTGGTGGTGGGTCTTTATTTTTAAATTATTAACATGTGCACACATATTTCAGCTGTAAGAAAAATACTTTTCACTAAATTTTGGTAGCCATAAAACAAAAAAAAAAATATTAAAGTATAGTTTTTCAAAACTACATGAAACCAAAATGAACGAACAGCACATTTTTAAGAACTTGCCATGAATTATGATGCAGATTTGTTTTTAAAGAGTTTCATTCTATTGACGCACCTATAGGTCACTGACTCATTAATTGAATGTTGTTTATTAACAAGCAAAATAAATGCGCTCTTCGTCAAACCAGATTCTATGCTGTATTTTTGTAATTGTGTGATGCTGCATTGAGGAGAGAGCGCTGCATCTAACGTATTTTTTGTTATTTGATTAAAATTGAAAAGGGAAAAGTCACAAAAATGTATAAGTTATACAGTAACAATATAAAACGAAAAAAAGATTCTAAATATCAGGGTGACATGAAGTTTTCAATGACCTTGTCAAGTAAAATTTCATGTTCCCTAACCAAGAAGAAAAATGAAGATAAGTGCGCAATATCTAACTTTCTAGAGTTACAAAGTGACTTGCTTACTGGACTATTAAATACTTGTGTCTTGGTCCTCGAAAGCTCTCACACACTAGAAAGAGATCTAACCTTCAATGTAACCGAGCTATCAGCTAGCTTTCCGACATTGACAAGGCCAATGACAGCCACAGTGAGCTTGGAGATCGACTGGTTAATGCGCGCGTACTTAAATTAATGTTTGAAATTCCTAAAGCCAGTAATAAATTGCAAAGCCATGAAATACTCACATAGCCAGCTTTAACAAGAGCTCGATTCATCGCCCCGCTGATCCGCCACATAGAGGCAGCCATCTTGTCCACAGTGTGCACAAATGTTCTTCTTCTTCCTCTTCTTCTATGGATTTATTGGCGGGTTGCATACCAACTTTATGGTGCATACCGCCACCACCTGTGCTGGAGTGTGAAGTGATTTCAGTCTAGAAGTATGTTAAAAGATGACTATATTCTAGTCCTAAGACCACTATGCTTTATGAATTTTAAAACTGACCTTACAATTTCCCTGGATCCTTGTTTTGTGTTCAATATGTTATTGATTGTAAATTCTTTGCATCCCATTTCCTTTAGTTCACTAAATCCTTTCTTTCCTGTTCATACCTGGAACAAAATAACAACACATGTTCAACTGTTTCCTTTACTTGGCATATTTCGCATAAACCAGTACCATGTTTCCCTAAATTATGAAGTGTTGAATTAAGTTTTGTATGTCCCATCCTTAGTCTTGTTAAAATAACCTGATCTTCTCTCTTTAAATTTAGTGTCAATATACTTTGTCTTACAGTATTATGTAGATTATAAAAATGTCTTCCTGTTTTACATTCATTCCACTTTCTTTGCCATTTCTGGTTGCAGGCAGCTTTAATATACTCTTCCCTTCCATCCTGCTCACAAATGGTCTGACAGTATAGGACATATATCCTATCTTAATACGCTCCGGTAAGTTTTTCCCATTGAAAGTTAGTACAACAGTAGTACTACTTTCTTTTTTACCATTTCTACTTGAAAGCAGGCGATTCACTTCTGTCACCATGTCATTTGTAATTTGTGCCTTTAAGACCTCATTTGATAAAGCTACAGGAACCCCCGTAATCACTCCTTTAAGATTTAGTCAGGGAGCCAAAGTCTCAAAAGCTCTATAAAATGGGTTGAACCTGACATGGTCTGCCATACTTTTTATTTATGTTTTTTCTGTTAACTTTGACCCTAAGAACAAATAATTGGAGGGTCTGCTCTGCCGGAAATATCGCGAAAAAAAACTGTGGCCATTTTAGTGTACGCACCCTTTATTTTTTATCAGAAAAATGTGAAAAATTATTTTTTTCATCAAATCCTTAGTGGGTTGGGTAGGTTCTCAATAAATGCATTCCAGATACACAGAACACATGTGCGGACAACATACACTGAAAAAATAATTCTTAAAACACATTTCTACATGATTTTGCATCAATTTAATGCAAAAAAAAAAACAGGCGTTTTTTAACTTTTTTTCCACTATTTTCATCTTTACTTCATTGGCAATCAATTATTCCATTAAGTTATGACAACAGGCAATATGCCATTCTTTTCACCAAACACTATACTCATTCCACAGAAAAAATGATAAAAATCCAAACAAAATCAATGGATCTGTGATGATTTCACTACTAGTTGGCGATCAACAGGCTCAGAATTTCAATAGAATTTTAGACTACTCTCAAAATTCTTAAAAACATGCTGTATATTTAGCATCATGGCTCACACACACACACACACGCGTGATCTTAGTAATTTTTATGTGTTTGGAACAACCAACCAATGGTTACCAACGGACTTCAAAGCTGCTCATCATTGTCTGTGGTAAGTGATAGTGACTAGGGGCGGCAGTGGCTCAGTGGTTCATGTGGGTTGTCTACGAACCGAAAGGTTGGTGGTTCAATCCTCGGTTCCACCTGACCAAGTGTCGAGGTGTCCATGAGCAAGACACCTAACCCCAGCTGCTCCCGACGAGCTGGATGGCGCCTTGCATGGCTGACACCGCCGTCGGTGTGTGAATGAGTGTATGAATGGGTGAATGTGAGGCAAATGTAAAGCGCTTTGGTGGCCATTAGGTCTATAAAGGCGCTATATAAATGCAGTCCATTTACCATTTAATATACCGATAGCTGCCCCAGAGTTTTGGGAAAAGAATGGTAATATGGATATTGTAATGGTAATTAACTGAAATGACCACACCAGTCTTCAAACAATAATATTTCTGATGATTCTTCATCCCAAACGTATCCCTGCAGCAGCAGCATTCATTCTCTACTAGTTTACTTAGCTAGCTTTAGCCGTTTTAGCTAATTTCGGTGGTTTCTTTAAACGGCATTACTCCTCACGAGTTAGTATCTTGAGGCCACGAGTTACTATCTTGAGGCCACGAGTTACTATCTTGAGGACACGAGTTAGTGTCTTGAGGCTACGAGTTAGTATCTTGAGGCCACGAGTTACTATCTTGAGGCCACAAGATAGTTATAATTAATTTTTTTTGCCAAAGTGGGACTAGGGGGGCTCCGTAGAAAGGTTATTTGTACCAACGTTTTTTTTAGTTTTTTTTTTTTTAGGTGTAACATGTTCAGATGTTACATGTAAAGATGTTGCGTACAGGCACGAGACCATTTCCACCAGCAGTGCATAAGTTAAAAAAGTAGCAAAAAACAGCAAAAGGCCCTGAGAGCCAAGAATGCAACCAGAAATTTTAGGCAGTTTATGTCCCATGAGGCATGCCAGGTACCGTATACTTGTTGCCTGTTGCACAGGTTCCCCAGCTGTCATGACAACTTTGTGCCAGGACACTAGATCCCAATTCCTAAAGGTCCTAGTAAAGACAAAGTTGCAGTCTGAGCCCTGGCAAAAATAAGGTGATCTTTATATGTGTCTGAGAGGCAAGATGTCATCATGTTTGAATCAAGTTATATCCCCACAAAGGACACCTTACAAGAAGTAAACAACACAAACATCACTTGTTCGCCCTCAGCAGAGTCATTGTCATCTCCATGCACTTTATGAAAGTGAGAGGAGGAAAGAAAACTAAGAGAAGACTCGGAACTTGCGCATTTAGCAGAAACAAGCTATTTCAACATGAAAATAAGTATCCATGAAGTCCATCGTCATTTCCTTGTATGTTATAGGATGTGTGACAAAAAATATTTCTGCATGATGTTCACCTTCCTCCTTGGCAAAGAAAGAACAAAGCCTCTTGAATCAAGATGGGCACTTTCTGTACAGCAACAGTATGGATATAACAGTGTTGAAACAAGGTGGGTTCCTCACAAATGACCCATTTGGACACCCCAGGGAAGTGACCCCACACGTACACACCGACCCAGCTTGCCCAGGCGAGGCCTTAAATTCACTTTAAAAACACTGTAAAAACCAGATGATGCACTTAGTTAAACAAAAAAAAAAACAGAGTGTGGAATATTAGATACTTCATGCACTCAACTGTTGCAGCTTTAATTACGTAGCAGGGTGAGGGGTTATCAGACTCCGATGCAAAATAACAAAATAACCTTTTAAAATTCATACACTACACAGTTGAGTATATAGTGCATAAGTACAGTCTATATGTACGTCATTTAGGACGCAGCTTGTAACAAAAGTAATATGTCTGAATTCACAGTACTGAATTGACAGTACTCATAAAAGAGTTGGCAAAAAGTCAGAAGTAGTATGTCAGAATTCACAGTACTCATAAAACAGTACCCGTCCCTGATGACCAACTACATCCGGCGAGATGAAGTGTGTATGATGGACACTTTTACTATCCCATAATTGCAGTTAACAGTGAAGCAACCTAACTTTCAGAATGATTTTTTTTACAGCTAATCAACGATAAAAACATTGACAGCCATTCAGAATCCATCATGCTTTAAGAGCTTCAGCATTTAGTGGCAGACAACAAAACTGCAGTGCTCGCTTAAAATAAAAAATGATATTGTTTTTGTCGGTGTGGATATAGTTGCAGTTATAATTCTCTTTACAGTCGGGCCTTTTCAAATATTGCCTTTGACGCAATGTGTAATATAACTGTTTGTGAACGTAAAGGGTCAGCAAAGATTTAGAGATCAAAGCACACAGCAAATAAAGTTATTGCTTCCTAAAACAAATAATCGATTCTCAAGTCTGAACTGCCAAAAGTCATCAGCAATCCCAGTCTTACTGCATTAACGTAACAAATTTGCTTAATGCCAGCCTATGGTCTTCATTGGTTGCTCACAAACAACATCTACTTTGACATGCCCAAATACTGTATGCGCTTTAAAGGGATGAGGACTCGCACTGGAATTGAAAAGGAAAAACCCATCGCCATAATAGAGAGCCCAAGTCTCTCCCCTCTTCCTCTGGCTCATTGGACATTATTTTGGAAAAAATATGTATGGTAGTCAATGGCGAGAGACAACAAATTTTTTGATCTCGTTTGAATTGTGCCCTGAATTACACATATGTTTGTCAATTTAAAAGATACATTTTAAAGTAAAGAAAGTCGCAGTTTGATGTAAAACTGTTGAGGTATAAGACTGTGAAAATACGTAATTACAAAGTCTACAAACCCAAAACGTGCATTTTCTCTCAATGAGTGAAGCTAACTTTACTGAAGCTAAAGTCAGTCATATTTTTTTTCTATAGTCTTGCGTTATAATCCTAACTTTACGCCATCATGCCTGAGTGTTTTGTACCAGACTACACACATGAGCAACGGATCTTGGTCGTTGTTTCGCTTCACAGGAGATGTAGTTCATTGAATGATTTTCACATAAAACTAAATGTTACTCTTCTGTTCTATGACAAACTCCGACTTTCTTGACTTTCATAATATCTTTTTAAATGAACAAACACCATAGGCCTACGTGTAATTCAGAAGTAGCGTGTGTGTATGACACGCCAATTCGTATTTCCATTTTTGGCGTGCTATCAAGACGCATAATCGCCTTTCAGCGTGTTTATGAACGCCGTTGACTTAACGTTATATAAATATATGACTTACCTCAACCCCGTCCCTAAACCTAACCGTCACTGGGGTTAATGGCATTTATGACTGTTCCCTTACCATCCTAGGAAAAAAAAAGATATGACGTGTTTTGGCATTTATGACAGGAGATTTGACTGCGTGTACAGACACGCGGAATGACGCTGACGTTAATGGCGTAAACATACATGCGGATAGCTCAAAATGCGTACAGATAACATGCCACCTGACTCAAAAGTGGCGTGTATGTTTACGCAAAAGTCATGATGTCATGTTGCAATAAAAAGATAAGTTGTCTCTCGCCATTTCCTACCATACATATTTATTCCGAAATAAGCGGGGGGGAGGGACTTAGGCTCTCTATTACTGATCATATCACTGTGTATGGAAGAGCTGAGGTAGCACCCAAGGTGAAATTCAGATATGGTAATGGTAATTTCTTTTCTGACACATGCTGAAAGAGGTAGACCAATCACAACATCTGACCCAGAGCAGAGTAGGCTGTGGGGAAAGGAGGGGTTTAGAGAGAAAGAATCTTTGAACAAATCGTTTTCAGATTATTTGAGAAATTAGGTGATGTGTAACGCATGCCTTTTTTTTTTTTTTACCTTTTAGGCATGTAAATCTATTGTTAGAGGCATCCAAAACAAATTAAGAAACATTTAAGATAGAATAAAAGCAGCACTTTAACAGATCTTGACAGTCATAAGGGTGTCAAGAGAATTCTAAGATGTTTTCTCCCAGTATGTTGGTTGCACCACTTGACCAACAAGTTTTAATAGTTGACTTGTTTACATTAACATTACTGATTCAAAAGTAAGTTTACGCAAAACTACAAAATTATATTTATGAAGGTCTGCATCTTTTTTCCCACCTGCAAGACAATAAGACAAGTGCAATGTCAAAATGCAGAGAAAGCTTGAGATAGATTTATTATTGGTTACATTATGTGATAATACAGCAAGAAGAGAAAGAAAAGCAAAAGGTGAAAATGCATTTCCTTTGCAAGGCAGTATCAAGAAATGAGAGTTGCAAGTAATGAAGAACTTTACGAAGAAAAAAAAGGTACATCAATTACACCAGAAATGCTAAAGCATGGCTTCCTTACTCGTTTCAAAAGCCACTGCTCAAATCACCATTGCTTATGAGCAGTTGGCGCCCTTCCAATTGGTCCATAAAAATTACGCATTGCCATGCCATTGGTCCAGGTGTTAGCCAAATTGAGGTCTCTCTCCCATATTTACACACTAATGCAGGTCTTCCAAGATGTGATGTGAAGCTTGATGAATCTAAAGACAAGGAGGGGCAGGCGTCAGTCAATACAGCATTCTGCTTTTCAAATCAGATTTATTTTTGGTTTCCTGTTCCCCATGAACAAAAGTAAAGTTTTCACATGGTCAAGAAAGGCATAATGCTTAATTATTACATCTTTATTCTCTGACAGGCCAATTCCAATGCCTCCAAGTTTTACAGATCATTCTCCAGTATTAAGAGATTTATCTAAGTAGATCAGAGACCAAAATTCATATACATCCACCTCTGTATATAAGATCCACACACAGTCATCCAAACACCTGATACTATTCATCTATCAGCACAAGAAAAAGAAGGCACACAGACTGTTAATATAATTTTCTTAAAATCACCGACTTGGTATTGTAGAACAGTAAAAATATATTTAAATATTTTTGCTGGAAACAAATGTTTAAAAAAATGAAAACAAGCAAAGTACTATAAATGCTAAAACTTGTACGGTTTCCTTTGCATCCTACTTAAGCGTAAACACTGCTGACTTTTTCCCCCGTATTTCATGGTATTTTTCATATCAATGCACCGAACAGATCTGTAAATGCTACCATAAAACAGCACAACTGTGTGTGACCAATCCAGACAGCCAACAGCAGATGTTTATTAAAGGGTTAGTTCACCCAAAAATGAAAATTAAGTCATTAATTACTCACCCCCATGCTGTACCAACCCCGTAAGACCTTCGTTCGTCTTCGGAACACAAATGAAGATATTTTTGATTAAATTTGAGAGCTGTATAACTACCACATTGGCTCCTAAGGGACTGCCTCTTGACGGCCCAGAAAGTCAATGAAGAAAATGTTTAAATATCCCAAGTGACTACCGTGGCTCAACTATATGTTTATCAAGCGACGAGAATACTTTTTGTGCGAAAAAACAAACAAAAATAACGAGTTTATTCGACTATTCCTTTTTTTCCTTGTAGGCCAGAAACGAGACTTCCTTAGATTTCCACGACGCATGCGCAAGAATTGCGATCTCCTTCAGATCGCAATTCTCACATTTGTGTTCCGAAGACGAACGAAGGTCTTACGGGGTTGGTACAGCATGGGGGTGAGTAATTAATGACTTAATTTTCATTTTTGGGTGAACTAACCCTTTAAGACCAATGGTCTGACTCCCAAACATGTGAGGCAGCATGTCTTTATACTGTCGGTCTTGCAAAGCCATCTAACGTTGATCAAGTTAAAAGTGCAACACAGATTGATGTAATATTTTTGCGAGTAAAAACTTTTTCCAGAAAAATTAAGCCATGAAGCTAAAGTCATCAATAACACACTTTTTAACAAAAATCATTCAAAGGTAAAGCAACAATTACAAATCTTTCCATTTTGTAGCTTATGTCTTTTCAATTATTTACATAAGAAGTCCTAGTTAATCAAATCAGATTTAAGAGCTTAACTCAATGAATAAGAATTGAAGCATTAAATTAAAAGTCGAAGTACTTTCTCTTCAATTCATTACTTGGCTACAGGAGTCACTTATTAGCATATATACCAATAAGAGAGTCAATACACAGTTCAGAGTTCATGTGAACAGTGCCCAAGGGACAAGTTTTTTAGTTTGTTTGTTTTTATCCCAATATGTGCATGGGAAATTCTGTACAAAATTTTCCAAGCCCATTCTGTGCGCACGCACACAATGTTTAAACATCAGGCCCCAGAAGTTTCAAGAACACAATATTCTTCTGTAACAACAACTGAGTGGACAGTTAAAATAAATGTAAATTAGAGCATCCTGTACATCCTACTTTCTAGCTTCTTTTTAATCGTAATAAAACTAATTTAAAATCATTCTAGATATCTTATGTCTCAATTAGAAGTTTGTTATACTCAATTATAATAATAAAATAGAGGGGAAACATCACAGCCAGATTTATGAATATTACAGCAAAATAAAAAAGATTCATTCCTAGTAAAAAGTTACTTTTTCTAACATGGTTTTGATTTATATAGTGGCTTTCCCCTAGTATGATGCATCATCATACTCAATGCATAATACACTTCAACCCTGAACATTTCATTTTGAACTTAAAGGGTTAGTTCACCCAAAAATGAAAATGTCATTATTAACTCACCCTCATGTCGTTCCAAGCCCGCAAGACCTCCGTTCATCTTCGGAACACAGTTTAAGATATTTTAGATTTAGTCGGAGAGCTTTCTGTTCCTCCATTGGAAATGTATGTACCTTATACTGTCCTTGTCCATAAAGGCAATACAGACATAATCAAAGTAGTCCATGTGACATGAGTGGGTTAGTTCGAATTTTTTGAAGCATCGAAAATACTTTTTGGTCCAAACATAGCAAAAACAACGACTTTATTCAGCATTGTATTCTCTTCCGGTTCTGTTGTCATTGCTCGTTCACGATTCCAATGACGCTGCTGACGTGTAATCTTGTGCGCCCGAGCTTCATTTACAGTCTGATGGAGCGTGCGCTGTATTCAAGCTTTTCTATATTGTTTGTATTTTTGTATTGCAATATTTTTAAAAAATGGTTTGAAAGTGTGCATGTCGCGGATGTCCAAATCGTCCTAATCGGGTGCACAAGATAACACGTCAGCCGCGTCATTGGAATCGTGAACGAGCAATGACAACAGAACCGGAAGAGAATAGAATGCTGAATAAAGTCGTTGTTTTTGCTATGTTTGGACCAAAAAGTATTTTCGATGCTTCAAAAAATTCGAACTAACCCACTCATGTCACATGGACTACTTTGATGATGTCTGTATTGCCTTTATGGACAAGGACAGTATAGGGACATACATTTTCAATGGAGAGACAGAAAGCTCGCCGACTAAATCTAAAATATCTTAAACTGTGTTCTGAAGACGAACGGAGGTCTTACGGGCTTGGAACGACATGAGGGTGAGTCATTAATGACAACATTTTCATTTTTGGGTGAACTAACCCTTTAAGTAAAATCTCCTTTCTGTATACCATTTTAAAAACGATTGAGCTCCTTCAGAATTTATCCCACTAAGCCAAGGGCAACTTATTTATCCATCATGAGATACCATAGAACTCAGAAAGAATCACAACTGCACAAAGTCTGCGCAAGTCAGAAAGCACACCGGCCCTTGCCCAGTGAAAGAAAGTCTCCACAGGAATGGACATCCCCCTCTCACCATTTCTTGTTCCGAGGCTTCAGTTCCTCAGCCGCATTCCTCAAGAAGATGTAATTCTTTTTCTGGGGATTGTAATATTCGTGTCCCTGTTAAACAAAACAGAGGGGGAAAACGTGAGCAGAGGTCACACTGGTTGTCACTCAAATTCATTAAAGACATAGAACTAACTCAAGTTCTCATGTTTACATCCATAATCGTAACTGTCTCCAAAGTAACAAAGACAACACCAAATCATAAAATCAACATTCTAAAGGCCCGTTCACAATTCACACTACCCATATTTTGAAGAATATGGGTAACCAAACAGGCCCCATTGACTTCCATTGTATATGGCCCATCAACTGTTTGGGTTACAGAAGAAAGAAATTCATTCTAGTTTGAAACAACATGAGGGTGAGTAAGTGACAATTTTCATTTTTGGGTGAACTTCATTTAATGGCGATTTGCATTCTTATTGCCACCTACTGGGCGGGCGGTTGAGCAAACATTTAGTTTTTACTCATTTTTAATCTTAAAACATCTTTAAATCTTAATCTTTTTTATTACTGAGAATAAATTATTTTGTTTGTTTAATGCTAAATATATAAAATAAACATATAAATTAAAGTTTGATTGTGCTTGCAAAGATATGGCTGTAGAAAATATTTTTACGTTTAGCCATTTTACTTCCACATTTGTTGTATAATGTATCATACCTATTTTATTATAGAAATACATTATATAGACAATGTCCAGTTTTCATTCCAAAGTAAAGTAAACTAAACTAACTCTGGAACATAAGTTAAGGTTATCCGCAAACTTAACCGGGAATGTCGGTTATATCTGGAATACCCCCAGATGACATGCCTGTAGCACACACTAATAAACTAAACATATTGTGCATTGGTGTGGACGCTATAATAGTCATCGTTATTGATGTGAACATCTAAAAAGGCAATGATGCAAAATGCTGGGATTGACATGTCCAGCTGTATTTTCTCAATCAATTTGTTCTGTATATGATTAGTCCTTAAAATGCTTAAAAGATGAGCAGCAGGTACAATGGTTGACTTGATTATAAAATATATATATATATATATTTATCTTTTTGGCCATTGGTTTGTGCCTTACACTTAATGTCCTGCCATGAAAGCTTCAATAGGGCAGTGTGCCAAGTCAAAAGACCAACTAACAATGTGGCTAAAGAACCTTGGATTCTGCTGCACTCTGTCAAGCCATTTTTGAATACAAGAATGTGTCTTATGTTAACTAGAACTACTCATTCAGGCAACCCATAGACTAGACTAGTCAATTTTTAAACATATTAAAAGCAAATCCTTTGCAGTCTCTTTCATAAATGCCATATTTTCCTGATCACTTTAGCATTACTGTACTTTCTCCAATGCAATAATGTTAGCTTTCTAGCTGATAAACCATCACAATGTTGTTGAATTCAATATTATAATCCCTGTTTATACGTTAAGCATATGAGACTAAGAGAATCTGGGGCAAACTTAAAGGCACTGTACTTTTGACATTACATAAATTATGGTTCAGATTCAGAAGCATAAATATTGTATAAATGTATATTTGCATATTAAAAAATCTTCTATGAAATTAACCATAACCATCAGATATCCTAAGTGACAATAATACTACACTAAAAAAATGTATACTTCAGCAAACAAACCTAAAATCTAATCTAAAGTCAATTATCTGATCTGTTATTTTATTTTTATTTATTATTTTACTGTCCAAAACGCTCATATTTTCTCTGATGTTAATAACATACTAATGTTAAATATTAATTGAGAATGTACCTTAGACCAGTCATAGCTGGAGGCGTAGGCAAATATGTTGCCATTGTTATTGAAGCAACAGGCTGTTATTGGTTGATCTAATTGTTCAGATGTCTTCAGCTTAGTGCGGGCATCTTTATCCCAGAAACTGAAGCGCCCATCAGAGCCTACCGTTGCCAGAGTGCCATGGACAGGGTGAAAGGAGATAGCATTTACCTACAACAGAGAAACAAATATAACAAATAAAACAAGTATGACCATTTTCAGTTAGCTAAACAACAGGCAAATTAGGCAAGTAGTATTATTTTTTGAATATTGTCTTTGATACAACACTGGCCAGCCATAGACTAGATTTAATACTCTAGCAAAATTTGCATTGCATTTAAAAAGCACACGAAAACTCACAGCATAAATATCTTGGGGTGTTGCAGTATTGGTTCCATTTGACCTGTGGCACTTAAAGGTGAAATTGTCCTTGGCTCTGGGTTAAAAGATATATATTAGATAAAAAGTTATTCTGTGTTACTGTATTTGCTGTTAAATGTATAAATCAGATCAGATACAGACTTACGGGTTAGGTGGGTTTATGTAGTGAATGGCAACTCGGCCCTCAATGCTGCCCAGTGCAAAACCGGTAGGTTTACTCTGCTTGTCCTTAAAGATTGCCACACAGCGATGCTGTTAAACAAAACACACAAGTTGAATAGACTGTTTGCAACAATATCTGCATTCTGCAGAGAAAGAAAGAAAATATATAAAAGGTGAAATGGGCAGTAAATCAACACCAAAATATTACTTAGAAAAGTAATATTTAGGCAACTACATAGATGTTGGTGAACTTAAGGAAGAGACTGCCCAAAATTGAAAAATGTTATGACCAACAAAAAAAACAAAAAAAGCACTGTTGACCATAAAGCTTATGTGCTGTATTCAAAGTCATCTGAGGCCATACAATAGTATTCCTAAAACAAAACTAAAACAACTAAAGTAGCTATTCACCAAAAATCTTTCAATCCTCAAATTATTAAAAATTTATTAATTCCTCCATATTTTCAAACTTGGCAAGTAACAGGTGGTTACAAGATATGAGAACCAAAAGGCGAGTAGTGAATCACGAAGAGCCAAAACCTTGTCATTGTAAGGACATTTACTATTAGGGGTTCAAGCATGTAGCCCTGGCTGAAACCCTATTGTAATTGTTCATTTCCAAGGACCAGCATTAGCACCTTAAACTGATCGGGCAGACCAAAGAATCAATTTTTATTTTATTTTTACCCAGCCCTAGTTACTTCTTAAATGCTGTTAGAAAGTACTAAAATGACACTGACTTTACAGAAAATATATAGATTTCAGGATTTCATGTTTTGTGCATTTGTTACATTTCACACACAGACACACACAGTGAGTTCTTAAGAGTATATTTGAATTTAATTGCCAGAAAAAAATATATATATTTATGTCATATGATCTAATCAATGGACAGTATTTTTAGATTTATTGCAGTTTACATTGTATATTAACAATACATTGTCATCAAATACAAAAGATTTTTTAAAATTAATTCTACACTACAGTAGTAAATTTCAAAAAGGAGAGCAGCTTGCACAGATAATAGTAGAAGATTTCTTACCAAAAAATATTCTATTTAGCGCTCAAATGCGAAGACAAAGCGTTTTTGAATCACATCGTCACCCGCATTGTGCGTTTTCAAATTTTCATCTTTGCATTTGGCCTCTAAATAAAGCCTCTAATTTTTTTTGTAAGAAAACTTCTAGAATGTGCCTGATCTCCTCTCCAAGAATTTTGATGTTTTTTGAGTCCTGTATTTTGCTCAGACTTTTTTTTTTTGACTGTTTTTGCCATTTTTGCTACAGTAGCATATTAAATTTTTATTCCATTCCAAATTTGTAGTTTTTAATATCATAATATTATATAATTATTATAATATAATATTATAAATATTGTAGTAATATTTGTAGTATAAAATTAGAATTGTTCTAATCAATTACTTAAAAAAATGGAGTGTTCAGAAATGAACCAAAACGAACCTGATGCTTCAGAGGCGAATCTATACGTCGAAACTCTGAAGGCTGATTTTCCAACTGGTAAACAATAAGACCACGTTCTGCAGTAGCAACGACAGCCATTGGATATACCTATAAAACATCAAACATATGCATAAAACGCTTTCAAGAAAAATATATTTTATGTACCATGTACTCCGATGTTAAAATAGAAAGGGGTTCACTTCGCTAGACAAGTACACACGCACAAAATGAACTCAAGCTATCAATTACACTGGAAGAGTGAAAGAAACAGATAGCCTTCTAAATTGATACTATAACAAATTATTCGAATCGCACTCCTTTACCACATCTGCACAGTAACACCTCTCAGGCATCTGCAGGGACATCATGGGGTTTGGGGAACGTGTATCCCAAAACTGTCAAAAAATAAAGAGAGGTAGAGAAACAGTTGATAATGACGCTGAGACTGCAATATTTGGTCAAACAAATATCTTTTGTCAGATACTACTCACTGAACTGTGATACAATTAACATTTAACAACTAAAACTTAAAGGGATACTTTAATACTTAAAGTATTAAGTATAAAGGGATACTTAATTTAGCATTAAGCTTTGTATTAGTATAAAACCTGTAGAATTTTCGAATTATCATGCTTTCCACCCTCATATCCCCCTGAGACGAGAGATTTATGTATTTTCTGTCTGGAAAAAATCCTCCAATGACGCAAAAATCGGACTACAGACTACAGTCAGTAGTAGGGGCTGTTACACATGTTTCAACCCGTGGGTGGGATCTCATTCACTGAATGTACACAGTGTCAGGCATCTATTTTTGGAAGCTAAGCTAGCAGGCTGTTGTTCTGTGGAGAAAGCTGAAAGCTTTTGCTTTCTGCAGTCACCATTCATTGTTTACATGCACACTTTTTGTTTCAATCTAATTGAATTCATTCCGATTGGTGATTTTGAACGTAGTGTTTACGTGAACGCTAAACAAGTGATTGGTTGATGTGTGTTTTAACACTGCTAAGGAAATTCCCACTCCTCCGTAAGATATACGAAACCGGTGTGTCTGACAGGTGTCGCTCATCGGTAATCACGCCACCGGCCTTGCATCGTTCTCCCGCGGCCCTCAGTCTTGTCCTGCTCGCTACAGTAAACATAATGAATGGCGACTGTAGAACGCAAAAAACGAATCCCAGACATTTTGTGCGATCTCGAAACATATTTTCATGCAGACTCATCACGGAGACTTACTAGTAGCCTAGACTAGTTGTTTAACTACTGCGCTCTTTTACCAGTAGGCGTGGCCTGCTAGGGCAGCGAAGCAAGTGCATTCGGGGAGTCTTCAATCCACATAAGCCAAAAATAAATTTCCTGGCTTTTTTTCAGTCTAAAAAGCTCCAAATTCAAAAATAATTTTCACAGTTCTTCTATATAAATTACCCATTTTAAATACACATTTAGCTTTCCAGAGGTGAAGTATCCCTTTAAGATGCATTGGACTAAAATAAATCCAAGCACACTTGCAAGCCCAATTTGATGAAAATATATATTTTATGATCTTCAGACCAAGACAAACAGAACTGACCCAAAATAACGGTCACTGGACAATGTTCCACCAAAGGATTGCAGTTTAAATACATCTTGGTCCATAAATTATAAAATATGTGAATGTGAAGAAGTGAATCTGGCATGCTTTTTGTGGTGTAATAAGGTGCAATAGGTCATATGAGGATTTAGACTATATTTCAACTGTGCAGCCCTAAAGACATCAAAGATGGGTTCCAGCACCTTCAGTGTTTTGTCCCAGCTACCAGTCATAATACAGCTGTAGTTTGGTGCTTTTATCCAGTGAATTGTCTTGATTGGGCCTTCATGCTGGTAAAAGGGAAAGGGTGTAGAACCTGTTAATCACACTGTAAACCAACCAACACAACTGAAATACATATACTAAAAGGTGTGGTATGGTCTTTGCTAATAATTTACTTTAACCAGCCCATTATTCAGAACTTAGCATAAGAATATAAAATGAACAAATTAACCACTTACTTGCGCTATCTGAATGGTCTGATTGCTGTTCAGATCCCACATTTTGGCAGTTTTGTCACAGGATGCTGTAAATACTTTACTGCCGTCCTGTTAATACAAAGCACAGAGGCAGAATCTGGTAAGAGGATGCATCATGTCAGTTATTAATAAAAAGAAATGGAAAATAAATAGGACTCTGGGTTCTTTGGTTGGAATGTTGGAAGTCTTTTAAGATGTTAAAATAACCCACTAATAATTATGTGTGTACATGATCTTACATCACTCCAGCACACATCCAGAACTGGGCCTGTGTGCATCTGCTGGGCTTTAGGGACAGTTTGACCATTATCTTGAACCTCCCAGCATCGCACCTGAGTTAAACAATACATAAGCAAATGTATCAGTTGCAAGCTGAAAGGATTCAACAACTACAAACATGTGAGGCAATGGCATATTTGTAAGTGGCACAACTGACACAAAGAAACACAAGTGACTATTTATATTTATGATAGGAGAAATGACTGTCAATGGCTTACGTCATTGGCCCACGAGCCTCCGACGAGAAAGTTTCCAGGCATTGTAGGAGGACTGAATGCCAAGCAGCTTATGCTGTCATCGGGTGGCGACGTTACTTCAACATCCTATTATTATCAACGACACCTCAATTTAATTAGCATACACATATAATGATATAAATATACGATTTGTACGGATATTATATTTCTGTATTCACCTTCATTGGATTATGACTATCTGTGGTGGTGGTGCCAAATACACCTGTTCCCGCGGACCCAAAGCCCGTGTTCGTCCCGAATAAACTCATTTCAGTCCGTTAATAGCTGATCAAACAACAATGGATCAAACCTACACGGAACATACGATATAGTATTAACACGTGACAACGTTACACCGATTCAAGTCAATTTAACGGTAACGTTAACAAACGACTACTATTTTGAAAGTCCCTGAAATTAATCTCATAACCAGATTGTAAAAAGCAATTTGTCATGTTCACATGCATTAACGTTAAACCACAAACCGTGCGATTGTTTAATAGCCTTCAGAAAATACAATTAAATTATAGGCCTGTGCAAGATCTAATTCATTGCCAATATGCTATCAGGATATCTTAACCATCTAAACTCATTAACTGCCGCGGAAATATTTGATAACCCCATATAACCGATTCCCGCTTTAGAAACGATACATACACACTCTGCTAAAAGGCACTTCCGTCGCTCAGTTATTTGGACGTGCTTTCATGGCGTCATCCGTTGGTTTCATTCTTCTTCCTCTTTTGCTATGGCGGTTGACAACCAACTTCTTTGGTGCATTACCGCCACCATCTGGACTGAGATGTGGATTACAGTTTTTCTCGATTGTTTACACACATTTTCTGAAAGAATGCCTCATATTCTCAGAACTCTACACACAAATCTAAAAACACTCACACAATTGGCAAAACCCCTCAATTCTCCTGCAAAATGAAAGTTTACATTCAAAACAATGTTATTTCTTCTCAAAATGGTATTTTGTTTTCAAATGACACACACAAACCATCATATGAATAGACATAAGAACCAGTTGAACACTGATGTGCTCAATGTAAAACACTATGATCAATGGAAAACACTTCTTCTCCATTCATCATAATGACTTAGGCCTTTTTTGTTCAGTGTTACACTTACTACAGATATACATAACTGTGTTGTAAAATATTTGAGAATATTGTTTTTTACAGTTTTTCTCAATCGATTTGGTACATTTCTCCAAACTCAGGCAACTGCTCTCAAAACAGTTAGCACAGCAAACTAAACACACTCTTATGTTGGCGAAACAGCTAAGTATTCGCTGCACAATGAAACACAGCATTTTATTCTAGTAATGCATTTATTAAAAATCAATATTAACATCAAAACTAAAAGTGTGTTCTCTGTTGATTTGATAACAAATTCAGCTGAAGATACACAAAGAAATAAATGGAAATACATGTTTTTCATTAAGTTCTTTAATGATGAGTCCATGTGTATTACAATGAGTTGTCACCCCACAAAATAAATAAATAAATAAAATAAATTATGCAAAGAAATACATAGGTTTAAAAAATGCATTCATTGAATCAATTTATTTATCATGCCTCTCAATTACATCTGGCCAGAGAATTTCATCAACATCACAGCAAATGTTTTTTTTTTCCTGCGAGTCATGCATCGCAGGAAAAAATGCCTTGAATGCATTAGCCATCCTAGACACGTTTGTGCCCCAATATCTCCACAGGCCTCTTCCATCACTTAAAGAAGACTTAGTTGTATATTCTTGTTGGTAAGATTTCCTCAATTTGATTCACACCACACCATTTGCTCCTAATCACCCTGCGGAAAGAGGATTTCATTGAGGAGATTTTAAAAATGTAGGAGCCTTGCTGTGTTGAATGGTCAAAAGAGCCCAGCCAGCAATGACATGTGGGGCCCATATGAGGGCTTGATGGGCGGCAAATGTGGGCCCCATTATGGGCTTGCACCCGGGATCCACATTGGGGCAAGCTGTGGAAGCCCAGATGTACTAAAATTGGGACCAGTACGGGTACTGCGTGGGTCTTAATTGGGCAATTCATGTCAGACCCATTTGGGCCCCACCTGGCCAAATGGGCCTTAAGTGGGCTTGCACCCGGGATCCAACTATGGTTACCCAGATGGGCTTTAAATGGGCTCTGTAAGAGTCTTATGTGGGTCCTAAGTGGGAAATTCAAGCCAGACCCATTGGGGCCCCACCTACCCAAAGGGGTTTAAAGTGGGTTTGCACCCAGGATCCAGCCGTGAATGCCCAGATGGGCTTTAAATGGGTTCTATAAGGGTGTTATGTGGGATCTTAACCGGGCAATTCATGACAGACCCATTTGGGGCCCACCTACCTAAAGGGGTTTAAAGTGGGCTTGCACCAGGATTCAACTGTGAATGCACCTGAATGTGGGTCCTAACTGGGCATTTCATGCAAAGCCTATCTAAGCCCAACCATGCCAAATATTTTAAGGAAACAATCTAAGCTAAACAATCTAAACTAAAATCGAAGAATGAACATAAGTCCAAGATAAATACAAGACACTTGACGCTTTGAACTGCAAGAAATATATTGTTTAATTGAACAACTAAAACAATTTTAATGTCACAACAGTAGCTCACTGGAAAAAAAAAATGCTGATAATTTATTCGCCCCTATGTCATCCAAGATGTCCATGTCTTTCTTTCTTCAGTTGAAAAGAAATTTAGTTTTTTTGATGATATTTGATTTTGATGTTATTTGATTTAGGAATTTAGATTTTTTCTCCATATAATGAACTTCAATGGGAACCAAACGGTTCAAGGTCCAAAAGACAGTTTCAGTGCAGCTTCAAAGGGCTTTAAACGGCACCAGACGATGAATAAGGGTCTTATCTAGTGAAACGAACGCTCATTTAAAATGTAAAAAAAAAAAAAAAAAAAGCACAAGTATAAGCACAAATGCTCACCTTGCTCTGTTCTGTGATGCGCGTTCGTGGCTCTCCTGTTCGAAGTCGTTCATCAAAATGCAAACGAAACAAATCTTTTTTCAAGTAATTTGTTTAATTCAACAAACGAAATACATTTAACTTAGAAAAAGATTTGTTCCTTTTTGATAAATGAGTTCGAACAGGAGAGTCGCGAACGCGCATCACAGAACAGAGCAAGGCGAGCATCTCTGCTTATAAAACTTCAACTTTGTTATTTTTATTTTTTTTTTAAAACCTTAAAAAAGGGTTGTTGTTTTTTCCCCCATCAAAAACCTTAATTTCTTTTCGACTGAAGAAAGAATGACATGCATCTTGGATGACATGGGGGTGAGTAAATTATCAGCAAAAGATTTTTGTTTTTTTTCAAAAATGAACTACTCTTTAAATACAAAATACACTCAGGGCGTGGTGGATGCTCCCTTTTATCTTTGGGCTCTTGCAGCCCTCTCCCCTCCACGGTCCATGCGCCACTTCCCCAGTGCCATTTCCACTTGCTTGCGGTTCACACTTTTGAGTAATTGCATTACTCTTCAGTGCACCTAAAAACAAAGGAGCATAAGTCAATTTAGCAAGGTTCTTTTTTTCTCCAACTTGTATGTCTTCAAATCATTCAGTCAAGAAAAACACATTTACACATGAGGTAAGCTAAAATGTTTGCTCTAGAGTGACATTTAACATGGAGTTTTATAGAGTTTTATATACCTATAACACTTTTTCCATTACATGTTGAAATATACAGTAGCCTCAAATGCACACCAGATTTGAGTGACATTAGAAACAATTTTCCATGAATATATCAAAATTCATGAATTCTCCAAAGGCGACCCCTTGGTATTAGGGGTGTAACGGTACACAGAAGTCACGGTGTGGTTCATACATTACGGTTCTGTACGATTTTGGTACAATGGAGGGAAAAACAAAACAAAAAGACATAAGGCATTGTATTTTTTAAATAAGTTTTATTAATAAAGGCATAAAACCAGTTTATTTGTAATGCACTGACAATAGTTTTATATAATTAGTTTATTAATTAAACTAATGCAACCTTGTGATATGTTTGGTAATTGTACCTGAATTCAATTAAAATTATTTTGCAATATTTCAGATCAATATTTTTGTTTTCCTTAATTTTAATTAATATTATTATTTAACAATGTAACATTATTTTCATCTGAATTATAAATAATTGATTTCTGTATAAAATAATAGTACGATTAAAAAACATTTGATTTTCTTTTTTAATCAATGTAGAATGTGTAAGATTAGTGCTGATTTAAGATTAGTCAAAGCAGCAGTGAACTGATGTTCAAACCAACATGGTTTTTTTTTTGTTTGTTCTGGGATGCCATTGTTGCTATTGTAACGAACTACCCTTTTACATGCCTCTGATTGACAGATAAATCATGCAATCTTATTTCACTGTAGTGTTGTTGAGGTTTTTTCAGCTTTGTACAACATTTGCTTCATACATTTACTGTACTTTGATTGTATTGTTAAAGAGGGCAAGCTTTACCATTTAATTGAGCCATACATGCGTTTTAGACACTTACATTGTTCTTTCTCCGTCAGTGAAATAACTGCGTCCATGTTATGAGCCGAGTTTTTTTTTTTTTTAATTTACTTTAACTGCTCTGGTATTATCAATGGGATTACATATTTAAGGTGTTGCTAATAATTCAAATTATATTTGAATATTCGCAAAACTCACTTAAATTCACGTTAGCGATACTGATTCAAAACACAAGCGCAATGATTGAATGTCAAAGCACGGTTTGAGCGCCCTGCCCCCCCAGCCGAACTGAAAGTTTTGATTGGTTTTGCACCCAAGTCAGACCTGTCCGTTATTGGCTGAAGTGCTTCAGATCTGTCTGTTATTGGCTGAAGCGCAGTGCTCCACCACAGTCGTTTTGAAAAGTGTCTGTCAAATGCCCTGTTGCTTCGTCGGTACTTTTGTCAAAGTGCTTCCATAGTACTTTGTACTTTTGGTGAAAAACAAATGTAGCGATGTTGAATACTTTATTTTTATTCTACTCACGTAAGAGTAAAAGTACCAAATTTTAATTATACTCAAGAAAGTAGATTTTTTTTTTTACATCTAGTGAAGTACTGTAACGAAAGTACTAGTTACTTTCTAGTATTAGTAAGTATTAGTTAATTTTAGTTACTTTAATTAGTTACTTTCCACCTCTGCATCAACGCATTCTCACCCCAAGGCGTCACCTTTGACCATGCTTCAATATTTGACGTTTTAGGCGCCCTTTGGCGTCACTTACATGACGCGATCCTACGGCGTCATCTAACTGACGCTAAAGGAAAGCGTCAGTTAGAGGACGCGGTTAGGTTTAGGTGTGGGGTGGGGGTGGGGTACACGCGATCCTAGGGCGTCATCTAAATGACGCTAAAGGGCGCCTAAAGCGTCAGATATTGAAGCATGTCCAAATGCTTCCCAAGGCGTCAGTTAAGTGACGCCTTGGGGGTGAGAATGGGCTGTCTGCATTTAGGTGAAAAATGTTGTAGCAGACATGGTTGATTTGTTATACATTTACAAAGTTTTGAAGCAACCTGGCATGGGACTTGAACTCTGCAAAGTTTAGTGATTCATTAAGCATGGGAAGGATTTTGTCAAAGAAAGAAAACACAGGAAAACTGTGGCCAGGAGACTGGGTGGGGATGCCGTCAGACTCACGCTGAGGCCACTTCTGGGGGACCCACAGGGATTTCTCGGGGTCAGACTCTGTCTTGGTGGGCTGACCCTGGTTACCAAATTTTCAATTTGGAAGCAGAAACTTTGACGTTAAAGAACATTTCAATACCTCTAAACGAGGGAGAAAAAAAAAAAAACTCACATAAATACTTGGAACCATGGGCGCTGCTTCCCCAGCAGGATCCATTTGACCTGCTCCTCTAAGACCTGCTTCGCCACCTGGAAATTTGAGGGCTGTGGCTTTCCCTCTGGGACACACGAGGGCTGCTGATTCCTAAGAGTCCTCTCTATCCTAAGAGAAAGAAATTACTGGTAACACTGCAGCAAATTAAAAACACAACACTACCATTAAAACGTAATATAAAATATATATATATATATAACTGCTGTAGCGGCGCGTCAATGATAATGTTGAATGCCATATTTTTTGCGTCGAGACTTCTTTATTTATTTTATTTTTTGCACGTTCCTCGCGGTACAGCTTGCCACACACACACGGGAGACCGGAACATTGCAGAATAGAGGATGAAGACAACTAGAAGTGAATGAGCTTTCCATTAAATGAATCACACACTTTAAACAAACCCTTTCATTTAATTTTGATCTTTGATTGCAAGTGATCGCACCTCAATGGTATATTAGCTCCACACACCTCCTGTGCACATTGGCACACCTGCGAATATCTGCATCTTTCCACAACATGGAGGAGAAATTAGTATTAATTAGTGTATTAGCATTAGTATCTAGATTTAGGCGACTAAAATCTTATTGTATGTCATCGACTAAAGCTAGAATAAAACTATAACAGTTCAAATGACTAAAATATAATGGGTTTAGTTCAATAATGCATTAATTTAGAATTTCTCTCAAATTTACAAACCCATAATTAGACCTTATGTAGCCCCTTCTTTACAATGAATGATACAAGCGTTTTTTACAACTACTTGCATACATCACTCTTTATTCTTTCAAGCAGCAGACGTATTTGTATTAATTAATTAATGAATCCTTATTAAAGCTATTAACGAGCAGTGAATTTTAATCTCTTTCTTTTGTTGCTTGATGACACAGACCGCATCGTGGTTTATTAAACACGTAAATATCGGATCGTGTACAATGACATGCGGATCCAATTGCACGGAGCATACAATCACAACTGTTCAAAACATAAAAACGTCCTGGATGCATATGCAACCCGGGGACGTACTCCCAGGCCACTAACGCTGGACCACCAAAAAAAGAAATCTTTATTACTACAACTAAGAGCAGGTCAGGGAGGAGACTCCATTTAGCTGTGCTCAGCATAAACATTACAGTATGATTACAGCATTTGATTTCACAGACTGGCGTTCATGGCGCAGCAGACTCAAGCCCTGGAGTAAAACCTGTTCTCAATATACATGTCCACACACAGACAACTGCTGCGGGGCTCCTGTCTGTGGTGTATGTCATCAAACACGTAGCCATGGCCGTGCACGACCGGGTTATTGATAATATTCCTGTTTTGAACGGGTTATTGGCTGCATTTAAACGTATTAAATGTGTTGCAGCTCTTTCTGCTCGGATGAATGAACGCCAGTCTGTGAAACGCTGCTACTCATCGAAATATCGGAAATGTGTTTAAAACTCATTTCACCGTTACGTTATTAAAAGTATATCGTGATAACTTATGAATTATTGTCCAACCTCTCCAGCTGTTTTTCCTTTTGGTTAGATTCTACATCAGATTAAACAGTTACAACACAAAATAAAAATTACAGACTACTGTACACCTGCAGTGTTATTTTTCTGGCAACATAATATTTAAACTTACCTTGTGAATGTCTGATGTGAAGTTCTTCTCCTCGAAATGACAGCTAGCAGCGTTGCTTTCCGAATGGCCCCGTTAACGTTTGAGCGCGAATCAAGGCCTTTGCTTACAGGCCCCTTATAGATGTCCTAAGAACTGCCTGACTAAATAACAATTAAATACAGTTAAATTGTTAGAGAATTAACAATTAAATATGTTAGAGAATTAACAAACGTTAACTGCTTCGCTGGCTTCATATGAATCAGCCTAATTATGTATTGTGTGCATAACAGGCAGGTGGGAAAAGTACTGAAAATCTGTACTCAAGTGCAAGTACTGCTGCATTGCTATTACTCTATTACAAGTAAAAGTACTGGTGTTAGAGAACCGCTCAAGTAAAATTACAATTTGTAAAAAAAAAAAAAAAAAAAAAAAAAAAACTAATCAGCTAGAACAAGTTACTTTTCCAGTTCTCCAGATTAGGGCTGGATGTGTTTTCCTTAAAAGTTAAAACCACAACAATCGATCAAATCATTAATGATTGAATTGATAAGATACAAATGTGTTTTTTCCCTAATTTTATATATATATATATATATATATATATATATATATATATATATACACTATATATACGATCTATATGTTTGTTCTTTGATGACTACTGTGACTCACTCTCAACATGCTTGATTAGCCTACATGTAGAGTTACTAAAATTTGTACAGTAAGTTATCAACACACCTAAATAGTTACTTTTCGCCTCTGCCACACCAATATATGTGTTCCCAGATCAAAACCATTCCCTCTTGGCCCATGAATGTACCATGCAGGACACATATGTGTTCCCAGATCAAAACCATGCCCACTTGGTCCATAAATGTACTATGCAGGACCCATATATGTGTTCCCAGTTAAAACCCATGGGCACTTAACCCATAAAAATTATATGCAGGACCCATATATGTGTTCCCAGTTCAAACCCATGGACACCTGGCCCATAAAAATTATATACAGGACCCAAATATGTGTTCCCAGTTCAAACCCATGCCCACTTGGTCCATAAATGTACCATGCAGAACCCATATATGTGTTCCCAGTTCAAACCCATGCCCACTTGGCCCATAAATAAACCATGCAGGACCCATATATGTGTTCCCAGTTCAAGCCCATGACCACTTGGCCCATAAATGTACCATGCAGGACCCATATATGTGTTCCCAGTTCAAACCCATGCCCACTTGGCCCATAAAAATTATATGCAGGACCCATATATGTGTTCCCAGTTCAAACCCATGCCCACTTGGCCCATAAATGTACCACGCAGGACCCATATATGTGTTCCCAGTTCAAACCCATGCCCACTTGGCCCATAAATGTACCATGCAGGACCCATATATATGTTCCCAGTTCAAACCCATGCCCACTTAGCCCATAAAAATTATATGCAGGACCCATATATGTGTTCCCAGTTCAAACCCATGCCCACTTGGCCAATAAAAATTATATGTAGGACCCATATATGTGTTCCCAGTTCAAACCCATGCCCACGTGGCCCATAAATAAACCATGCAGGACCCATATATGTGTTCCCAGTTCAAGCCCATGCCCACTTGGCCCATAAATGTACCATGCAGGACCCATATATGTGTTCCCAGTTCAAACCCATGCCCACTTGGCCCATAAAAATTATATGCAGGACCCATATATATGTTCCCAGTTCAAACCCATGCCCACTTAGCCCATAAAAATTATATGCAGGACCCATATATGTGTTCCCAGTTCAAACCCATGCCCATTTGGCCCATAAAAATTATATGCAGGACCCATATATGTGTTCCCAGTTCAAACCCATGCCCACTTAGCCCATAAATGTACCACGCAGGACCCATATATGTGTTCCCAGTTCAAACCCATGCCCACTTGGCCCATAAATGTACCATGCAGGACCCATATATATGTTCCCAGTTCAAACCCATGCCCACTTAGCCCATAAAAATTATATGCAGGACCCATATATGTGTTCCCAGTTCAAACCCATGCCCACTTGGCCCATAAATGTACCACGCAGGACCCATATATGTGTTCCCAGTTCAAACCCATGCCCACTTAGCCCATAAAAATTTTATGCAGGACCCATATATGTGTTCCCAGTTCAAACCCATGCCCACTTGGCCAATAAAAATTATATGTAGGACCCATATATGTGTTCTCAGTCCAAACCCATGCCCACTTGACCCATGTCTGTCCCTTATGGGGCCCATATAATTAGCTCATATGGGGTTCCTATGTGGGACTCATACTACAAAACCTACACGGGACCCGCTGATTTCACCCAGCCAAAGCCCATGCCCACACAGTAACCATAGAACCCCGACTTAACCCATCTGGGCCCCACATGTCATTGCTGGCTGGGAGAGCATTGTGTGCCATAACACCAGTTGTAGAAATTGTGGCACAGAGAGTGATGTTGCCTCCTCGTTGTCCAGGGACATTGACTGTAGCATGATGGCCGATCACATTTCTCCCTCTTCTCCTCTTCCTACATCCTCAGCCCTTCTTTTTCTTTCTCAAACATCCTCAGCTCTTCTTTCTCCTACATCCTCAGCTCTTCTTTCTCCGACATCCTCAGCTCTTCTTTCTCTTTCTCCTACATCCTCAGCTTTTCTTTCTCCTACATCCTCAGCTTTTCTTTCTCCTACATCCTCAGCTCTTCTTTCTCCGACATCCTCAGCTCTTCTTTTTCTTTCTCCTACATCCTCAGCTTTTCTTTCTCCTACATCCTCAGCTCTTCTTTCTCCGACATCCTCAGCTCTTCTTTTTCTTTCTCATACATCCTCAGCTCTTCTTTCTCCTACATCCTCAGCTCTTCTTTCTCCGACATCCTCAGCTCTTCTTTTTCTTTCTCATACATCCTCAGCTCTTCTTTCTCCTACATCCTCAGCTCCTTCTCCATCTCCTCTTCCTCTTCTTTTCCCTCTACCTTGTCCACCACCTCTCGCTCTTACACCTCTTCCTTTTCCACTGCTCATTCCCTTCTTTTTATTGTATTTTCTCCTCATTCATGTTTGTTCTTCTTCTTCTTCTTCCCCTTTTGTAGTTGTTATAATTAAGACAGCTGTATGAACAATTGGGAAATTGGCCTTTTCTGTGTTGAGGGGATTATTAACTCGTCAGATATCAATTCGAGGTTAATTGAGGACATAAGGTGTGCAACTGACTATTTTACAATTCATAGAGTTTTGTTTGTTGAGTTTTGAAAATGTTACAAAAATGTTTGTGATCTTTGTGAAGACCAATGAAAAAGTTGCAAAAGTTTTTCCTAAAATATTAAAGATTCGGTTGGGTGTATGAACTGCTGTGATAACATTAGGGAATTTTGTGCACAGTGTTTTGAGAAAATTATGCTTTTGATTTGTAATTTGTATGAAATGAAGGAGAATTTACTATCTGTTTAGGACCATTACGAAGTGTACAGATCACTGTGTTAAATGTTTTGAGAGCAGTGACCTGAGTTTGGAGAAATGTACCAAATCGATTGAGAAAAACTGTATACACAGAACACACAAATACACGGTAACAAATATATTTTACGTATTTTTCCCACAAAATCAATGGGAGATAGATCCAACATTTTGTACACCCCAACCAACACAAAGTTGCACATACAGTGGTCTACATACAAAACAACAGAATTTCTTATGCTGTTACAGTAAAAAAAGAAATGAAAAAAATATCTATGCTGCATCCTTTCTTTGGTTTTGGTATTTTATGCCAAAGCTCTGATCGCTAATTGTAAAACTGTGTGAAATGTGTTTGCCCATGTGACGAGTCAGTTTGAATATTTGAATGGCAGTGTGTTCCTCATGAAAACAAGAGATTTTCTGCATGAAAATTGTGCCAAATGCAGAGAATTGTGTGTAGTGTTTTGAAAAAAGTGTGTTTTTGAACTGCAATTTGAGTGTAAAGCAGGAATTGTGCTTGTAGTTCAGTAGAATTGGTTCAGGGGGTTGGTGAATGAGTTACATGTTGTGGTCATTGTGTCTCAAGTACCAGAAAATGTGTGTAAACAAGCGAGAAAAACTGTAATAGATGGATCAGATCTGGAGGATTGTAACCATATCAAACACCACAGGTATACACGTACAAGGTTACGTCTTCATGCAAAATTACAGGCATTTAAAATTCTTTTACACTCATGATGACGTCTTCTAACGAGTTTACAAATCACAGCCAGCCTACATGTATCTCAAACGTACCAGATGTTTTGGTAACATCTTCATATAGCGGAAATCTTAGAGTTTGTGTGTGTGTGTGTGTGTGTGTGTGTGTGTGTGTGTGTGTGTGTGTGTGTGTGTGTGTGTATTCAGCCTTTTGCTAAACATCTGTTTCGATGTTTTGGTGATATCAGTCTTCATAAATGTCAAAAAGTCCATTTGCACTGCAGACTCCTAGGCGCCGATTTGGTTAATTTAGATACAAAAAGTCTCTGTCAGTTGACCATGTGGTCACAGGAATGTGTGTAGTTAATGATGTTAACAAAGAGAATTAAGGATCTTCTTCCAGACTCTACAAACGTGACAAGTAATCCAGTTTTTGTAATTCCAACTGTTAGTATTTTGACAGTCATTGCGCTATGACTGACTATGTGTTCATGTTGGATACAAAAGAAGTGCTAGTACATTTGACTGAATGATTTGATTTTGAAATGGGTTTGCAGTGTTTTGAATAAGTGTATATTGAAAAAGTTTTTTTGCATTTTGAAATGTAGATTTTGTATTTATTTATATAGAAAATATAGTTTGGGGCAGATGTGATGTAGGTGTGTTGCTGTGATAAGAGCTAAGAAAAATAATTTGAAGAATTGTCAAACGCTTCTTAGCAATTGAAAAAAAAACTGCAATAAAGGGGTGCCAATAATTCATGTGTTTTGGAGGAAAAACAGTCGTTTCATAATGTGATTTCCCGCACTTTCAGTTCATTGACTTCAATAAAAGGTTGGACTTTTGGCAAAAAAAATTAATGAAAGATCAAAAGGATAAACGATGCAGATTTATTTTTATAGCCATTTTGATCATATTTACCAGGGGTGCCACTAATTATGACCACAACTGTATGTGCTCAGAACCCCCAGTGCTGTTCTTGCGCAAGGCGGTCTTGCAACCAGCCAACATGCAGCAGATTTGCTCTATTCTGTCCTTTTATCATTGAAAAATGACTTGATATTGGAAGGGTGTATTTGCTTCCAATAATATGTTAAATGATTAGCAGGCTATATGAAAATGGGAATTATATAAATGCAACAACATCAGAAGTGTAATTTAGAAAATATTTAATGTAGCCTGGAACTTCTTTCATTGTAAAAAAGAAAAACAAAATCCAACTGCTATTTTTTTTTTTTTTTTTTTACAATTTTAAAGGTTGATTGAATTATAGAAAGAGTTAGGATTAAACAAGCCAAAAGTAAATCCAACTTTTAAATAATTTAGTTTGAGCACATGTATTTTAAAATATATAATAACTTATACAGGCTATTGAGAATTTGGTTCAGAGAATGGGGTTTATTGTTTTAGCAATTCAGGAAAACTGTATAAAGATTCTTCTTTTTAAGAAGGGGGACCAGAGGGTGTGTTCCAACTATAGGGGGATCACACTTCTCAGCCTCCCTGGGAAAGTCTATGCCAGGGTACTGGAGAGGAGAATACGGCCGATAGTGGAACCTCGGATTCAGGAGGAACAGTGCGGTTTTCGTCCTGGCCGTGGAACACTGGACCGACTCTATACTCTCTACAGGGTGCTGGAGGGTTCATGGGAGTTTGCCCAACCAGTCCACATGTGTTTTGTGGATTTGGAGAAGGCATTCGACTGTGTCCCCCGAGGCTTTCTGTGGAGGGTGCTCCGGGAATATGGGGTCCGGGGTCCTTTGCTAAGGGCTGTCTGGTCCCTGTATGACCGAAGCAGGAGCTTGGTTCGCATTGCCGGTAGTAAGTCAGACTTCTTCCCGGTGCATGTTGGACTCCGGCAGGGCTGCCCTTTGTCGCCGGTTCTGTTCATAATTTTTATGGACAGAATTTCTAGGCGCAGCCAGGGGCCGGAGGGCGTCAGGTTTGGGGACCACACGATTTTCTCTGCTCTTCGCGGATGATGTTGTTGTGTTGCCCCCTTCACACCAGGACCTTCAGCATGCACTGGGACGGTTTGCAGCCGAGTGTGAAGCGGCTGGGATGAAAATAAGCACCTCCAAATCCGAGGCCATGGTCCTCAGCCGGAAAAGGGTGGCTTGCCCACTTCAGGTTGGTGGAGAGATCCTTCCTCAAGTGGAGGAGTTTAAGTATCTTGGGGTTTTGTTCACGAGTGAGGGAAGGATGGAACGGGAGATTGACAGAGACGGATCGGTGCAGCTTCAGCAGTAATGCGGTCGATGTACCGGTCTGTTGTGGTAAAGAAGGAGCTGAGCCGTAAGGCAAAGCTCTCGATTTACCAGTCAATCTACGTTCCTACTCTCACCTATGGTCATGAGCTTTGGGTCATGACCGAAAGGACAAGATCCCGGATACAGGCGGCTGAAATGAGCTTTCTCCGCAGGGTGGCTGGGCGATCCCTTAGAGATAGGGTGAGAAGCTCGGTCACTCGGGAGGAGCTCAGACTAGAGCCGCTGCTCCTCCACATCGAGAGGGGTCAGCTGAGGTGGCTCGGGCATCTGTTCCGGATGCCTCCTGGACGCCTTCCTGGGGAGGTGTTCCGGGCACGTCCCACTGGGCGGAGGCCCCGGGGAAGACCTAGGACACGCTGGAGAGACTATGTCTCCCGGCTGGCCTGGGAACGCCTCGGTATCCCCCAGAAGAGCTGGAGGAAGTGTCTAGGGAGAGGGAAGTCTGGGCATCTCTGCTTAGACTGCTGCCCCCGCGACTCGGCCCCGGGTGAGCGGAAGAAGATGTATGTATGTATGTATGTATGTATAAAGATTATATTTTTATTTCTCACTTTTTTCTCTTAATTTAGAATGGAACAGGCCTAGCTCAGAGCCATGTATTCAGAGAGTTCTGACACTCCCTTAGACCTCCATTGTAACTCAGGAATGCAGAAGTAAAGCGTGTCATAGACCCGCCCATTAGTTCCAACCACTGATGGTTCCAGCATTGAACCCCATTCATTTTCAGTGCTTCCGAAGTACGCTCGCTGGTAAATTAATGAAATTACTGTATTTTTTACTTTTACACACATTAGCCGACCTCTCGTGAATCTAGTCTGTAGTTATATGTTATGTAGCCAGATCTAGTAAATGTTTATTGGAAGATAATAGGTTAATTGCAGCGATAGCTTACGTGACCAACACTTCACTAACGTTGTTCACTAACTACAGGTTACTTATGGTAACCTGATGTATATAATATTTTTTATAACATCATATAAATATATAACATATTATTATATTAATTATATAATAATTATAATAATAATAATAAATAAATATTAGATATACAATATGTATATATATATATATATATAATATTAGACATACATACACACACAATTGATTTATTTAAATGGTTTAGGGTTATGCATGTGTTTGTGTAATGTATATAGGCATACATAATATATATATATATATATATATATATATATATATATATATGTGTGTGTGTGTGTGTGTGTGTGTGTGTGTGGGGGGGGGGGGGGTTAGGGTTAGGGTTAGTTATTATGTGTGATTGAAACATGTGTAGGCCAATACATAGTACCTCGTATAAATGTATTTGTGTGTGTTTTCTGATGAATGGTTTAGTCTATGAATAGGGTAGGATGAAGGGCTACATTAGCCACTGAATTGAATCCCAACAGTTATGGATCATATTTAGGAACATCATCATCATCATCATATCTTTATTCAGGACATATTAAATGGTCCATAGCACTATACAAAATAAAGTACATTCAAAATAGAAAAGATACCTAAAACTTAAAATTTACTGAACATTACTGTAAATATGGTCATTGCTACGTCATGGGAGCAGTATATCCCTCCTAAATCATTCATTTGTACATGCACAGCGTAATTATTTATATTTTTACGTTGGTTGTCGTGATTGTTATCCTGAACGGGCCAACCGGTCCACGGGTCTTTGCGTGATCACGGTAGGCTAATGGCTGAATCGGAATTTATAAGCAAGATCACGGGAATCAATAACCTACATCCCAGTTGTGCTAAAATAAATATCATCATGAGACGTCCATCATCAGATGAATGACATGGAAAAGTTAAGTTAGAGCCGCTAAAGCCAGTGCAACTACCAATGCGAACATGAACACAAGCTTTTCCCTCTAAAAATATAGCCTAAAAAAACATCTAAGTTGTCACCCTGCCTCTCCAAATGCAACACTGACATTATTCAAACGCAATATAAAAGCTTAAAAAGTACTTTGGTGTGCGTTTTATTTTATATTTACCGTTTAATAATGCAATCGCTGCTGTCTGTCCATTGAAGAACATGATGACAGCCCGCGTCTGTTTTGGAACTATTGGGGCTTCCATGAACCACGTGACAGCCTTGCGGCGACATCAGAGCGTGTCGCAACTCTCTGAATACATGGCTCTGGCCTAGCCTACATCACAGGCAGTAGCCTATAATCTTTTGTCATACATTATCAAGCTGAAAAATTTAGATCCATTGAAGGCTAAATTCGGATCTGACAATTCCACATGTCAAGGCATATGAACCAAAATTTGCTTCACAGACAAACCACATTCTTGTGTCACATTTTGCTGTAAAACCACGACTCTACTGCGTCGACCGTGAAGAATAGACTATCAAATGTACCAAAGCCACCATGAAACTTTTAAAGACAAAGTCAGTTAATCTATTTGTACAATTGTAGTTAAATGCACCATATGAAAAAAGTGTGGTTTCACAGTCATGGCCAAATAACCGTAATGTATTGTTTCATTTAATAAAAAATGCAGAAGTACTTCTGTGGTCAGAGATGTCACGTGTTTCATCGCGAGATTTGGGTCTTGTGATCTCGGGTGAAGATGGCGGCTCCGCCTGACGAGCAGAGCTTAGAGTCCCGCATCAGTAAGTCAAACACATTTAAACTACAAATTTATTGCCTTCTAATGTGACAGTGTGAATATCAAGGACATACATTTGCCTAACTTGATGCCTTTGCGAAGGTGTTTCGTTAAACGCAGATGAGGAGTGTCATGTTGTTTGCAGTGGAGTTATTAGCTTGCTAACGACGTTAAACTAGTAAAGTTTCTGACACACTCTTGTTTTTAGTGTGTTTTGTGTGTATATATTTCCTGTTGTGGATTGTGCGTTCTGTGATGGACAGGTAAAGAAGAGTTGTAAAATTGCTAGCTATCTCTTCTTGAGTCAAAAGGGAGGAGTCTCGCAGACTCATATGGTCAATAAAATGTTGAATGAAGACATTCAATGACAGAACATTTTGTTATGCCTATATAATGTAAAGTCTCCATTCAAACCCTATTTCCGTTCTGCCAACCAATATGTCAGTCAAGAAAAGATGATTCATTTGCCGTTTCCTTAAAGGGGCCATATCCGACCTACACTTTTGTCAGTTTTATGCAGCCCACTTGTGATGCAAGCAAGCACAGATGACTTTTTCTGAAAAAGCTAATAATAATAAAATGAAATAAAAAAGAATAGACAACAACGACCTTTTCTACCCTCCAACCTCTTTGAATTATTGTCTTGGACCCTACATCAATAACATTACAAATTGCACTCAGTATTTATTTATTTATTTATTATTTAAAGGTTGTACACAAGTTATTCATATTCTCATAGTCTTTAATGAAAACGTCAAAAGTTGTTCTTCCTGTGATTTCATTTCACTTCTCTCTGCTGACATTTACATGGTCAAACTGCAGTTATTATTGTTATTTTTTTGTCTTATAACTGTTGTTTAACAGTTTTTGTGATCTTTATGCTTGCTTGTTGTCATAGGTTTGTATGTAGTTTTTTTAGTGTTTCAGACTTTTGTTATGTCACCTGTAGACAAGGCTACCAACCCTTTAAATCGAGAAACTGACTGGGAGAGTATTCAACTGTTCTGTGACCAGCTCAGCAATGAACCTGAAGGGTGCGTCAACAATTCAATAATTTTTAAACCTAAATGAATCTGCACAGTAAGGATCCTTTCACACAGAATGTGTTTATGCATTTTACTGATTTACATTTTTTTTATATATAAATGTGCTAGACACGTCTTTGCATCTCACATTTCTAAACACAAAACACTTTCATTGTGAATGTTCCCAGAGACATTCCTGTACATATTGTGCTCACAGAAGCCTAGAGAATGTGAAATTTATGAATGTGTATCTATTGTTGAGCAATTCATAAACCAAGGTACACCATCAGTGGTGTAATGTTGATATCTCACTAGCCTGTTTTCAGTCATTGTAAGCCATAAGCAGGAGCTCAATAGAGTACTGCAGGGATGATGTCAAACTGAAGACTAATTCATGCTGGTTCCATCAAGATTTTCCTATGGGGTTTTATAATGGGGTTTTTCCAAAGTAAAAATAAGGCCTGTAGTTAACATAACTTGACATATTTTAATGTTTCTTCTACAACGTAAACTGCACACACTCACACCCCAAACATTATCTAGTTACTTATTAGAAACGGATGATTTTCTTTTTTTTTCAAATAAAAATGGCAGCTTCAAAATATGTGGTTTCTATATGGTTGTGTATAGCTCTTGAGATTACTAGCCGCTCAGCATTTTCTCTAGCCACAGTTTTGTTGTTGGAGAAATGACTATTTATAGGGGTGCGATGATACACAACAAGACAGTATTTTGACACTATTTTTTAAGAAATCTTCAATGCTGAAATATATGACTGGTATTTTAAAAATAGTATTTTATTTGACTGAGTCAAAAAATGCAAATGCAAAACCAAGTAATCAGTCGATTATTTTCACAAACAATCGAGTAATCAATTACTATATAAAATAAAAAAAAACGTGCAAACACGCATGCCTATAGACTAAACACTTAATTTGCATACATGCTGGCACCATTTTCTCAGGTTCAAATTTTTTAAGATTACACAGAGATGATAATAGGATCGTTTTCAAAAATCGTTTTCAAAGACTAGCACTTTTAAACCTTCAAAGTTCAAAGTTTGCGTTCTCCCTTCTCAGGCCACCAAACGCTGTTGTTGTGTAAATGAACAGCCACAATACATTAAAAGTAATGATTTTTACAACGAAAATGAAAAAATTAAAAACTTACTTAAGCTAGCTAGACAATTACTTTCTTCTAGATCTGCTGTACAGCCAAAACAATTGTTGTTGCACTAATGTCCTGTTATCTGCTTTGAAAAAATCTGTATTGTAAAAAGCGCTATACTTGACTTAATCGTACATATATTTTTTTTGTGGTAATAAAAATAGGCCTAATTTGAACAATAGCCTTCAAAATGACTTAAAATCCAATCTGGTGATTGTTGTTACATTTTACACCATGATCAAATCCTTGTTTAAAGGAACCCTCAACTTTTTTGGACTTTAGCTTATTCACTGTATCCCGAGAGTTAGGCCCCGTCCACACTACTGCGTTTTCGTTTAAAAACTGAGAATTAAAACGAATACGATCTCCGTCCACACCAGCGTTTTGTCTGCGTAATAGAATTGATCTCCGTCCACATTAAAACGACTGAAAACGCAGATCACGTGACCATTCACCAACACTGGGCATGCGCGCGCCGGTGTAAACAGTGGTTGGCGAATCAGGGAAGGACACGTCATGACTGATGACACCCAATCATAGAGCCGAGCGTGAGCCTCTGCGTCATCGTTTGTAAACTCCTCCGTTTTGTCTCGTCCACACTAAAACGCCCTCCGGAGTTTCAAAACGCAGCTGCAGCGTTTCTAAACTTCTCCGTTTTAGGTCTTCGTTTTTCCCGTTTTAGTGTGGACGGGAGGTGCAAACGTAGCAAAAGGTCTCCGTTTTTAAACGAAAACGCAGTAGTGTGGACGGGGCCTTAGATAAGTCCATACATACCTTTTTCATCTCAGTGCGTGCTGTAATGCTGTTTGACGCACCCACCGCTAGACTAGCTTAGCACAAATACTGGTTGTAAATGGTTACAGCTAGCATACTAATCCTAATAAGTGACTAAATAACTCAAATATCCCTATCATTCCTATTTACATGTTGTGATTTGTATAGTCACAGAGTGTACAAATCACAAGGTCATATGAGACACAGCCATCTTTTAACTGATAAATATTGGGAATAGGAACTATATTCTCAGAAGGCGAAGCACTGTTTCTTGGGTGGAGTGATAACCGCAGCACCTGAGACGCACTGTTTTTTCTTCTTTTTTTACCTCTAGGTCCACTCATCTCATTTATTACTGGGGGGATAGAGCGTGTTCGTGACAACACAATACTAACATTACAGGGGAGACATGGAGCCCAGGAACAATTGCAATAGTAGTGACCTTGTTCCTATAATAGTATCACTAACGTTACATTAGATCCAGCTAATGGCACTGTTACAATAGGCTATCATCTAAAAACATAACGGAACACTTACCACTGCAGCCGCTCCACTTTGTCCTGTCTGTGCTATCGATAGGATGGCCGTGTTCTTCAGCACACGTTTCATGGTCCGTGTGGCAAATTCCGTTTTTTTTTTTTTTTTCAAAATAGTCATCCTCAGTGAAAAGTACTGAGCAAACACGATGGTCCTTGATGATCTCTTCAGGTGTGTTTGGATCGATATCCAGAGCAAGTAACTTAGCCATTGATTCATCAGGTCAGCGTTTTTGTTTGGAAATCTATGAAACATCATGGTATTACCTGGTCTCCCCTGTTTATTTTTGCAGCTCTTTACAATACAAAGAACACCTATGATTGTAAACTATTCTTTTCCTATCTATTAATTGCTGACTCCGACTCTAAACAAACTCTCTGCTCCTCACCACGGTGCGTCATAGGTGCTGCGGTTATCACTCCGCCCAAGTAGCAGTGCTTCGCCTTCTGAGAATATAGTTCCCAATCTTTATACAGTTAAAAGTTATCTGCGTCTCATATGACATTGTTATTTGTACACTCTGTGACTATACATATCACAACATGTAAATAGGAAAATGTTTGCGTTATTTTGTCTCTTATTGAGATTAGTATGCAAGCTGTAGCCATTTACATCCAGCCTTTGTGCTAAGCTAGGCAAGCGGTTGGTGCGTCAAACAGAGTTACAGCACGCACTGAGATGAAAAAGGTAAGATGATAGAATTGTAATATTTGGGTGAACTGTCCGTTTAATATTGGTCAAACAACATTTGATTCCAATGTCCAGTTAAGCTTGTAATATTTTGCCATTTCTTTACGATAGAAATGCTACAGCCACTCACTATCATTTCTTGAACAAGTTCATGTGTTTTAAGTTCATCACTTTATTTGCAACCCAAACTTACAGCATATACAGAGATGGATGTGTTAATCGTGTAACATTTTGCTTTGAAACACAAAGCGTGTAAGACTTTATATGCATTCCCAAATGCTTTTTTTGGAAACCCAAACAAACAACCCATGCTGATACTGAGTTTATTAATGTGGTGCAGTATTTACTGTGAATGGAGCCACTCTGAGATGCTAGAAGTAACGCGTAACCTGGCTGCACACATGTAAATAGTTAAAGCGTGGTGCTTCCTCATATATTTATTTAACTGAATATAAAAATTCAGCTTGGCAAAGGGATTAATGAGAATGACTGCCGAAATCCACCCGTATTTGGCAGGTTAGTGGGTGTTAATGTCATTTTCTTGGGTGTGTGTAATTTGTAGAGCTAAATTTTCATGTATTGTGAAGTTATATTTACCACAGTTTATGTTCCTTATTTTACTCATAAATTGAAAAACCCTGTTATAAACCCCCCCCCCCCCCCCCCCCCCCCCAAAAGAAATTCTCAGGGAAGCATTTTTGAATTAGTCGTTTGGGTTTTGACGTCCTTCCTGCATTATTCTATACCTTGCGGAGATATTGGTTTTAATGACTAGAAATCAACTTCTGTCCTGTTAGTGGCAGTTGAGCGAGCTCTCATTACTCTTCTGAAGAACTGACAAGCATTTCGTTTTTCTTTAGCTGATACAAAACCATATGTTTTGTGAGCACAGATTATTATACATGATGATCGATATGATACTTGTTGGGTATAATAATATGACATTTTTTTTAATTTCTCATAAAATGAGAAAGTAGAAGTAGGACCTTTTGTGTTTATATTGAATGTGATCATTTTTGCCATTGTGGCTGTGCATGCTCATAAAACAGTACCAAAGGCAGAAACACACAGTCACAGGGTAAAGTTTCACCTGTCCTTAATTCATTGAGCTTCACATGACAGGAAACATAGAGAAAGCTTAGTAGTCACCCTTCTGCCATTTTTTATCAATGTGTGTGTGTGTCTCTGTGTGTGTGACAGACCTCTGAAAGAAGAGACCTAAGGAAAACATACTTAAAAACATAAAAATAAAATGTATTAGGATCACATATCTTACCTTTGTTGTAATAATTCAACATGTAAATGTTCAAGGGGTCCTATTTTACAGATTGTTCATTTTATTGTGCATTGTGTGTGTAGTCCCCAGTTGGCCACCAGGCTTCTTGCTCACAAGATTCAGTCCCCTCAGGAGTGGGAGGCCATGCAGGCACTCATGGTAAGATTGGCATTCAGGGTGTATCCGAATATGCTGAAACCCTGTTTTATTTGTACTTGAATTTTTGCTTATTTGCTGCTGAATTTTGATTTCATGCATTTATGTGTTGCTAAGATATAAGCCAATTAAATTGTCTGGCATAGCACATTTTGACTAATTGACTTGTTGAACGCATAGTCTAAACTTAATAAAAAACTTAAACACGTCAACAACAGGTTATTGTGAGGATGCACGCAAAGTTTTGTCCAATTCTGCCCATAGGGCGTGCTACATATCAAAACTTAAATCAACAACTGTTTGATCAAGGAAAATTAATTTTGACACGTATCTTCTTTAGGGCAAGTGGTAACCAAGCCATGACAAATTAATATTACAAATAAACCAAAATGCCCACCACGAGCCAATCAAGTTTCAGCAGTTAAAGTCCCCGTGAACCGGAAGTTGCAAACGATTTTTCTCCAGTGCTGTGACGTATTTCCAAGTGAAACGGAATATTGAACAGAGGGCAGGGTTTTACTCTAGCGCTCCTCCTCTCCATCTCTCGCTCATAGCAAACTAACGATTTGAGGGGAGTGGTTAAGCGTTTCCCCACCCAAGTTGTGAAACCTACGTCATCAGAAAAAGAAACCGTTCCAGACCGGAAGTAACTTTTCAGATTTTGATTAAAGATTACCAAGGTAAAACATTTTTTAAATATATTTTTACTTGCACGGATTAATTGTTCACCACAAGACTAGAAATATGCGCTAACAAAGTAAATAGGTTCAATTTTGATTTCACGGGGACTTTAATAACTTGCATTGTGAATGACTGATCATTATGGAATTTAGCGTGTTCAGCATGGTGTTTAATTTGAGTTAACCACAAGTTGGCGCTATTATAGGCTAATTTAATAATTTTAAAAAAAAATCCAATAACTCTAGATAGATCCAAATGACTAGAACAATACATTATTCTTTCCACTGAATCCTTTAGAAATGTTCTATTTATTCTAACCATCAAGTTTTTTAATATTAAGATAAGATTCACCATCATGTTCTTTTTGTCAGAATCCTTTTTCCCTAAAGCATGTTTTACCCCATGAGAAACCTTTTCAATCAGTTAATACTTTCAAAGACTTTTTTTTTTTTTTTAAAGCTGAACTAACTATAGTTTTAGAGTTTTAACAAAAATAGATAGTAAACATGATAAAGTTTTACCATAATTTTTTCTTGCTAGAAGCTGGCATTGTGTAAAAACGACTATTCATCAAGTAAAAATAATACATATTTTCTTTACATCTTTAATACAACTTAATCATTATTTTCAAAATGTTTTCAAATTTGGTTGTCAAGGTTAAAGGCAGAGAATTTTGTTTATATTATGAATTATTAATTCATAAATGTCCTTACATTTTTGGAGAGTTGCAAGACATTTATAATCTTGCCCTGTCATAAAAAGATCCAATTATCTGATATGTTAAGAGACTATTGACCTTGACAAACAGCAGTAGGTTTTTTGACAAAAAGCAAAGTTTTTTTTTTAAAGCTACACTGTGTGATTTTTACCCCCATCTAGCGGTGAAAAGGTATACGACTATCCAGTGAATATTAGTTTCTGTTCCTCTCAATTCCGATTTCGTTTTAACTCCTACGGTGGCCAGTGTAGTCCAAGATTAACATGGCTTCCAGTTTGACCTCGTCCATGAGTGTTAACTCAAACGTAAACGCGAAAGGCGAAGCTTGAATTAATGGGTATGTCCCTCTTTGGCTAATGTACTTTTAAGATGGAGGGACAACATGGCGACCGACATTAGAACCCCTTACCCGTATGTGTTTTCAATGGCATATTATACACTCATAAGAATACTTTATTACTTCAACGAGGTAAATATACATGAGCACATATATTTTTGATAGAACTAAGTGTGTTTAGCTAAGAATAAACTAAAAGAGTTACACAGTGTAGCTTTAATAAATGAATTGATGGGATCTCCCATCAGTAGGTCTCTTCTACAAATTTGTCATAATTCAAATGTTTCTGGGAGTTTTGTTGACAGTTTCATTGATTCAGGGTGTAAATGTTCTGAATGAATTTTACAGCTGATATTGAGAGATGATCTACATAATTATTGTATTATAAATTATGTAAATGTTTGTCACTGTGTGTTTGTGTCCTAAGGTTCTAGAAACCTGTGTGAAGAACTGTGGGAAAAGGTTCCATAATGAGGTGGGGAAGTTCCGTTTCCTGAATGAGCTCATCAAAGTGGTTTCCCCTAAGGTTTGTTTAGTCTCTGTGTATATAAATGAGTAATGTTGCTTAGTTTGAATTCATCCAAAGAATGTTAGTGTAGTCACAATATAGTAGTATAATCATTACAATATAATACCACCTGTCAATAGCCGTGTTTCTATTCCAGATTTGTGCAAAACTTTTGCGATATTTTCATATTGTCGTTATAAAAAAATCTGCTTTCATTAACAGATGTGAAAAAATGAATTTTTTCTTCTTGTGATAAATCATGTCAACGGATGTTAGTAGGTTTAAGTATATCGCACCCAAGTTCACTAGCCATTATTTTTTCAGTTTTAATTGAGGGAGACATTATCCAAGCATTAATGGCAAGGAAAGCACCTTATAATGAGTATGTGTATTAATATAGATCCACAATGATATCATGGGCTGCTTCAATTAAAATGATTTATGTGCAGTTGTAAGTTTACATACAATTTGCAGGATCTGCAAAATATGAATCATTTTAAAGCTGCACTATGCAGTTTTTTTTACCTTAACTGAATAGCTTCGGAGTTATTGCAATGGTTATATGACTGGTTATATGGTTATATTTTCGGGTTGAATGTTGGGCGTCTCGTATCCCCCCCCCCCCCCCCCCCCCTCAGCGGATACCTCATATGTCTACTTTTAAACGAAACAATTAGAAATAAATAGTTTGATTACCTAATCCTTATAGGCGCACACATTCACTACTGCATGAATGACGAGTCAGCTTCGCCATAATCATATTTGCTGCCAGCAGACTTATTAAACACTTGTTCATTAATAAACAATTAAAATATATCCTTGCTGTTGTTTCCCGACACATCCATAATCAATTAGGCTACTGTTGCCAGTGCTTTGCGGCAAGCTTCATGTGTGTTGAGCGCAAGGCATAAATCCCCCCCCCCCCCCCCCCAGTTGCCTATATTTAATTTATTTCACATTTATTTGTTTAGCATTTTTCACAATACAAATCGTTTCAAAGCTGCTTTGCAGAAGATTCATGTTTCTAAATTACAATTTAGAGTGATCTGTTATCAGAGGTGTTTCATTCAGTTTCATTGTCAAACAATTCATTAAGATAAGGCAGAAAAAATGAGCTAATTGTAGTAAAGAATACATGTTGTTAAATGATTTGGAAACATAGAAAACTTTAGCATTGGTGGTTTTTTACATACTCAAAATATGAGTGTGAAAAAGTCAACAAACTGAAAAATAAAATATAAATGTAGGTAATATTATATTGTTAAAATTGGTTACATAAAATTGGTATCGAAAAAGGTATCGTTCAGGAACCGGTATCGAAGTCAAGGTATCAGTATCGAACATTTTATTACGATACCTAGCCCTACTTGTTACAGCTTTCATCCTACTGATAAGGTACCATTATACAGGGGGAGGGGATCAGGCCTTGAGTGCAGAGACATCTCTGCGTGAGTGCTATTTACAACAGTACAAGTACTCCACAGTAGCCGCATTTCCACTGCCGGGCTAGGGCTGGGCCAGAGCTAACAGCGAGCTGAGTTAAGCCAGTGGCCTTGGGCCTCAAGCTAGAGGTCTTCACGGGTCCAAAAATTCATGCCCGACCCGGAAGAGACCCGTAATGTGCTACACCGAACTGACCCGAACCCGTCGTTCATTTCAAAAGTTGGACCCGGACCCGTGCAGACCCGAGAAATGCCATAAATGTACTGCCCGGACCCGACCTGGACCCGTCTATTATTTGAAAACTGGACCCGAACCCGGCAGGAAGACACAAACCCGACTGGACCCGATTGTCACATATTATTTCACACGAGTTGCGAAAAATAAAACTTTTTGTCTTACCTAATTTTAGTAGTCGTCGTCTCACTTCCTGACGTTATCTGACTGACTGTGATGCATTGCAAGCCACCGACAAGAAAGTTCTATCCATGTTGTTTCTCTCGTTTTTCCAAGCTTAATCCACTCATTATTTTAGCTTTAAAAGTCCACTTGATGTCACGGTGATGGATGAAAAATGCAGCCTTGCACATGCACATTCTGACTCGAGTTAACTCGCATAATAAATTTAACTGTTTGCCCTTTTGAACTATAATAACGATTGCTTGTTCAGCTTGAACATATCTGTGCTCTCTGCACTTCATTGAGTCTGAATCTGACCACCAAAACTTTAAGATTAAACAAGACGGTTCTTTTATATTATTATAAACATTGGAGAAAATGCAAAGCGCGGTTTGGCGGAAGCTCTGCTCTGGTTGCCATAGAAACATGACACGCGCTTGAGATTGCACTCCAATCGCACGTGTATTACCAGCCCGTTCTCAGCGCGTGTTATATTAACGATAACGGGTGCCATGTGAGTAGTATTTCGCCGTTTTGTTATACAGCGCGTCCTATATGACGCTAAAGGATGAGACTGCGTTGGTATTACACACAATGTTAAACAGACCCGGGACCCAAAGTAATATATTCGGACCCGACCCGGACCCGGCTGCTCATTTAAAATATAGACCCGAACCCGTACGGGTCCCGGGTCGGGTCCGGGGTCGACGGGTCTCGGGTGCACTGTGAAGACCTCTACCTCAAGCACCGGGCTTGCGTTTCCACTGCCGGGCCAGTAGCCCCACAACGCTGCCCTAAACCCCGCCCCTAACACGCCTTTCTGGATCAAACGTCATACAACCCAGCCCATATCAGTGGGTATTATGAATTAATTTATTTTTTAAGTTAGGAAGATAACATGTATATTAACTCACCGGCCGTGGCTGCAATAGTGTCCCGATTGTCTCGCGAGACGTCACTAACAGAGGGACGGTGATCCAGCACACCGTCTATCGAACCATGGAAAAATCCTTCTCTGAACTCCGCTTTGTCCATTGTGCATTTTAATCGCCTTGTACAATACTGTGCCCGCAACTTTTTTATTTTTTCCTGAACTTGAAGCGTTACTCGCTGAATGTTTAGCTTAGAAAGTTCAGCATCGATGTATTTTGTAATATCCTTGTTTCTTCACACGGCGTGACGTCGAACAAATTGACATCCTACCCTTTCTTCTGCCCAAATGCTCAGAAGAGCTGTGGTATCCTTGACAGACCAGTACAGGCAATTCTCCATTTCAAGCAGCGATTTTTTATTTTATTTTTTTTTTTGTGCGATATTGCTTCAGATCATAACGTTCCATAACACAGAACACAGATAAACTCTGCCTTCGAGCTGGCCCGCTCTGGCCCAAGGTATTCGACGGGCCAGAAATCCTGGCTGTTGGCCCCGAGTAAGCCCCGATCAAGCCCCGGAAGTGACGGTGGAAACGCGACTAGCCCTGGCACTTACTAGCACGGCTCGGCACTGGCCCGGCAGTGAAAACGCGGCTAGTGACTCTAGAGGTCACAGTTTGACAAAAACGGAAATCCTGCATAGTGCTGCTTTAACAAAAGGATCATAAAAGTTGCGTCTTGTTTTTTAGTACTGACCTGAATAAGCTATTTAACTTAACAGATGTTTAAAACTGAATGAAAAATAAGTCAAAAAAATTGACTCACATTTGTAGTACATAAAATCCAGAGATGGTGTAAACTAATGTTAAGATTGTCTGGCAAGCCACCCACACTGGATTTGTGGTACAAACCCCAGGTAATTTGTCAGAGAGTTGGTTTTCCCCCTAATCTGCATACACCACTACGTCCAGCGATGACAAATGTATGCATTTATTGCATATCCTTATTTGTTCAAACCTGAATATATTGCATGAGGAACTCGAAGAACTGGAAAAACATGAAATCCAAAGATAAGGCATTAGAGTAAGAGGGTGATATGTCGGAACTATTCCTTAAACTTGTGTGGAATGCAGAATATTTCTTAAATGTGATTCTAATTAACATAACTAATCAGTTATGTTAATTTGTTGGATTGCACATACAAACACTAGCCCCTAAAGCATTTGTCAATAACTCTCCCTTTACCCTGCTTCTGTTACAGTATCTTGGTTCTCGAGCCCCAGAACCAGTGAAGAAAAAAGTTTTAGAAATGATGTACAGCTGGACTGTGAGTTTACAAGAAGAGACAAAGATTTTGGATGCTTATCAGATGCTTAAGAAACAAGGTAACCTGATGTGCAGGGTCCTGATCTGTCATGACTGACATACACATTTAGCTACACAGCTGATATTTGTATGTTCAATGGAAAAAAAATGTGCTTTTTGAGATTTGTATTTTCATGAGTGCTGTTAAAAGTAACGATAAGGAAACGTGTATATGTGTAGTAATGTTCTCTTGTGGAACTCGCAGTGTTAATGATGTGGTTTTGGTCTCTTTCCAGGTATTATTAAGCAGGATCCAGATCTTCCTGTTGACAAGCCCTGTCCTCCTCCACCGCCTAGGCCCAAGAACGCCATCTTTGAGGATGAGGAGAAATCAAAGGTAGTTGATATGCACTAATGCTGTTTAAAGAGCTCCTATCATAGCATTTGAAATGTTCCTATTTTATTTTAGGAGTTCCCAAAAACAGTTTAACCTGCATGCAAGTATAAAAAACACTTTATTTGTCTTAAGGCCCATACACACCGGGACGAATATCAGCGCGCGTTATTCGTCAGGGTTTTTCAAAGCGTTTTTTGTGTTCACACCCAAGCGTTTTTCGCTGACGATGAGCCGAGTGAACATGCAAATTCATTCCCTGACATTAAATGGCGCTTAATGTAAAACAGAAATAATAATAGAATATACTAGGGTGATCATATTCATGTCTCAATGTTTTATTATGACAGATTTAAAAAAAATGAATGAAATAATGATAGAAATAATGTCTTCTGTATTAGAAAAATAAATATATAAATAATAAATAACTAAAAGAAATGCCTCCAAATGTAAAAAAAAATAGCTCTCACAAACTTACAAAAACGAACTAACAAAATCTATTTATATCTTTAGTTTTCATCGTTCTTATCCCGTTTTTCTTCCTCATCCACCTTGTCCATCTATATTTTGCTGTAGAACTGATCTTTCCCAGCAGTTTTTTTGAAAACCAGGACATTTTCATCACTTAAAAACAGCCAGGACAGGACGTGGAAACAGGACATGTGTAACGCAAAGTTGAGATGTTGCCCAGAGATAAAAACATGGCACTAGTTGTCGGATGAACAGATGCACGAGAGACGAGAGTTGTCGTATTTCCCCGCGTTTAATAAAACCACTCAAACGTTACACTCGTCATCATACATGGGGATCGAGCGAGAAAAAAAAAACACAAACAAACATCTGGTCACAATAGAAAAATAAAATAAAGAATACAAAGAGTCGGCAGAGCGGTTATCTCCTCTCCTCACTTGTCAAAATCTAACTGACACTACGAACACTATGCGCAGTTCTCATCTCAACTCAGATTTCTATAAAGCACAAAGTGACCGTTTTACACATGTCCCGGGAAAACAGAACTGTTGGTCACCCTATACTACACTATTATTACAGAAATACTAATATAAATATAGCTCTTTATGCTCCTAGACCAGCAGCTCAACATTCATCTTGCCCATAGGTATCTTATCTCTTCTTCGCTCGGCAAGACCGTGTTTGAGCGCCCCCAAGTTGTGTTTTACTGTAACTTCAGAAGTACCAGACACATAAGCAAACCCGCCAATCTCGTTGGTCGGATAGGTTTTGACGCGGCGCGTCAAACCAAAAAACCGTCAAACCGTTTTTTTAAACATGACGCTTTTACGCGCGCGAAATTCGTCCCGGTGTGAACAGGCCTTTATAATATGCATTTATTTTTAACTGATTTGCTCAATGACTCTCAAATGATTCGTTCGACGATTCATTTTCCCAAACACCTCCTTTGAGTGACGCGAATCTGCGGCGATTGGTCAAATGACCCAGTTAGTTGGGCAACGGAACGCCCATAACCAGGATTATAGCTTGTCAAGTGTTGAAAATTGTATATAGTGTTTGAAAAAACGTGCCAGAAAAAGTGCACTTTCCACACGGTCCCTTACTCCGTCAAGAGCGAGCTTTCCCAGCGAAACTCACATTGCGGGGGCTTTTGAAGGGCAGTGCTTATTATATAGAGCGAAGTCATATTTAGCTAAGTCGTTTAGGAGGTAATTGCCATTTTTCAATGAATGTCTGGTGAATATCAAAAACAAAACTAACTTTACCCCGCTTAGAAGCTGCGTGGAGTGTACACAACACACAACATAATATAACTATATTGTGCATGCTACAGAAAACATAACAGCAAACATTATTAATATTACTTACGGATTGTGATTCGGAGGAGGATGAACCTGATCCATATACACTGGATACTGAGCCCTCCTTCAGGAACAACCGGCTTGTGAATCAACACATTTGAATTAATTTAGGTTTTTGAATTTTAAATGATTCGTCATTAAAATGATGAACAAAAGGTTCGGGCGTTGCAAGTATGAACTCTGACCACTGATTCTTCACATTTTCGTCCCTGGACAATGGAAACAAGTGGCTGAACTGTCTTTGCAATGTAGAACGTATTCTCGGCATGATGCGATTCAGCTGAAGTATTTGAATGTGTTCTAGACATCACTTCAAGTCTGCGCGCGCAGTTGTTGGGAGCGGGGATTCAAATTCTCGAAATCAAAAACAGTCTGTACCCACTTCTGAATCCAGCGATCCCTTCGTCATGATCCAGAACTCTTCATTAATGGAGAACCGATTAATGTTGTTAAGGAAATCAAGTACTTAGGTCTTCTATTTGACAACAAAATTACTTTCATTCCTCATTTGAAATCACTAAAGAACAGGTGTCTTAAAGCTATGAATATAATGAAAGTATTAGCAAAAACAAAATGGGGAGCAGATTACATTGTTCTTTTGAGACTCTATAGAACACTAATTCGTTCCCGGCTGGACTACGGAAGCATAATATATGATTCGGCGAGAAAATCATATAAGCAGATGCTGTACATCATCAGGGCTTACGACTTGCCTTGGGAGCATTTAGAACTTCGCCAGTGCAAAGTTTGTACATTGAAGCTAATGAACTTTCACTTCAAAATAGACGATTGAAACTCTCACTCCAATATGCTGTCAAAATAAAGGCAAATAAATCCAATCCAGCCTATTCTTCAGTCTTCAACCCACAATTTACTCCTTTGTATGAGAGCAAACCTAAAAGCATCAGATCCTTTGGTATTCGTATTAAACCACATTTGGAGAACTTGAATATAAATGTAAACATTTTAAACCAAATACAATTCAATTCTATATCTCCCTGGAAATTAAAGAACCCGAATATCAATTTGGATTTGGCTAATCAGAGGAAAGGAGTGACTCACCAAAATGTATATAGACAGCAATATTTGGACATAAGAAACCAATTCCCTTTTCACGTACCTATATTCACAGATGGTTCGAAGGTGGAAAATAGTGTAACGGCAGCAATGGTGACTGGACATCAATGCTATGGAATCTGTATTCCAAAACAATGCTCAATCTTCTCTGCTGAAGCACGTGCTTTACTTTTAGCTTTGGGGTATATCAAAAATACACTACAAAAAATGCTATAATTTTTACAGACTCTACATCTTGCCTTCAAGCAATGGATACTTTAAAAATTGATCACCCTTTGGTGGATTGCATCTTAGCCAAAGTGGATAATCTACAAAATTAGTTCTTCAGTATTATTTTTTGCTGGGTTCCAGGACATGTTGGACTTTCAGGAAATGAACGAGCTGATGCCGCTGCTAAGGAAGCTCTTAATCAGGAAGTTAATGATTGTCAAATTCCTCCATCAGATATTATTAACCGATATATTTTAAATAAGTGGCAAGAAGAGTGGAATATGTGCAAGAACAATAAGTTGTATGAAACTCATCCGGAAATAACAAACAGACTTTCTACCAATTTTAAAACTAGATTTGACCAAGTGGTCTACACCAGATGCCTAATGGGTCATACAAGTTTGACCCATGCTTTTTTGCTTAAAGGTGAAGACCCAACTTTATGTATGTTTTGTAAAATTCCCTTATCTGTCAAACATTTTTTATTAGATTTTCCTGGACTTAACGCAAGCAGAAGGCTCTTTTATGAAGTTACTTTTTTGAAGGACATATTTAATGAGATTATGCCTGAAAAGGTTCTGGATTTTTTATCATATGTTAATTTAAAAAAATATATTGTATAATATGACTTCTTGTTTATATTTGTTTTGTTTTTGTTGTATTTATATGATATTTGTATTTTTGTAAATGATTTTTTTGCCATGAAAATAGCTCTGACTGCTGACATGGCATGAAATAAAATAATTTGAATCTGTTGGGAGCGGCCAATGACCTATCTACGTCACGATGTAACAGCTAATGACTCGTTTCGAAAACAATTCATTTCATAGACTCAGAGTCGACTCTCACTTTTGAAAGACAATAACTCTATGTACGGTGCACTTTCAGATATAAATCTTTGCAAGATGTTTTTCATTCCCTTAGAGCTATATTCCACACTACATGAACAGTCATTTTCAAAAATCCATGATAGGTGCTCTTTAAATTGATGATTTATTTTCTATTGTGATATTCTATATGTTTTTAAACTATGAGCCAGTTTTAAGATGAGTCCTGGTGCATTTTCTCTTAATGTATTTTTTTTCTCTGTCCTGTACTTTCTTCCTCCGATTCAATAGATGTTGTCCCGTCTTCTGAATAGCTCTCACCCTGAGGACCTACGGGCAGCAAACAAACTCATCAAAGAAATGGTCCAGGAGGTGAGCAGATTTGTATGTCTTAGATATTTTATTTACTCATAGTATCTTTTTCCCAGAACAGCAATGTGCAAAAATGATACAATAATGCCAGCAAATGGTCTATTCACACCAAAAGCAAAAGCTATATCTGTCACTCTGAAAAAAAAAAAAAATGTGAGTACAATAGATGCTGCAACACAGAATTCACCTTTCAGAAGAACAGAAGCAGGAAATGCAAGTTCAAAACTTTTAGCACACACAAACAACCTCTCACATTTAAGTAGCATTATGATCATGACCTGAGTGCTAGGGCTGGGGTAAACGATTATTAACTAAACGATTAGTTGGGCGATTATTTTATCGATTAGTCGACTAATCTAATGACTAATTGGACGACTAATACAAAGAATATTTTTTCTGCTGCTCAATTAATAAAAAAAAAACAATATCTCAAATAAATACTAGCATACTGAATCAAGAAACTATAAGCTGGCTAACGTTAGTCTAATGTTATGTATTTGAACACCATCATTATAACTCTACAACCGCCAAAACTGTGTTATTAAAATATTTTTTACAAACATTTTTTATCATAGAGAATGTTTAAATATTAATATCAGCTGAGGAGGGAAACGGAGGCGGAGTTAGTGGTGCGATCGGAGACTGCTACTGATGGAGATGAATCGGGAGAGGTTTCTGCACCTACTGATCAGAGCGCGTGCTGACACGGAGTAAAGCCTTGTTTATACTCGACACGTCCGCACGAGCGCGAATGTGCGCACGGCAAAAATGACGCGTTGGGTGCGCAAGACCAGGAAGACTGTGGCTGGCTGTGTGTACGCCTTTTTTTTTTTCAAGCCGAATCTGCCCGAGCTTGTACGTCTCACCACACCGGCACCCAGTTTGTGCATCTAAATTGCTATTTTTTTTTCTTAAGGGTTTCTTTACTGTGTGTGATTCATTTAATGGATAGCACATTCACTTCTAGTTGTCTTCGTCCTCTATTCTGCAATGTTTCGGTCTCCCACACAAAAATATGACGTCGACGCAATTTTGACGTCGAATCATCGACGCGCCGCTACAGCACTACTGAGTGGTCACAAGAAGAATCACTCTGTGATAGAAAAAAATGGAAATATAGTTGGCGTTTAAGTTGATGTTTTTCAAAACAGGTCTGCAAAATGTGCAAATATATAGTATTAAGAGCACTGACTGTGTACAGTGTCAGTTTTAACCCTCTGGGGACCAAGGGCTATTTGGGGTCCTTGAGATGTTCTGACATGGCCTGACATCTGTGTTTTTTTTCAACTGCTTATAAACACATTAATGGCACAGGTGAAATTACACTATATTTAGCAGAAACAGGGCAACCATAATTTATGAGCAACACGTTTGTACATGTTTGTATTTTTGAGAGAATATTGTTTATGTGTGGTTATTGTAAAAACTAAAAATGAAAGTTCCTGAAATAAGGCCACAAAACACATACAATACACATACACATATTTGACTCCTAACTAATGTTAGCAGTGGCAGTGAGATCCATCTTTTCGCACTGGTGACAAGTGAGGGACTCCTACACAAACATTACAAACCCTGCAAATATTTAGTGATGTTCAAGAAGGAAGCATCCGTTAAGGATGGAACTGGATGTAAATTGGTGTAAATTGTTAAAAAAAAAAAAATTTGATTAATTTAGTCCTGCCCCTCAGAGGCTAAAAAAGATATTAGCATGTAAAACAAAATAATAAAAATGTAAACATCACCATCATCTTGCTCAAAAATATACCCCTGGCTCTTAATGCATCGTGTTGCATTCTTGAGCATTACCTTGCAAATACCTTTTTCTCTTTCCTCCTCAATATATTTTTCACTGTGTGAGAACATGTGGAGTGAGAGCGGAATGGCTTGTGGAACGTAGCAACAGTAACTAAGAGGGACAGGTCTTTTTACAAAGTCTTTAAATGTTTGTGGTCTCGGCCGGACTCGACTCGGACTCGGATGTTAAGGACTCGGACTCAAGTCCAACTCGGCCTTCTTTGGACTCGGACTCGACTCGGACTCGACTAAGGTGGACTCGGACCCAACTCTATTTATGACATATGTTATGCGCCGACACAGCCGCATCGAACCACAGACATCATGCATCGAACTCAAATCTATGATCGAACTTCCACTGTAAACAGGGAGCGGCGCTTTTATAAGGGCTGCAAAATGTGTGCCAACCGGGAATGAACAATTCACAAATGATAATTTGGTAATAATATGATAATAAGAGCGCGCCAGGAGCGTTCACAGCCGAGGGGACCGACGTTGTTGTCATGGCCGTAAAAGACAGAGAAGTGACGTTGCATGGTGATAAGTAATGTCCTTATACATATGTGTCTTGTTACTAATTGGCCAAACAGGTCTGATCCGTCATTACTACAATTAGCCTGAAAAATTTGGGTAGCCTAAATGTGTAAGCTTGAAGTGTTAATATTTTTCCTTGTTATAATGTATGATTTACAAAAATAAAAATGGCTGCATCTGTGTTGATGAGAGAATCAAAGTCTATGCGCGTTGTGCACAAGCTTCATAATGGCCAAGCATGCGCCCTTAAAATAGCATTATTAACAACGTGCAAAGCGCCACTGACTTTAGACTAGTTTTTTTTGCATTATATGGCAAGTTAGTCTTTGTTTGTTGTTGCTGGTATACGTTGCAAATAGAGGGGCGGCCAAATTGTTTTTGCCTAGAGCGAGGGAAGTGCACGCGCCGGTCCTGGCTGTAAACACTTGATGATGCGAGCGAAATACCGGAGTGAACATGGAGTGAACTTCAGTTTGAAAAACCCCGGAATGTTCTCCATAACGGAGTGAATTGCATCCCTTGTCTCGTTTCCCATTTCTGCGGTCGTTTCAGTTTTCGATTTCTCTAACCTACAATGTAAAACTCGGCTCTCAGCCCGCCCTCTGTTCGTTGATTGGCCAGCTGTTTTCAGACCGGTGGAAAACTGAAAGATAGGCTGCTATCTCAAGGTGCGTTCCATTCGACCGTAAGTGGACTACGAAGTGGACTTCACAGGGTATTTCGCCATCTTAAGTGAGATTCCAATTCGACGGGAACGAACATGTTCAGTTCAAAGGGCACTGCAAACGGCATAGGGAATAAGGGAACATCGATACATCACTTCACAGGAAGTCAGTGAAGTCCACTTCAACTGATATACCGTGTTCAGGGACTAGGGAGCAGTGAACACTGCATAGGGACCCGGTCGAATGGAACGCACCTTCAGACTGACTACAGGAGCGAAATGAAATTAGCGGAAGTAGGAAGTCTGACGTAGTCAGGCTATACCTTGCTTAGTCGTTGGACCATTTTCCCCTAGTTTTTTTGTAAGTAGGCAATTAAGATAAGGAAATTAAGTTTCTAGATAAATAGTCAAGGGTCAGATCAAAGATATATTGGAGGCTCACTGCCTTTTTTATGTATTTTTTAATATACACTGGGACCTTAAAAGTATTTAGTCAGCCACTGATTGTGCTGGTTCTCCTACTTAGAATAATGAGAGAGGTCTGTAATTTTCATCATAGGTACACTTCAACTATGAGAGACAAAATGAGAAAAAAATCCAGGAAATCACATTGTAGGAATTTATTTGTAAATTATGGTGGAAAATAATTATTTGGTCTCCCACAAACCAGCAAGATTTCTGGCTCTCACAGACCTGTAACTTCTTCTTTAAGAAGCTCTTCTGTCCTCAACTCGTTACCTGTATTATTGGCGTCTGTTTGAACCCGTTATCTGTATAAAAGACACCTGTCCACAGCCTCAAAACACTCACACTCCAAACTCAACCATGGCCAAGACCAAAGCTTGGAGTGAAAAAAATCAACTATGGGAGCAATTGTAAGAAAATGGAAGACATACAAGACCACTGAAAAATCTCCCTCGATCTGGGGCTCCATGCAAGAGCTCATCCTGTGGGGTCAAAATGATCATGAGAACAGTGAGCTAAAATCCCTGAACTACACGGAGGGACCTGATGAATGACCTGCAGAGAGCTGGGACCAAAGTAACAAAGGCTACCATAAGTAACACACTACACCGAGAGGGACTCAAATCCTGCAGTGTCAGGCGTGTCCCCCTGCTTAAGCCAGTACATGTTAGGGGTGGCACGGTACATGAAAAACATCCGAACCGTTCAGTTCGCTTGTCTCGGTTCGGAGCGTGTGTGCGTCTCACGGTTCAACGCATGCGCAATGTAGCCTCGTGCCCGTATGTGACGTGTGTTTTCTTTTCGCGCGACATAAGCTTGTTCGACTTGAACTGGCGCTGCACAGAGCAATCGGTGAAACTAGCGCGAGAGCAACGGCTCTGTATGCTTTTCAATCACTTTCGCGGTATTTGATGTCATTACCGATCGCTCCGTGCAGCGGCGGTTCAAGTAGGTAAACATGCCAGTAAAAGTGGAGTATGGAGCGCTGCAGGTCACGGCACGCGGAGAAATGTCAAGTGGAAGAGATGAGGGAGTTGGAGGATGCGCCAGCATTATATAAGTCTATGGTATAAGTCCAGTGTGTGGGAGCATTTTGAATTTCATTTTATGATATTTAAATATAACGCTACAGTGGGACTTATGTTTAGATAACAGCTTCAGTCATATGTTTCCAAGTCCTGCACTTTAATTTCAAGTGAAAAAAGTACCCTCACTCTTAGGGAATAGATGCATTGTTGATACTGTTTTTGTGTTGAGGTTGAACTTATGTTTCACTTTATGTTTATGGCCTTTGCTATTGCTATAGCTAATTATAGGCAATGGTTCATGTATATTGACTTATTTATAAAAGACAGTGTTTTAAGAGTTCCTCTCTTTTTCTTTTAAAAGATAGAATTTTTGTAAGAGCTACAATAGTTGGCAGTTGATAAATGCAAGTTAATTTCTTTGTGTAAATAAGATTTGTGTGATAAAAATGCACAAGTTCTTGTAGAGATAGTGAAACACATTCTCCTTTTTTTGCCAAATAAATGAAAAGCATGTCAATGTCTTCTCTCTTGCTGTATCAAAATCTCACCTAGTTTTCCTCTGAGATAGTCCCAAAACGTGCCTAAAATCAAGTGAAATTCAGTTTGTGTATGATTGCATGAATATATACAAGAATGTATACAAGAACCGTATATGAATGTATACAAGAACCGTACAGAACCGAAAACCGTGACTCTAAAACCGTGATACAAACCGAACCGTCAGTTTTGTGAACCGTGCCACCCCTAGTACATGTCCAGGCCCGTCTGAAGTTTGTCAGAGAGCATATGGATGATCCAGAAGAAGATTGGGAGAATATCATGTGGTCAGATGAAACCAAAATAGAACATTTTGGTAAAAACTCAACTCGTCGTGTTTGGAGGAAGAAGAATGCAGAGTTGGATCCCAAGAACACCATACCTACTGTGAAGCATGGGGAGGAAACATGCTTTGGGGCTGTTTTTCTGTAAAGGGGACAGGAAAACTGATCCGTGTTGAGGGAAGAATGAATGGTCCCATGTATCGTGAGATTTTAAACCAAAACCTCCTTCCATCAGTGAGAGCCTTGAAGATTGAACATGGCTGGATCTTCCAGCATGACAATGATCCCAAACACACCGCCCAGGCAACAGAGGAGTGGCTCCGTAAAACGCATTTCAAGGTCCTGGAGTGGCCTATACAGTCTCCAGACCTCAACCCCATAGAAAATTTGTGAAATACGTGTTGCCCAGCGACAGCCCCAAAACATCACTGCTCTAGAGGAGATCTGCATGGAGGAATGGGCCAAAATACCAGCTACAGTGTGTGCAAACCTGGTGAAGACTTATGGCGCTTTTCCACTGCATAGTACGGTACGGTTCGGTACGGCTCACTTGTGGTGCTTTTCCACTGCATGGTACGGTACAGTACGGTTCGCTTCAGGTCGCTTTAAATGGTACCTGGTCTGTTGAGGTTCCAAGCGTACCGTACCGGTACTAAAATGTGACGTGAAACACTGCAGATCACTGATTGGTCAGACAGAATCGTCACTACCAGCGTCACTACTAGCGTCATTGTCGTTCCGCCCAATCACGCCCCTCCAGGGGTCGCTGTCATTGCCCACGTGAGCGTTGAAGTCCCCCAGTAGAACGACGGAGTCCCCAGTCGGAGCACTTTCCAGCACTCCTCCCAGAGACCCCAAGAAGGCCGGGTACTCTGCACTGCCGTTTGGCCCGTAGGCACACACGACAGTAAGAGACCTATCCCCGACCTGTAGGCGCAGGGAAACGACCCTCTCGTTCACCGGGGTAAACTCCAACACATGTTGGCTGAGCTGGGGGGCTATAAGCAAACCCACACCAGTCCGTCGCCTCTCACCATGGGCAACTCCAGAGTGGTGAAGAGTCCATCCTCTCTCAAGGAGTGTGGTTCCAGAGCCCAAGCCATGGGTAGAGGTGATCCCGACTATCTCTAGTCGGAACCTCTCAACCTCACGCACAATCTCAGGCTCCTTCCCCGCCAGCGAGGTGACGTTCCACGTCCCTAAGGCTAGTTTCCGTGTCCAGGGATCGGGTCGCCGAGGCCCCTGCCTTCGACTGCCGCCCGATCTTCTCTGCACCGGCCCCTTACGGCTCCTCCTGCAGGTGGTGAGCCCACGGGAAGTGAGCCCACGGGAAAATGTATTATACGTTTTTGAAATTTGTATGTTTAATTATGCAAATTAGGCAGTATCTCATTAAATATGCACAATTTTGCATATATTTTCAGTAGATATATCTGAACACATGATAAAGCCAGGTGCTATTTTTTTTTACACACAACAAAATGTTTTTTGTTTTTTTTTTCATTTTGTTTATAGAGGTATTTCAAGATATATGCTTTCATTACCTAGGAAATCTAAATATACTGTTCATACCCTTAATTTTTTAAAAATTATTATTATTATTAAAATGTCACATAAATAAGGCCAGGAATGATTTATTAAGAAATCCCTCTGAAAAAAATCTTCAGAACACAGCTAAGTGTATAACTGGAAAGTTTGGTGTACATAGGTGCTACATAGGCTGAGATATTTTGACTGGAGAATCACAAAAAAATAATTTTGAGAAAAAGGCATTTAAAGATTTAAGTAGGGAATTGATTACATTTCTATTGGGAAAAAAAAAAACTTGGTGGAGGTGTTTGAGTACCCAAACGACCCTAGGAGCTATGTTGTCCGGAGCTATAAGCCCCTGGTAGGGTCTCCCAAGACAAACAGGTCCTAGGGGACGGGTCAGTCTAAGAGCGGTTCAAAAAACCTTATGAGTGAATTAAAAAACAAGGACCGGGATGTCGCCCGGTATGTCGCGGCTGGAGCCCCACTCTGGACCGGTATCAATGTAAAGCTCTCAGTCTCCTGCACAACGCTGTGTAACCCAAATAGCTAAAGCTAAAGATGAAATCTCATTGGCTACTGCTAGTTTCTGCTGACATGATTTGCTCACACGCATCACGCGGTGTACTCTGCCAATGTTAATTCATTGATTTATTGCAGTTGTATCTACTGAAAATATATCCAAAATTGTGCATATTTAATGAGATAATGCCTATTTTGCATAATTAAACATACAAATTTCAAAAAACTTTTCAAAAAATTTTTTTATATAATTGTGTAAGTGATCAACTGAGGAAGTTTCATGGTGATATCTATTATTTAAATTTTTTACCCCTATTCACCTAGTGTCTCGCCTTAAAAGTAGGTATTTTGTTGCAAATATATATACATAAAAAAGGCAGTGAGCCTCCAATATATCTTTGCTCTGACCCATGACTGTTTATCTAGAAACTTAATTTCCTCATCTTGATTGCCTACTTACAAAAAAACTAAGGGAAAATGGTCCAACGACTGAGCAAGATATGCAATTTGGTGGCCATTTTGATATGCAAATTAGAAGGTAAAAAACTCAATTTCGCTTGGGTACCATTTTTTTTGGACTCAGCACCCTTGAAATATATATGGTAGGCCAGTTCCTGACTTGTACCCATAAATGCTCCGCACTTGTTATAGAAGGCCATTTTTCTAATGTTTATTAACTTTTTTACTTTTCACCATCATATGCAAAATAATCAAATATCTTGATATTCCGGTTCAGACTTACAAGAGTTTAAAAAGAAATTAAACAATTCCTGAAAAATTATGAAAATATATATTGAAATATGTACATTTATAATTATTTAATTGCCACACAATTTTAGGAGTTATTTGACATCACAATAGCAACAAGAAGTGTTCGATTTTGTCTTATGGAAATGGACAGTAAAACAAAAAAAGCTTAAGTCGGGATGCAAATGTACATTTGTTTAAATAAACTACATCTGTAAAAAGTGTAAACCTAATTTTTAAATATATATATATATATATATATATATATATATATATATATGAACCCAGGTAACAATGCATGACTTTTCACTATACCACAGTAATAAAACAAAATTGATAGATTCTCTATAAACCTTGTGTTATCAAAAACAGTAGTCTAAACATTTAGTATAAATATAAATGAAAAAAGAAGAGAAAAACTGCAATATAGCTTTTAAACAAAAATATTACTGCATTACTCCTCTAAGATATTACTCCTCTAAGATATTAATATTTATACATGACTATATTAATATAACAGCATTTAATATGTATATACGGTGAGGAAAATAAGTATTTGAACACCCTGCTATTATACAAGTTGTCCTACTTAGAAATCATGGAGGGGTCTGAAATTGTCATCTGTCCACTGTGAGAGACATAATCTAAAAAAAAAAAAAAAATCCAGAAATCACAATGTATGATTTTTTTAATTTTTTTTAAATTTTATTTATTATTTATTTTGCAGATAAGTATTTGAACAGCTGAGAAAATCAATGTTAATATTTGGTACAGTAGCCTTGACCCATCTTCAATGCTATAACTGAGGGAAGGAGATTGTTCCTCAAAATCTCACAACACATGGCCCCGGTCATCCTCTCCTTAATACAGTGCAGTCGCCCTGTCCCATGTGCAGAAAAACACCCCCAAAGCATGATGCTTCCACCCCCATGCTTCACAGTAGGGATGGTATTATTGGGATGGTACTCATCATTCTTCTTCCTCCAAACACGGTTAGTGGAATTATGACCAAAAGTTATATTTTGGTCTCATCTGACCAAATGACTTTCTCCCATGACTCCTCTGGATCATTCAAATGGTTATTTGCAAACTTAAGACGGGCCTTGACATGTGCTGGTTTAATCAGGGGAACCTTCCGTGCCATGCATGATTTGCAAACCATGACGTCTTAGTGTATTACCAACAGTAACCTTGGAAATGTTGGTCCCTGCTCTTTTCAGGTCATTGACCAGCTCCTCCCATGTAGTTCTGTGCTGATTCTGTGCTCACCTTTCTTAGGATCATTGAGACCCCACTAGGTGAGATCTTGCATGGAGCCCCATTCCGAGGGAGATCATGTTTAGACAGTCATCTTTAGTTTCTTCCATTTTCTAATGATTGCTCTAACAGTGGACCTTTTTTCACCAAGCTGCTTGGCAATTTCCCCGTTGCCCTTTTCAGCCTTGTGGAGGTGTACAATTTTGTCTCTAGTGTCTTTAGACAGCTCTTTAGTCTTGGTCATGTTAATTGTTGGATTCTTACTGATTGTATGGGGTGGACAGGTGTCTTTATGCAGCTAATGACCTCAAACAGGTGCATCTAATTTAGTATAATAATGGACAGGAGGTGGACATTTTAAGGCAGTCCAACAGGTCTTTGAGGGTCATAACTAGCTGATAGACAGGTGTTCAAATGCTTATTTTGCAGCTGTATCATTTAAATAAATAATCAATCATATATTGTGATTTCTGAAAAAAAAATTTTTTTTAGATTATATGGACATGGACATATTGGACATGCACCTATGATGACAATTTCAGACCCTTCCATGATTTCTAAGTGGGAGAACTTGCAAAATAGCAGGGTGCTCAAATACTTATTTTCATCACTGTATACTGGCACATTTCTAGCCTGGTTCAACCAGACTCTAGAACATTTCATTTGTAAATAGAGTCTGGCCTCTCTCCATTGAGAAACATTTACTTCCTTGTAGGCGGGTTCTCTGTTAAAGTTCAAAACTATTGGATCTGCCCAGAGTCACTCATGATCTGTCATAGCCAATTGCTAACGTGTGGTCATGAGTGACGTATGACATGCGCCGAAACGGCTGGAAACAACAAGAAGTCCGAATGATCAGAGGATTATGTTTTCAATAGGATTTCAGTCAACGAGAGCTGCAGGTTTTGTTCATCTAGGAACAATTATTAATTCGGAATTTATATTTGACACGAAGGACAGTAATGTATTCATTCAACGGTCGAAGCTGTGTCTAATTATTACAAATACGCCGCTGTGGTCGTTTTCTGATCTGCCGCAAATGCTGTACAGTGAATGATCTGTCTCTATCTGCAGATGTGTAATAAACAACATTTTTGTCATATTACGTCGTATTGTTTCTTAATTACCTTAATTATGGTCTAAAGTATGTGTTTGTACATTTTTATATGGCGTTTAGTTTTTTTGTTTTTATTAAAACAAATTAACCATTGACATCTAAAACTGAAAATCAAATTACATCTTCAAAGTATGGGTTTTCACATTTTTATTTATGACAATTATTTTTTTTTAAATCACAACCAATTTGTATGATTTACAACATGTAAAACTGACACACGCGCTACATCAACGTCATGGTTCTCAACCACTCCCTCTATTTGCTGATTGGTCCTACAAAAAAATTATTTCTGGAAACCTAAGGATATACAGCAGTCCCAGACGTAGTACTGAAGGAAAATGAAATTGAGCGGAAGTGCGTAGGAGGGCGCAGCCAGGCTAGCACATTTCTGCCAAAAAAGTTTATTTTACTACAAACGTAAATTCATAAGTTGTGGAGTGAAATGTCTTCTAAATGGTTTGTTCTTCGAACAATGTTTCTCCTGTTTTTTTGAGTTAATATGTTGAGAATATCAGCACTGTTTCATCTGGCTTTAACTAGTTTGAATCACAGAGTCATATCTGGGTTTATAATAGAGATTGAGAAGCATTTGAATTCAGTGCAGAATTCTCTGTGGATCGCGCAGCTCTGTTTAATGTTTGCGTGACCAAGATCAGGCCGCACTTAAATGCATCTGCTTTGGACGCGATCGCTGTTTTTTCCGTGCTGCACAGTTCAAACAAGTTTTGTTTCGCTTTTTGAGCTTTTTGCCATTTGATGTTTCTCATACGCAACGCGAATGACAGCGTATAATCAAAGAGAGTTGGGTAATTTTGTAGAGGCAACAGTATAAAATTTTAGTTGCACTGACGTGAAAAAATGGTCTCAAAACCATACAATTTAGTCTGAAGCCCCGATTTACAGTGGATCGCTAATAGTAGGGGCTATTTTTGGGCACCACATTGTAGACCACTGCTCTACGCTATTTCTCTCTTGAAGTTATCAACAATAAAAATGTCTTTGTATTCTTTTAAACTAGAGTTGTAGGTATCATTCAGTCCCCTCACTCAAGCACTCGTCAATGCAGGTGTCTAATGTTGTTGCTGTCTCCAGTAGTTTGTAGTTTTTCTGTCTTATCGGTTTCTTTTTTTTACTATGAAACAATAGACCTGGGCAGTGTTGCTACCTTGTGAACTAGTTAATTAGTGCAAAAAAACTCAAGGCACATATGTTAGCTGAGCGTACACAGTATGCACATTTAGACATCTTTCTGCGCACACTTGGCTAATGATGAAATCTGAGTCACGCACACTTTAACGCATACGCTAGCATATGCATAAAAAAACCCGAAGCATACTTTTGATAATAGGATTTTTTTTATGTTGAAAGAGTGTGTCTGTTATTGCTGCTTTTTTATTGCACAGTACCTTTTTTGTGAGCTTTTTCATGAGCACTGAGGATCTGCTGTGTAATGCATACAGTGTGTTTTCAGGATCAGAAGCGTATGGAGAAGGTGTCGAAGAGGGTAAATGCTATTCAGGAAGTAAAGGAGAGTGTTGGGCTTCTCTCTCAACTACTGGGAGATTACAACAAAGAGAGCAGCTCACAAAGCAATGAAGAGCTCATTAAGGTCAGTAACACATGTCAGCAAAACAACCTGTCACACCCCTTAAAGGATAGTGGTGGATTTAGAACTACTATGTCACTTTCTCAGGATCTGTACCAACGCTGTGAGAAAATGAGACCCACTCTCTTCAGACTGGCTAGTGATACTGAGGACAATGATGAAGCTCTCGGTGAGGCATACAGTTCGAAGGGCCAAATCAATAATTTCACAAATAGTGCCAATGAGTTGATGACAAGGGTACATTTCCGACACTGTCTTTGTTTATGTCTTTGTCTGCAGCTGAGATCTTGCAGGCGAATGACAGCTTAACACAGGTGATCAATCTGTACAGGCAGCTAGTGAAAGGGGAAGAGGTGAATGGAGACACCGTCAATACAGCCAGACTCCCAGGTACAGCACTGACATCAGCTGTGAGGTCATTGATGCCTAAAGATTTTAAGCCTCATAGAAATAATCATAAAGCATTGTTAAAGGGGTGTTTCACCACTGGTAAAATGGGCTTTCAATAAAACTTGCCTGCCTATGCAGCAGAAAGGCAAAATATTGTTTTGAAATCTGTGAGAAAACAAAGAAAAACGGCTGTTGTCTTCCTGTTTGCCAAATAGGTAGGAAAGCAACACGGTACTGGCATGTTGCTGTCCAAGGCCACTCCCATCAGATTGCTATGTATACACTTGACTAGATTCAAATACTGCCTTTCTTTAGTAGGAAGTACTTCTTAGTAAACGTTGTCGTCATAGTGTCGACTTGTTTTGTTCACTGGTGTAAGAATTCAAAGAGTAAAGGTTTATGGGAATGGGTTACTTTCAATTTCCATTGATGGGTACAGTGTGTTGTAGTCAAAATCTGAAAAACCTCAGTGTTTGTAGTCAACATTTCAAATTGGATGACTACGAACACAGTGTTTTATGCCAAACGGAAGGGTAAAAAACTGAAAGAAACTGTCATTTTGTCAGTTCTGCCCAACCTCCCGAAGCAAAACAGTTGTGTACAGATAAAAAAGCTGTTGCCATAGTGTTAATTTTTTTACTATAATGCTGTTTAAAGAGACAAAATATTATATAATTTTCAATATACTCTTACAATAAATGTTCTGTTAATAACTTTCTGTCGATCAGACTCCGTGGTAGGGGCTACAAAAATGCGAAAGTATAATCTGTTTTCAAAGAAGTCCTGGTGCTGTCAAAAGTCTGCCAGAGGACCCTTTTTCATTAACATTTACTACAGATATTGTAACAATTCAAAGCAGATTGAAAATCTTTAATATAGTTTCTCCGTTTGCTGTGAACCTTGTTCTATGTTTTTTAGAAATTATTGTGTAATAGAATGCCCACTAATGTGGGCATAATTTCCTATGTTTTTTCTAAAGTGTGATTGGATACTCTTGGTGTTCATAGGCAGCAGTACCGCTTTGTTGGACCTGACAGGACTGGACACATCCCTTTCAGCTCAGTCTTTCTCTGAATTTCCCTCTCAGACACCATCTTCACAGGAGCTGGGCTTCAGTCTTCTGGATGATGAGCTCATGTCCCTGGGTAAGACATCTGTGATGATATTTGTATTCTCTTGTAGAGATGCACGGTTGGCGGTTATCGGGCGGATGACGTGTCTAAAAAATATATTTTAACTAAATTTGGGCAGGTGGCGGGCGGTTGAACCAAATTATGTGCCAAAATGCGTTTTATATTAGGCTACAATGAAAATATTGAACAGGTCAGTGTGAAGAGTTTCAGTGTGTGTGGAAGGAAGAAGACAGGGTAGGCGTGACTGGGACTCGCGTTTATTCAGAAAAACAAAAAGAAACGAGGCGCACAGTAGTGCATTTGGAACCATAAACAAACACGCGATCCAACACTTGCTCCTCAGTCTCGGTTGCAGTAGCCGCGTGCGAAGTCCCAGTCCAACTCTCTCTCTCGCTCTCTCATTCCCGCCGGTTATATGCGGTCTCAATCAGACACAGGTGTTCATCTGCACTTGACGCGCGGCTCCGTCCTTTCTCTTCCGCTACAGACTTCGCAAAATCACACCCCCCTCGCCACAATCAGGTTTGCCGAAGTGCATTTAATTTATTTATTTTTGTCCCTGCGTGCCGATCGGAGACGGAGTTCACTGCTGATATTCTGAGAGCTTTCTAGTATCGCGGCTGTCATCAGCAGCACCTTGTATCGCCCAATCAGCGGATGGCGGGTAGGTGCGGTTTTGAAAATTGGTCAAAACTTTGGTGCGGATGGATGGCGTAGTTTTGTGATGCGGTTGCGGATAAAATAATAGCCCATCTGCGCATCTCTATATAGTATACCATGCCCACGAGTGATATTCCCTTAGGCCACGCCCCCTTGTCTCCCCAAAGTATTATAAGCGATCATGCGCATCCCGTGTGCAGAATGATGCACTTGAAGCAACACCAAGTCACAGCACACAACGCTTCACATTGAAAAGAACATAGCGAAGGGATTATATCTATAATCTATGCTTAGTAGGGCTGCACGATTTGGGGAAAATGTCATATTGCCATTATTGAGCCAATATTGCAATTGCGATTTGCGACTCCGATATAATAAAATGGTTTCATGAGTCCAACTTGCTTGGTTCTAAAGTAAAATGCAAACACAGATTAATGTTTATTTCTCAACTCAAACTAAAAACAACAACAACAATAAATGATTGAGAACACCTATAATGATCAATAAACCATCAACCAAACCAACATTACAGTGATTCCATCATTACAATTGAAAGCTATCAACTTTTTAAAAAATTATTAGGCTTAAAAAAAATATATAACAGCTTTTAAATTAAGTGAACTTCAAACAATCCCCACATAAACCCATAATAAAAAACATATTTACCTGTGCCCTTCCTGTCTTAACAGAAATTGAATAAAGTTATCAAACAGTCTGCGCTGCATGAATCATAAATTATATATAGAATAATCCTTATTAAAGCTACAAAAGTTCTTTAGTCAAGATCAGTGAGTAATTTTCTAATTTCCCTAATGTTCTTTTAACTTTACTGACAGAACGCTTTATTCGCTGCTGGCCCTTTAAGAGAACCCGTTGCTGAGACGCGGATCTCACACGCGCCTCATAGCACAACACAACTCTTTTCATCCATAGACTTTTCTTATGTTATGAAGATACTAGACAAAACCACATTTTGGCATAATTGTGTGTGCTATTGTTCGTTCAAGCTCGAAAGAGAACTGTTTATTCTGGCACGCGGTCAGTGCATGCGCATTATGCGAGTCTCGTCTATTCTAGGGCACTCACAGGCAGCTTTTCACTTCTTGTCGTGCAAAATGCGAAAAGGCATTTGCACCAATAAGAGGGGGATCTTGTAACACTAGTTAAAGGATGACAAAAAAGAAGAGATGCTGCGTTAATAGCCCTAATTTGTTTATTTCATATAAAATCGCGGCATTTTGCGTTATATAATTGCATAGGTTTGAGATCGCTATTACGACTGCGATATGATTAATCGTGCAGCACTATTGCTTAGTGTATTCTAAAGGGCAATAAACTCCACTCCAGCAAGATAGTCATTTTAAGCAAATCATAGACCTTTATGCTTTATCTACAAAATAAAGTATAATATCGGGAACATTGATCTTGAAGAGAGTGTCGTCGTGTTACTGTCGCAACCGAACGCGACACGCTGTGTGAATGCTGAATGCATGGAGAATGACTGAGGCGAGATGACTTTCCGTTAACTTTAACTTAGAGACTAAAATATTAATTTTACCACACATTAAGCTATTGAATGACTTTAGAAGTCTTGGTATATAGTGTGAAAACTTGATTGTGCTTTACAAAGTTTTTTATGCCTTTAGTGGGAATTAACAAAATAACACAATATGCAGAATGTCGGACGTCACTGAAAAGCTGCAGCCGTGGTGGGAGGATTTTAAGTGTGGCGGCCCGCCACGGGAGAATGAATGTAGCGGAAACACTGTACCATGTATCTTCTTGATATTATATGGATTGTGAATTAAGGCATATTAAGGATTGCGTGAAAAGTGGGTGGACTTAACCCCAAAATGCATGACCCAACACAAAAACCTAAATGAATGCATAAAAATGTAAAAATGATCTGTCCTGGTTTCAGTGGTTTTCTTTTAAAGAGCAACATGCAGGTTGGACACCCCTACATAGCAGAGTGTATGTTGATGATAAAACAACTAGATTTTCTGAACTGGAGTAATATATATTTAGCCATTAACGATATTTTGAGAAAAATTGTGTTAAAATATCTTCCGCGTCTATAAAGCACTAACCGGAAGTGACGATCGGCGAGGGAGTATGTTCAAGTTCAAGCTCAGGTTACAATGGATGCGAATGAAGAAACCGAGTTCTCCGATGTTGACGAACATGCCTATGATGGCCAACAGGCCTATTATTATGAGCCTCCTAGGCGAGATAGAAGTCAGGGGGAGATCGGGGGAGGAACAATGGGCAGAGGAGAGAAGTAACGTTAGAGTTGTGGTGTCGAAAACCAGTGGCGAATACGGCAAGTGACTTGGTGAGTTGATGTAAGTTAGCACCGTGACCATCTACTGTATGGCTAGTACCTTGGTGTTTTGCAATAAATCTGCTTTAGCAAACATACTTTCGACTTTGTTCTTGATTAAACATCCATCTAGATTGTCTTAATTTAAGCCAGCAACATTTTGTCTTCTCATATTCTACGCTGACAGTGATTATGCAGTCCATCCAAGCTGGTTAGCACTATCTACATTGACTAATGACCATGCCATAACAACAAATAAATAATTACAAAATTTTATTTTTTTTTTAAATTTATTTAAAGGATTAGTTAACTTTAAAAAAAAAAAACATTTGCTGATAATTTACTCACCCCCATGTCATCCAAGATGTCCATGTCTTTCTTTCTCCAGTCGAAAAGAAATTAAGGTTTTTGATGAAAACATTACAGGATTTTTTTTTTTCCATATAATGGACTTACATGGACCCTAACTTTTCAAGGTCCAAATGACCGTTTCAGTGCAGCATCTAAACGATTTAAACGATACCAGACGATGAATAAGGGTCTTATCTAGCGAAACGATCGGTCATTTAAAAAATAAGTAAAAAAGTTTTTTTTATAAGCACAAATGCTCACCTTGCTCTGTTCTGTGATGCGTGTTCGTGACTCTCCTGTTCGAACTCGTTCCTCAAAATGAACAAATCTTTTTTCAAGTCATTTTGTTCATTCAACAAACGAAATGATCCGAAAAAACATTTGTTCATTTTGATGAACGAGTTCGAACAGGAGAGTCACGAACGCACTGACAGTAAAAACATTTTTTCACTAGCGATGTAATGACAGCTCTGTTTTTGGAGCAGATGAACTTACAGTTTTGCTATTAGTAGAGACGCACACTGTTGAGAGATGCACAGACTCAGGTAATTCATATATGCTTAAAAACTAAAAAAATCTCAATAGCTCTAAAATTGAATTTTGGAATTAGCAATGGAGGCTTGGAATTAAATGTGAAAAAAAAATCCTAGACACAAGCGTTTTAAGGACAAAAACCTGACAAATGTCTTTGTCACCTTTGCCCCCCCCCCCCCCATTTCAATATTTAGAGCCCAAGCCCAGGCAAGCCCAGGGGCAGAGGCTCTATTGTATTCCTAAGGATTCTTAGGGCCCAAGCCATCTCTAGAAAACAGTTTGCACAGCAATAATTATTTGCACTTAAACAAATGCTTCAAAATCTATTTTGAGGTTGCACAGACTAAATCTAGGGAGCATTTGCGACCAAAAAGGTCACAATTTCAAACCTTTTCTCATTATAACCAACTAAGTATAGATATGATGTAAATAGGAGATTGATTGTGCAGTTTAGTCAGGTTTACTGATTGTACGGTTGTTTTCGAGAGAGCAGAACCGTTAACTCACGCTGAAATTAAGCCATTAACTGCTTTAGCAATAAATAAAGAGAGCACTCTTTGCTTGTTTTCTCTATGTAATCTATTCTCCATGGAACGAAACAACACGGGTGAAGTGCCTCGAGAGCCGCAAAGTAAAAAAACAAAACAATTTTACATTAAATTGTAGGGAGAAACTGCATTTCATATTCCAGTTCAAACCATTAAATGTATTTTATAGTGGTATGTAATGATCAAGAAATGTATACCTGACTTTTGTTTGGGTGGCACTAGCTTTTGGGAGCCGTCTCAGCTATTGGCCATTCATTCCTTGAAAGTAATTTTGCAAACTGAGCTTCAGTAGAAAGCTAATTCAGCAGAAACTTTGCACAGTAAACAGTAAGTGCAGTGACAAGACCATGTGTGGCATTACATGCTCATGTTTGTAACTCTGTTTCAGGCTTGACTGAAGTCAATTCACCTTCCCAATATGGAGATGATATGACGTGGAATACTTTTCAGGTGGGCATGAGTTGACTTTATCAAGATTTGTTTTCAAATTGTTGTTATAAGACAGTACACAAACAATATGGAGACTGGAGAGCTATTCTATTTACAGTACCAGGAATTATTTATCTTACCTGCAGGTATTATTACATGTCAGTAATCTCTCTTTGGTGGAACCCCCCAACTAGCCTTTTTTAATCACGGTTTTAACCTTAAAGTCTAAATCCATGTAAGATTTTTGGTCCGACAAAAAGAGGTACTCTCGGTCAGGTGCTGCAGGTAATGCCATAAAAATAACATTATAGTTGCAAAGATATGCGTCTGTTCTTTCATGTTGTCAAAGTTACCCGCCGAATTGACAACACACTAACGTCAGACGCACGTCCATTTACAAACCAATCAATGTCAAAATGCAGCCCACATAGATGATGACGACAGGACTCAAGTATGTCACGTGAAGTTGTATAGTGTGCTCGCATTATTGCAGTGTGAAACCAAACCAAAACTTTCTGAAAGTATAAAATGTATCAAAACATGAACTTTGGTTGGGACCTTGTTGCAGCCTTTCAGGTGTGAAAATGCCCCAAGAATGTTTAAATTCAGAGAAAAAGGCAGTTTTAATTGACCAAGACACGGACCATGTCCGTGCGTCGCCTATTTATGACATCATATCTGTGTTACCCTCGATTTCCGTTATATTTTGTATGGAAACACAAAAGACGCTTTAATATGTTATGTGTTTTATTAGACAGGTGAACAATTGGGTGGATATTTTCATCAGAGCAATCGCTCCAGCGGCCTCGTTCCACTCCAATTGCTTTTGTAACGTTAATTAATCTTTAATACAATACCGGTCATCCATGAATATGATTTCTGCCTGAGTTCTGTCGTATTATCCACCGGCTGTAGAGGTGAAGATAACAATTCCCATGATTTTGTGAAATCAAGGTGTCTTCAAGCTACGCCTTTGTTTTTAATAAACAAGCTCTGGTGGCAAAAAGTCACATAGTGTGTCTTTAAAATGCAATACTTACAGTATTAATATAATTCTTATAATCTGTATTTTTTTTACTTTTGCAGAGTTTTTTTTAATTAAATTTGAATATTTAAAAAATATATATATTTAATTTTTTGCCCACAGTATTAAATTAACATCAGCAGTATGACAACAGGATGTTTTTCCCCTTTCTACCCCTAGTATCTGTCAGTGCGGTGTGAATTAGCCTTTTTTTGTCTGTCAAGAATAAGGTCTGCTGGCTCTGATGTTGCAACATACAGAATGCAGTTTGATAAGTGCCTACCTTAAGAGTGAATTGTCAACAACTCACCACTATTTGATTATGGAAATCCCTAGTCAGTTGATGACTTGGGTAAATAACATTATGTTGTATACATGTTAACCATACCACTTCAATGTTTTGTTTAGTCATCAGATTCTGTGGAAGCTCCCGTAGCGCCAGTCCCTGCAGTGCTGTTGCCAGTGGCAAGTGCTAACAAGACGCCAGTAACTGTGCCTGTGACATCCACTAAATCCTTAGACGAGTTAGACCTGTTGGGAAAGACCCTGATGCAGCAGTCTCTACCCCCAGAAAATCTTCAAGTCAAATGGTAAATGTATAGCTGTTTCCATTTTTCTATTCAATTAGTGAAACGTATTATAACGGTTGGGTGAAATGTATGGGACCCTATACTTGGCTACATGTCATCACTTTCACTTAAAAATGGTTGCTCTTAAGGCCTTTAAAATATATAATTGGAAAATGTTTGCTTGTTAATAAATGCAAAGATTATTGAGAACTTTCAGATTACTGGTAATATTCATGGTTTAAAAATATATCTGGCTATATTAGTGCAACAGATATACATTGAAACTTTTTCAACAGGGACAAGCTTCAGTCTCAGTCCAAACCCACACTACGAGACCTTCAGATCAAGTCTGGAAATAACTCTTCTACAACCCCCAGCCCTGTGTTGGCCTTTTCCTCTGAGCCAGGAGCTCTGCTGAATTCACAGCTCACAGCAGGCATCACTCCAGCCTCTACCCCTCAGGATGACATATCATTGGTGAATCTGACTGTGCCCCTGGAGTCTATCAAACCTAGTAAGACTTAGGGCAGACTGTTTTAAAAGTAGTTGTTTAACCTAACAATGAGAATTGTCTCTCCTTTTTTTATCTCTCATGTCATTTCAAAACCTGTACATAAAATCAGAACATTTTAACCCTCTGGGGTTGTTCGTTTCAGAGTCACACTTGGGGTGTTCGGGTCCAAATGGACCCGAAGGGCAGGATTCATGTTAAAAAAAAAAAAAATCATATTTTTTTTTTTTACTTGTTTTTTATATATTTTTTTTCTTTTCTTTTTTGGTGTTTTGAGATAATTTTATGATTTATAATTAATATTTATGCAATAATTATGACCCATTTTTTCCCATTGAACACAATAGAATTTTTTTTTAATTTTTATTTTATTTTATTTTATCAAAGCTGTATTACATTTTAGAGTGAAGCCTAGGCCTCATGAAAGCAATTTTTGAAAAAAGATAGATGTCATCTGGTAGACACACTGAGCATTTTTATCACGCAATAGCACATTTTTACCACTATAGTGGATTAGTGGATACAGTACAGCTCTCTGTAGAAAGGCTTGGGGATTCTAGTGATTTTTGCAAATACCAATTGTTTTTACCAAAACAGATTCTCAAAGACTATTTTTGTCTTGATTTTTGTTTGTTTAGTTGGTTTAGATGGTAATTTGAAGTTTATTATACAATCAAATCTGAACATTTGCATTGGAAAGAGAACAAATGGAAAGCATTTTGTTACCCAATGTTTAATTCTTATTCTAACTTAATAAAAATGCAATTCTTTCAGTCATAACATATATTTAAATTATTTGCATACTATTTACATAGGCCATTCTATGAACAGTAACTCAAAATTGGCACAGGTGCTGCATTAGGCCTGGAGGTTGCTAGGGTATAACTCCATCCTTTGATCTAGTGTGTGTGTGTGTGTGTGTGTGTGTGTGTGTGTGTGTGTGTGTGTGTGTGTGTGTGTGTGTGTGTGTGTGTGTGTGTGTGTGTGTGTGTGTGTGTGTGTGTGTGATTCACCCCTTCACCATTGAGTCATTTTTTTCTGCATTCTGGCTGATTTGTAAATTGTATGCACAAAGACTATTCTTTGTGCATACAATATACAAATATATTGCACTTAGATATACAATATACAGTATATTGCACTTAGACTATTCAAATAGACTATTCTATTTGAACAGTCTATGTTTTCATATTGAATAATCTGTGTTTTCATATTTTTGACAATTTCCCATTCATTTCCTATGGGGGTCCATTTGAACCCGAAGGTCCTGAGTGTGACTATTTTTTTACAACCACTTAGACTGTTCACATCCTGTCACCAATTTTTTTGTGTGTTCACATAGCTCATACCATAAAAGTCACCTAGTTTCGTAACATTCCGATGAAGCTGTGATTTTTAAAAATTCAAAACAGATTTATGTAATCTGAATTTATGAGTGTGAAAGTGTATAAAAGTGTGTGTGTGTGTTTGTGTGTGTGAGTGTGAGTGTGTGTGGTTGTCTGTTTTGCACTCTTTGTGTTTTATAGATTCACCCCTTCACTGTTGTGTGCTTTTTTTATGGATTGTGTCTGATTTGTAGATTGTAAGCACCAAAAAACTCTGTTTTTTCACATTTCATTTCCTATGGGGGTCCATTTGGACCCGAACACCCCAAGTGTGACTATTTTTTTTACAACCTCTTAGACTGTTCACATCCTGTCCCCAATTTTTTGGGGTGTTCATATACCAAATACCAACAAAGTCACCAAATTTCGGACCATTCCGAAGAAGCTGTGATTTTTAACATTTTTTTATTTGAATGCTTCGGGTCCATTTGGGCCGAACAACCCCAGAGGGTTTTAAAGAATTTGGCTGTTTGTTATTTTCCATGCAATTACAACTGGTTTCCTGAAGGTCTTTAAAAAGCCTTTAAAATACTTCAATTTAGTTTCATAATTTAAGACTGGAGAAAGTCTTGAGTATCTTTCATTTTATTTAAAAAACAGATAGTTTGCAAACATCTTAGATTTGGTAAAGGACAAACTGGAGACAACTCACATAAATTCATATCACAGAGTTAAAGGAATAGTCCACTTAAAATTTAAAATTGTCATTTACTCACCCTCAAATTGTTTCAAACCTGTATATGCATTCTCAAAATATGTCTGTACAGACATCTTTTGTGTTCAGCAGAAGAAATAAATTCATAGAGGTTTTAAACATGGGTTTAATGTTTATTTATTTATTTTTTGCTTTACTATAAACTCCAAAAGTTAACAATTTTGAGAGTCTGATTTGAGTAGTCAGTTCTGTAAAGTAAAACTTTAAAATGATTTGTGAGTCACATGATCTGTTTATGTTAGGAACAAAAAAAAAGAACAATCATTATTTTGATCATTATGATACACCAAAAAGCATTACATCTGCCCTAGCTCTTTGTGGTGTGTTCATGACTGAAGTCGAGGTGAGCGAACTGTTCTATTGTTGTCTATTGAAATAAAGGAGAATTATCAATTATGAATTATCAACAAAAAAATTGGCTTTAATGGCAGTCTGTTCCTCACAAAGCTGTTGTATTCCTTCAGCACACAAGTCATATCGACTTCTTTTATTGTGCTTTTGTGTTCTTTTATACGCTTGAAAGACTCAGTCCGCATAGGGACTAATTGTATGGAAAAGAGTCTAGTACAGTTTTTAAAGATGTCTTGTGTTGTGGATGCTTTTTCTTTTTGTTGTTTGTTTTAAAGCAAGGATGTGTTGACCCTTTTGTTTTATTCCTGTGTTTTAGTGCTGTTAAGAACATCCATTCAATTGAAGATTTATTTAAAGATTCCTTTTTCTCTGTCTGACCTCACAGGTAGTTTGTTACCCGTGACAATCTTTGATAAACACAGCCTGCGAGTTTTGTTCCATTTTGCAAGAGACTGTCCACCAGCCCGGCCAGATGTTTTAGTGGTGATAATCTCCATGTTGTCGTCTGCCCCTGTGCCCATCACAAATGTACGATTCCAGTCTGCTGTTCCTAAGGTAACTATCTGTACATGTGTCTTCAGTAAATCTCTAATGAATTTTGTATTAAAGCTGTATCCTATGTATGTGCAGACGATGAGAGTGAGGTTGCAGCCACCATCGGGATCAGATTTACCAGCCTTCAACCCTTTATTGCCCCCTGCCGCCATAACACAGGTCCTGCTTTTAGCCAATCCTCACAAGGTAAATAATCTGACAGAATCAGAGAATAGATGGGCTGCAACAGTACATATATATTGGGTGCAAAAATAGGGCTTTCGTTATGTACACAAAATGACAGATGGATTTTGCACCATATGTTGTTAATTCCTTGGGACAAGAGATAACCAAATCTACTGGAAATAGAGAATAGACACCAATTCCTTTGGCTAGCATTTTTAAAGCACTCAAGACAAAAGAAAACACGCTGTCTGTACGCTCTTGAAAATCACTCCCTGCTCTTGACTAAAGAAATTTTGTAGCTTTAATAAGGATTATTCTATTTTTAATTTATTATTGATGCAATGTAGGCTGTTTGATAACTATATAATTTCTGTGTAACGTTACAATAATAGTCTACTTTTATCAGCTTGACGTTGAACTTAAGGCGCTTTTCCACTGCATAGTACGGTACGGTTCGGTTCGGTACGTCTCACTTGTGGTGCTTTTCCACTGCATGGTACGGTACAGCACGGTTCGCTTCAGGTCGCTTTAAATGGTACCTGGTCTATTGAGGTTCCAAGCGTACCGTACCGGTACTAAAATGTGACGTGAAACACTGCAGATCACTGATTGGTCAGACAGAATCGTCATTCCCTGCGTCACTACTAGCGTCATTGGATTTGCGACACGAGACACGAGACACTTTTTTTAGCAGTATTTTTGTTTTGCTGCCATCAGCCTCATTTTAAACACATTTTTCCGTCTAGCAGTTAAAAACAACCACATACCGAGAATCAGGAACACCATCCCCTCGATAGTCTCCATTGTTCCTGTGTTGTGGGTTTGAAAATGTGGCCCTTTTAAGATGATGTCATGGCAGTGAGGCGCGCGCAAATAACGATCAGTCCCACACACTTTGAAGGGGTACTACTGCGGTGGAAACGAAAAGCGATCCGAACAGTCGAAGCGTACTGAGCCGAACCGTACCGTACTATGCAGTGGAAAAGCGCCATTATGCTCCATGCTCGTACCATGATAACGTTACATTTGTGGTGCTATCTAGCATAAGCCATTTCACTAACTATTTACGTATCTTTCACAATCAGCAATGTTAACATAGGTGAATGTATAATATGATAACGAAAACGGTTAGTGAACTAGACTGAACAATTTCCGTGTAACAGTAAGATCGTAGGAAGTAACATTACTGTACTGAACGTGTCTGGAAATGTGTATTAAACAATATGATAGTAGTGGGAGGAGTGACATTAGACAGTACATCTAGTACATAAAATAAGTTACACGCTAAAACACCTACTTTTTGTTTTCCTGGAACAGTCTTCTGTTTGTTTTTTATGTTTATGTGGAGTAGTAGGTTAGTGTTGGAGTCTGTGTTGTGCTGGAGGCAGGAGTTTTTTTCTGTTATCAGACTCCATGTCGTCAGCTGCAATGCCGTCGCATAGACCAGTGGTTCTCAAAGTGGGGTCCGCGGACCCCTGGTGGTCCGCGAGCTAAAGCCAGGGGGTCCGCGAAATAATTTACAACCTAACGTTTTTTTCCATGCTATGAGTCATGTTTTCTTTATCATCTGAAAACATGCTGTTTATTCCTAAGTAACTTATATAAAGCATTTAACATAAAACAATACAAAGTAGACACTTAAAGTTTTCTATAGATAGATAATCTGTCTTTGCGTCAAGTAGACTATTCGCTGCTGTTGATTTTGCGGGATGTGCGCCAGAAAGGAGACAGAGAGACGGCATGAACCCGCATCCGGTTCTTTTCTGTATTTTTAAAAGGCATGACATTTTGTAGTCATTTATAATGTAGCCTATACACAAATAAAAAAATGGACACTTTACCGTTTCGGATGATGCACTCTTGTCTTATCTATGACCATAAATAAGAGTATTCCTGTTTCCACTGCTGAGGAAAAATTCCCATGTAATTGCGCCCCGGCGTCTCGCGTGCGCGCACAATAGTCAGTTCTAGCACTGCTACTGTAGATTTGACATTAGAAGTCTGATCATTATCAAAATAAAAGTGCATAGTGACAGGGCCGTACCCACAACTGAGGTTGCAAGGATGCACATCGCGATGATACTGACCTTCTCTCTGAGGTGCTTCAGCAGACTAACAACGATAGCTCGTCAATGTCAAAATGTTTGAGTCGGAGTGAACTCAAAGTTCCTCGCACAACGTTTCAGTCAACGGTCATAAAGTGCGAGATAAGATGTAGGCCTTAATTAACATAAACTAAACAGCTGTTTTAGATAAAAGTTTTAAAAAACGACTGAAACAATCAGTTTGCAAAGTATTAATCAAGCTCAACTTTAACAAAGGAAAAAGCAGGTCAATAGAAACATACTGCATGTGCCCATGAGATTAACATTATGGATTCATATATTTAACATATACTGTATGTTTTTTTTAGCTATTTACAGTAGCTCAAATTAACAACGCACGCACCTATTAAACATAATGCCATTATCATTGTATTTATAGGCTTATGGGCTTTATTTGTGTGCAGAATAGGCCTAATTATTGAAACATTTCTCTTTTAAGGCCATTCCTGATTGGAATATGTGATTGTGTTTCGTGACATCTTGACAAAAAAAAAAAAAATGTATGCCACTGACTGACGAGAGCGACATGCTTCTACTAAATCTATAGTTATCCAATTGTGGGGCCTTAAAACACCTTAAAATGCACATGTGTAGATCAAGAACATCAAAAATTCCTAAGTGAGGGATCCTAAGTGATTCCTAGCAAGATCACTTTCGTTACCTCAGTAGGCTATTTAGAAATTCCTGCATAGTACCCTGGGTGGAGACCATTCATTTTGTGCAAAAATATTTCATTTGCCGCTCACACATTAACTTTGTGCTCAATAACTGTTATAAATATGAGGGGGGTCCTTGGAATTTTTTTTCCCCTGAAAGGGGTCCCTGGCACCAAAATGTTTGAGAACCCCTGGCATAGACTATATAAAAAGGAGAGAGCGCGCATGCACATCACATAGAAAAGTAGGACATCACATAGGACTTCACGTAGAAATAGGAATACTGGCCTTCCGAGGCAACAGCAAAATCCGACAAGTGGATCATTGTAATGTTTGATTACAACCCCATTACACACAGGCAATAAAAAAAAGGATTCATTTTAGAAGAAAAGTTCCATATAGCACCTTTAAGAAAAATGGATAGCTTTCATTTACACTAATGTTGAATAGCTGGAATTAATGTTTAAAATTGGGGTAAAAAAATATTTTATCAAGACATTAGTAGCTATATTAATACTGGCCTTCATTCATAAAAAGATGCCATTAAGGAAGTATTTAAAATATAATGCTTTGTTGTTTCTACATTCATGTGGAGATTAACTGTGAAATTATTACATTATAAAAAATTTTTTTAAATACAAATCGAAGTGTTTTTAATGTGATAATCTAGTTTTTTTTTTACATTTAATAAATAATATAAAACATAAACATAATAAAACATAATAAATAATATAAAACACAAGTTTACCACATTTATATAATTTTGTTTCATTTTAAAAACTCTATATTGTAATCAAGTAATGATTATTAATAAAAAAAAGTACAAACTAGAACCAGTGAAGTAAATGTTAAAGCAGAAATAAGAAAGCTGGAAACTGTTTCTCTCATTCAAACTCTCCCGCTCTTATGTGCTGTTGGATTTTGGGAAATAGTGCCTCAGCGAGTGTACATCAGATGTACTGTAGAAATCGGAGTGCATTGTGGGTACAAAACAGTGAACGAATGTAGGGAAAGTAGTTGTTCACTCAGTATTCGAACGCCTCTACAAAATGGCTGACACCCGATATTGTAAACTACATGGTGGATAGGGAACTGTTTCGGACACAGCAACAGAACGCTTGCTGTTTTATGAACTGCTTTAAGGCCCCATTCTCAAGTTTCCCGTGCTGTCGCTCTAATCTTATTGGTAGACTGCATGTCTGGCCATATCTTATAGAAAATACAATCACAAGTGAGATATAAAACTGAGATGTCATTCTAATCTGTCTTGGCTCAAAAGAGTTAAAAATAACTTTATTCTGTTGGAGAGTGTTGTTTTATTAACCACAGCAGTTCAATGCATTAAATCATTAACTAGATTTACAATCGGTCTGTAAACAAAATTACTTGTACTGTCAAAAATTACTAAAATGTAATTCGAATTGAACAAATAATCAGTTTTCTTGTCCCTAAGAATCAGCATAATGCAGGTCAAACTGTAATATGAATGCTCCATTGAAAGGAATGGGATCATGTCGCTTTGTCGCGTTGTGAATGGGGCTTACAACAGACGTGGACAACATCTCAAATGGAGCACAATTTTTTCAGCTTTCCAGCTGGAACTAAAACACAATGGTGAAATTGAAAGTATAAGTTACCAAAATGTGGCTTTATAATTTGTATTTTTTAAAGGGGTGGTATAATGCCCTTTTCACAAGATGTAAAATAAGTCTTAAATGTCCCTACAGTGTGAATGTGCCGTTTTACCCCATGAAAATACCCCACAGATATTTTTATGTAGCATATTAAAGTTGTCATGTTTTGATGGTGAGCAAAGACAAACCATTTTTGCCTGTCCCTTGGCCTGTCACGATAACAAATTTTTCTGGACGATAAATTGTCCAAGAAATTATTGCAATAAATGATAATATTGTTATTCTGAGACCATTTACATCTAAAATAATGATAATGCAGGTACACCTTTTCAAAGATCAAAAAACGTTTATTAAACTTTCTATTTAACACTGAAAATGGAAAACATTTGAAATATCCACAATAAATGAACAAAACAAACTAAAACAATAAAAGCAATGGACTCTCAGTCTCTGTTAGCAAAAAATGCTCTTGAATAAATACCAAAAACAGTACATAAAATGGATGAAAACAAAACCCGACCTCACCCTACGATAATGTTTTTGTTATTAAAGCATTAACACACAAACCACTGTTAATTTAACATTAATTTAAAAGCAAGCAGCTACTGTGTGCATGGTTTGGCATGACTGAATGTGCGCATAGTGCACTCCCTTAATAATTCCTAAAAAGCTGACAGTTCGTCGCAATCTCACACATCTCTGTGATTATCAATGAAGCTGGCTGCACAATGAATCTTTCATAAAACCCCTTTTTTGTTACAATTCGAGGATTTGCCAGCATAGAGAATTCAGCACTGAACAAAAATTCCGTATTGAGCGGTGAGGGAAATCTATCCTAATTTCCTTCTCAATGGCCATTGCGTTCAAGAAATCAACACATATCGGGCTTGGGCAGAGAATCTAAGCTCTAGTTCACGCTAAGGAACAGAGAGTTGTCATCCAGTCTCTTTTGTAGAGAGAGAGATGAGGAAAACAAACAAGCATGCAAATGGAAATTATCGTAGCTGGAAAAACTATCTAGCTCATTTTTTTTTAATCGTGCAATTTATTTGTTTATTGACTATCGCGCCTTTTACATGCTCCTGGCACAGAGAGCAGAGCTTCAACAGCTTGTGTCCTTTTACCTCACACACACGCATGAATTAAAAAATTTCAAAAACTTTTAGCCTTTTATGTTCAAACCGGAGTCAGAAAGATGGAGAGTTTCAAGAAGAAGTGACAACATGTAGATTCCAACAGGATATTTCTGAATGGTTAGGTGATGAATTTATGTTGCTTATGTGTATATATTCTAGTCTGTCTTGATAATCTATAAATCAAATTCCTGGGTGGGTGTTTAGTTTATGTTATATAGATTTTAGGGTTTGTGATGTCACCAACCTGGGAGGAATATCATGTAGTCCCTACCAGCCATTTGTTGTAGTCCTTATAGTGTCACTGGCCCACCGGTGGGCCCAAATCCATTAGATTTTTAAAACAGTATTATCCTATACTAAACCTAACCTAGACAAACTATTTATCATTTGAAAGCTTACAATCTTTAGTTTCCATATTTGGAGATTGATGTTTTTAAAAATAAATTACAGAGGTGGTGTAATTCATCAATTTGCAACAATATTTTCATACTCCCAAGGCGTGTTTAGACCTTTATTTTAAAATTGGGATAAACATGAAAAATCATGAAAGAAGGGTAGAAACCTCAGTTTGTTTTCATCCCAAGAGTTCAAAAGATAGCCTCCATTCAATTATTTTAGAAAAAAAGGTCTGAATTTTTTTGAAATATACAGAAAAAAATGATAGAATCATCATTTGACATGTGGCAGGAAGCTATAAAGCACGTACTTGTTCTTTTTATGTGTTTCTTAGAGGTTGAATTCATATTAAAATCTGCCAAACTTCTTATATTATGAGGGGCGGCAGTGGCTCAGTGGTTCATGTGGATTGTCTACAAACCGAAA